>NC_079200.1:42734893-43043227 GCF_029499605.1 Hyla sarda
TCCACAGTCTCACGCAGTAATTAGTATTGGAGCATTTTATAGACCACAAGCTGGAAGCAGGGAGGGATGATGATCACTGTGATGTGTTCTGTGAAAAAAAAAATATGAATATTCGTCATTTCGAATATATAGTGAATATATATTCGCGAATTTGCGATATTCGCAATAAAAATTTGAAATGCGAATATTCACGCCCAACACTACTTGTTATATCAAGTTACATGAGTTATTACTTATACTGCATTAGAGAAGAAAATACAGTATGAAGCAAAAAGGCAGCAAACCATCAACAAAGACATTTATCTTCCCTCTGCTAATATAATAGACGGCGCGGTGTAACTGGTTGCTACGTGTGCGCTTTACAGTGCCAGTAACTATTCTAATTGTAATGGATGAAGTTTGCAGTAAGTTTTCTGGCAGTTTTTGGAAAACCGCCACTGCAATTTTTGAGCCAAAGTCAGAAGTAGATCCATAAGGAATAGGACATATAAAGGAAGGACTTACACTTCTCCCTTATGGATCCACTTCTGACTTTGGCTCAAGAACCGTAGTGGCAGATGTCCAAAAACTGCCAGAAAAAAAACAAGTGGAAACTTAGCCTTAGCGTGCTGCTTTTTTTGTGCATCAGTTTCCATCAGACATATTTCTGCACAACCCCTAAAAGTTCTACACACAAAAATGATATGTTAAGTACCTTATTTTTCGCCGTATAACATTCACTTTTTCTTCCCCAAAACTGGGGGGAAAAAGTCGGTGCGTCTTATACTGCGAATACACCCCTATCGTGGCGGTCCCTGCGGCCATCAACGGCCGGGACCCGCGGCTAATACTGGACATCACCGATCGCGGCGATGCCCTGTATTAACCCTTCAGACGCGGCGATCAAAGCTGACCGCCGCGTCTGAAGGGAAAGTGACACTAACCCGGCTGTTCAGTCGGGCTGTTCGGGACCGCCGCAATTTCACCGCGGCGGCCCCGAACAGCCCGACTGAATAGCCGGGTTAGTGCTTACAGGACACCGGGGGGGACCTTACCTGCCTCCTCAGTGTCTTCTCCGTTCAGGGATCCCCTGTATGGCCGGCGCTCTCCTTCCTCGTCATCACGTCGTCGCGTACGTGTGTCGGCGTGTGTAACGACATGATGATGGTGACGAGAGCGAGGATACCCGGCCGGCAGCAGAGACGTTCCTGAACGACGGGGACAGCGATGGAGTGACATCCAGGGCAGCGGTGACGGGTCCGGAGCGGCGGGGACACGTGAGTATTACCTCCTCCTGCAGTGGTCTTCAACCTGCGGACCTCCAAATGTTGCAAAACTACAACTCCCAGCATGCCCGGACAGCCGTTGGCTGTCCGGGCATGCTGGGAGTTGTAGTTTTGCAACATCTGGAGGTCCGCAGGTTGAAGACCGCTATTGGGTTCAAAATCTTTATTTTTTTAGATTTTGCCCCTAAAAATTGGGTGCGTCTTATACGCCGGTACGTCCTATAGGACGAAAAAATACGGTACTTATCCAGCCAGGCATTTACAATGCATTTAATGGTAATGACATACAGTGTGGTATTTCTCTACCCAAATCGTTCATTATACCAGCTCTAACATGTACTTTCAGCCCGTCTGTGTTTCAGTGCAGTTAATTTAATTAATGGTTTGGTAAGTGGCAGGAATTGCCAGAGGGCACTGCCCATGGTCCCTAATCACTGGCCTGAAAAGCATCAATTATATTACACAGCAAATGTGCATGACTGCAGGGGATGGCTTGGGAACAGGTGAGCGGAGGAAGATTCTTTTTTAGGGTGGGTTCGCACGCTAGTAACTAGCAGTGGATTTCCCGCTGTGGGAAACCCACTGTGAGTTATGCTATCATTCATTTGAATGGGTCCGTGGACAGTCGGCAAATCTGATACTATTGCGGACTGTCTGTGGACCCATTTAAATCAATGGTAGCGTAACTCACAGCGCGAAACCCGCAGCGGGCAACCCGCTGCTAGTAATAGCGCGTGAACCCACCCTAAGGCTAAGTTTCCACTTGTTTTTTTTCTGGCAGTTTTTGGAATACTCCCACTGCAGTTTTTGAGATAAAGTCAGAAGTGTATTCAAAAGGAATAGGAAATATAAAGGAAGGACTTACACTTCTCCTCCCTTATGGATTCACTTCTGACTTTGGCTCAAAAGCTGCAGTGGCAGATATCCAAAAACTGCCAGAAAAAAAACAAGTAGAAACTTAGCCTAAGGATGGTGTCACACACAGTGAGCAGGATACTCAAAGCTCGTCGCCAAAATTTTGGCGGGAAAAATTCTTGATATATATTCAAAATTGTGTATGCTGGTTTTCTGCAAGGTTTGCACGGTTCATGTCAAAACTGCTAAAGTGGGCGTGTCAGCGTAATTTGAGAATTTACTATATATTTACTATAGACAATTTACTTGAAAAATATCATGTAAAATTCTCACCAGCTGTGAGGTGATGTAAAACCTATATGATTTTTTTTATTTTGTACTAAATGTTATGTTAAAAACCTAGATAAACAATATATAAGTGTATATAACTATTATAAGCAGTTTAACCCCTTAATTACTCATAAGGAAAACGGTCACCAGTTCACAGCACAATAACCTGATACACCGGGTTATAGTGCGGGTGAACAGGAGACCGATGCGGGGTCTCGGACTGCTATACCTACCTGCAGTCCGGAGCCCCGCTCCTCCGAAGGTCCCCCTCTTCCAGCGCTGGTGGAAGAGGAGGACCCGCCGGCTAGATTTAAATATTCATAAGCGCAGGTCACGGAAGCGCTCACGTCACCACTTATGAATATATAAATCCAGCCAGCGGGCCCCTCTCCAGAGCTCAAGTCAGTGCTGGAAGAGGGGGACCTTCGGGGGATCGGGGCTCCAAACGGCAGGTAGGTATAGCAGTCTGAGACCCCGCATCTGTCTCCTGTTCACCGGCACTATAACCTGGTGTATCGGGTTAGAGTGCGGGTGAACTGGTGACCGTATTCCTTAAAGGACCAATTTTTTTAATTTTATCAATTGTACATTATTCTTTTTTTGCAGGACTCGTTCTCAAAGTCCTAAAGGTTTACAGTGGTCCCTCAACATACGATGGTAATTCGTTCCAAACGAGCCATCGTTTGTCGAATCCATCGTATGTTGAGGGATTCGTGCAATGTAAAGTATAGGAAGTTGTACTCACCTGTCCCCGCCGCTCGAGATGGTGTCCCCGCCGCTCCCGGTGGTGATCCCGGGCCTCCGCTGGGCTCTCCGCTGTCTTCTCCGGTCCTCCGCTGTCTTCTCCGGTCCTCTTCTGTCTTCTCCGGTCCTCCGCTGTTTTCTCCGGTCCTCCGCTGTCTTCTCCGGTCCTCTTATGTCTTCCGCAAGGCCTTACTGGGCCTGCGTAGCGACGTCATTATGCCGCTGCGTACGCTATTCCTATTGGATGGCGTGCGCAGCAGCGTATTGACGTCATCGGAGAGGGCCGAGAAGACGCCGGAAGACCAGCGCTGGACCCGGAGGGCACCCCGGAGCATCGTGGAGGGGTAAGTAATACTTACCGCACCACACGGGGAACATTAAGCTGCTATCCGGCAGCAGCTTAAGCATTTGGCGCTGCTGGATAGCACTTAATGCGATGGCCCCGACATAAAAAAAGCATTGTATGTCGATGCTGACATCGACATGCGATGGCCTCTGAGAGGCCATCGTATGTCGATTTCATCATATGTCGGGGCCATCGTAGGTCGGGGGGTCACTGTATTTTGTCCCCTACACACCCATATAATTTTTTTTAACCCTTTAATGACCAAGCCCATTTAGACCTTAAAAACCAGGCCATTTTTATTCTTGCATTTTCGTTTTTTTCTTCCTCAGACATAGCTTGACCCACCCGTTTTTTCCCGGGTTTGCAATTTTGGAGCATAGCTCGGCAAAAGTGGCGCAGAATTGTAGATATTTGGTGCGAAAAATTAAAAAAGTGGCGCATATTATATATATATATATATATATATATATATATAAAGGTGGGGGGTCTTTGAGAATCCCAAGTAAATTAATAATTGAGGGAAGTGTTTATAAATATTTCCCAATCATCTCTCAATATGAACCATAAAACTTCTATTATAAAGCTGATACATAGGATCCCATATACGCCGGGGTTCTTGTATAAGATAGGAAAAAGACTTGACTCTAAATGCCCGAAATGTAATATGGAAGGTGCGGATTTGTCACACATGGTGTGGAGCTGCCCAAAACTGATTTCTTTTTGGACAGGGGTATACAAGATGGTAGAAACGAAATTGGGTACTAAGATAAGCTTTGATATTAAAACGGCCATTCTAGGGATAGGACTTAGGGTGCAGTGTAAGAACAGTGTTCTGATAAAGGCTTTCGGATTAGCCAGAATAATTATTCTTAGGAGATGGTTTGCTCCCCAGGGCCCATGTTTGGTTGAGTGGCAGAGGGAAGTTCAACAAATGAGAAGATTTGAAGCTATTTACTATCAGGGAAAAAAGATAGGTCAAAAAGTTGAAAACGAGTGGAAGAAATGGGATGAGGCATCCTAGCTGGTAGTGGGTTTGGGGACAGGGGTGTGGGTGGGATTGTTTATATTGTGTAAAGCGATTTTTGAAATGCATTATTGAAATTTTGTAATTTGAAATAAAAATAAAAAATAATTTTTTTCTATAATTGACGTAAAAGAAAAAATGTGCAGAAAAATACATAAATTTTTGAATATGCCTGCCAGTGTTGTTTAGAGAACTGCCATGGCAGCTTTTGATAACATTCTTTTGTGCCAATGTCAGAAGTAGAGCATGAAGGAATAGTATAAATAAGTTCTTGCCTTATATTTCCCATTCCTTTTCAATCAGCTTTGGCTCAAAAGGTTGCATGAAAAACATCCACAAAAACATCTGTCTGAATTATAGGGGATAAGTGTCAGAGGGGGTCCGACCACTGGGACCCCCCATGATCTCCAGTACGGCATCTCTGCATAAAGAGCTGTGTCGACCACTGCACAAAGCTGCGGCCAACACACACCTTCCATTCATCTCTAAGGGAGAGTCAGAGACACCCCAGTGCAGCGTTCTGGCTCTCCCATAGAGATGCATGGAAGGAGCGTGTCTGACACAGCTTCGTGCAGTGGTCGATACGCCCCATTCAGAGGAGAGCCGGGACGCCAGCAGTCGGACCCCCTGCGATCTGACACTAAGGATAGGGATTTTATTCCAGAATACTCGTTTAGGGTAAGGTCACACGGAATGGATCCGGAGCGTATTTTACGCTGCGGATCCGCCAATGATGGACCCTACAGTGTGCCTCCAGCTGTGCCTGCTGGTACCTGTAATATGCCGCTACGAGCAGACAGACAGGCGGTCATATTCAAAACTCTTCACATCAAAAAATGTTGTGTTTCGCTGCAAAATTTTAGCACAAAAAAGTTTAAATCAGATATTCAAGTGTTTTACATGAGAATTATCCAAGGTTTCCACTAGTCACACCAGTTTTACAAAAGTGGGCGTGGCTATGTAAATGTCAATCATGTTTTACATGATATTTTCAAAGGGGTAAGAGTCCATTTTACATCAACAATTTCACACCAGCTTTTTGCTAGTGCTTTAGTTTTTTTTTTCTTTAGTTTTTTATGGAAAAAGATGTTATTTCATCAATTATTGAAAAGTAGTTTTTTATTATTATTATTATTATTGGAAAATGTTATTAAATAACATATTTATTTTTTCATTTTTTTTTCATGGTCACTGCACCTAGAAATGGTTTATTTATACAGTTATCGCTTGTCTGGGCACTAGAAATCATGGAATATTACATGAGATGCTTCCGCCAAAATTTTCTGGGATGTACAATTTGGCGACAAAACTGACAATTTACAAGGGAAAGACTTAGGGGGAAATGAATCAAAACCTGTGTAAAGGATAAGGTGACCAGTTGACAATAGCAACCAATAGAATCGCCTCTTTTATATTTCAGAGACCTTTTTAAAAAAGAAAGAAGCTATCTGATAGGTTGCTATGGGCAACTGGTCAACTTTTTCTCTGCACTTTCATTTATTCCTCATCACCTTCTAAAAATCATAACACTTTCAATTTGGCACCTACAGAGTCATATGGGGCTTATTTTTTGCGCCACCAATTGTACTTTGTAATGTCATCTATCATTTTAGCACAAAATTAATGGAGAACCCATCAAAAAAATATTTGTGGGGCAAAATTGGAAAGAAAACACTATTTTGTAAATTTTTTGGGCTTCCGATTGTACGCAGTGCACTTTTCGGTAAAAATGACACCCTATATTTATTCTGTAGTTCCATACCGTTACAATGATACCCAATTTATATAGGTTTTCTTTATCTTACTACTTTAAAGAAATTATAACTACGGTACATGCACTAAAATTTGTATGTTTAAAATTATCCTTTTCTGACCCCTATATCTTTTTTTTTTCTTTCCGTATACGGGGTAGTATGAGGGCTAATTTTTTGCACCATGATCTGAAGTTTTTATCGATACCATGATTGTTTTGATCAGACTTTTTGATCACTTTTTATAAAAATTTTTTAGGGTATACAAAGTGACCAAAAATACGCAATCATTGGATTCCTCATGCAGATCAATGTGGTTCCATAGAACCACATTGATCTGTGTGCTCTGTGCTTGATTGATAAAGCCTGATTGTTACGCCTAGCGCTCCGGGTCCCCGCTCCTCCCCGGAGCGCGTACGGCGTCTCTCTCTCCGCAGCGCCCCGGTCGGTCCCGCTGACCGGGAGCGCTGCACTGTCATGGCCGTCGGGGATGCGATTCGCACAGCGGGACGCGCCCGCTCGCGAATCGCATCCCAGGTCACTTACCCGTTCCCGTCCCCTGCTGTCATGTGCTGGCGCGCGCGGCTCCGCTCTCTAGGGCGCGCGCGCGCCAGCTCCCTGAGACTTAAAGGGCCAGTGCACCAATGATTGGTGCCTGGCCCAATTAGCTTAATTGGCTTCCACCTGGTCCCTGACTATATCTGACCTCCTCCCATGCACTCCCTTGCCGGATCTTGTTGCCTTGTGCCAGTGAAAGCGTTTTTGTGTCTCCAAAGCCTGTGTACCAGAACTTCTGCTATCACCCTGACTACGAACCTTGCCGCCTGCCCCCGACCTTCTGCTACGTCCGACCTTGCTTCTGTCTACTCCCTTGTACCGCGCCTATCTTCAGCAGCCAGAGAGGTTGAGCCGTTGCTAGTGGATACGACCTGGTCACTACCGCCGCAGCAAGACCATCCCGCTTTGCGGCGGGCTCTGGTGAAAACCAGTAGTGACTTAGAACCGGTCCACTAGCACGGTCCACGCCAATCCCTCTCTGGCACAGAGGATCCACCTCCTGCCAGCCGGCATCGTGACAGTAGATCCGGCCATGGATCCCGCTGAGGTTCCTCTGCCTTATATCTCTGATATCACCACGGTGGTCGCCCAGCAATCCCGACAGATCGCCCATCTAACCCACCAGCTGTCGGAAGTGTCCACCATTGTGCAGCAACTTCAGTCGCAACTTCAGCAGCAATCATCTCCTCCGCCAGCTCCTGCACCCCTTCCGCAGCGAGTGGCCACTCCTAGCCTCCGCCTGTCCTTTCCGGACAAATTTAATGGGGACTCTAAGTTTTGCCGTGGCTTTCTTTCGCAATGTTCCCTGCACTTGGAGATGATGTCGGACCAGTTTCCTACTGAAAGGTCTAAGGTGGCTTTCGTAGTCAGCCTTCTGTCTGGAAAAGCCCTGTCATGGGCCACACCGCTCTGGGACCGCAATGACCCCGTCACTGCCTCTGTACACTCCTTCTTCTCGGAAATTCGAAGTGTCTTTGAGGAACCTGCCCGAGCCTCTTCTGCTGAGACTGCCCTGCTGAACCTGGTCCAGGGTAATTCTTCCGTTGGCGAGTACGCCATACAATTCCGTACTCTTGCTTCTGAACTTTCCTGGAATAATGAGGCCCTCTGCGCGACCTTTAAAAAAGGCCTATCCAGCAACATTAAAGATGTTCTGGCCGCACGAGAAACTCCTGCTAACCTGCATGAACTCATTCATCTAGCCACTCGCATTGACATGCGTTTTTCTGAAAGGCATCAAGAGCTCCGCCAGGAAAAAGACTTAGATCTCTGGACACCTCTCCCACAGTCTCCATTGCAATCTGCGCCTAGGCCTCCCGCCGAGGAGGCCATGCAAGTGGATCGGTCTCGCCTGACCCTGGAAGAGAGGAATCGCCGTAAGGAAGAGAATCTTTGTCTGTACTGTGCCAGTACCGAACATTTTTTGGTGGATTGCCCTATCCGTCCTCCACGTCTGGGAAACGCACGCTCGCACCCAGCTCTCGTGGGTGTGGCGTCTCTTGATGCTAAGTCGGCTTCTCCACGTCTCACGGTGCCTGTACGGATTTCGCCTTCAGCCAGCTCTTCCCTCTCAGCCGTGGCCTGCCTGGACTCTGGTGCCTCTGGGAATTTTATTCGGGAGTCCTTGGTGAATAAATTCCGCATCCCGGTGACCCGTCTTGTCAAGCCACTCCACATTTCCGCGGTCAACGGAGCCAGGTTGGATTGCACCGTGCGTTACCGCACGGAGCCCCTCCTAATGTGCATCGGAACTCATCACGAAAAAATTGAGTTTTTGGTCCTCTCCAATTGCACTTCCGAAATTCTCCTTGGACTACCCTGGCTTCAACACCACTCCCCAACCCTGGATTGGTCCACAGGGGAGATCAAGAGCTGGGGTACCTCTTGCTTCAAGGACTGCCTTAAACCGGTTCCCAGTACTCCCTGCCGTGACCCTGTGGTTCCCCTTGTATCCGGTCTCCCTAAGGTCTTTATGGACTCTGCCTGCCATAAGAAGTGCCTCTCCCCCCCTCCCAGTCCAGTCAGGCAAGCCTCGGTGCCTCCTCGTGGCCCTCGTCCTGGTGTCACACTGCCCCGTGCCAGGCCTCGCCCTCTGCCCTCCTCCCCATTCCCACTCCTGCTGTACTGCCTGCCGTTGAGGAATCCCTCCATCCTTTCCCGGTGTCCTCATCCCAGGGGGGGCAGTTACCGGACAAAGAGAAGGGGAGACCTAAGGGGGGGGGTACTGTTACGCCTAGCGCTCCGGGTCCCCGCTCCTCCCCGGAGCGCGTACGGCGTCTCTCTCTCCGCAGCGCCCCGGTCGGTCCCGCTGACCGGGAGCGCTGCACTGTCATGGCCGTCGGGGATGCGATTCGCACAGCGGGACGCGCCCGCTCGCGAATCGCATCCCAGGTCACTTACCCGTTCCCGTCCCCTGCTGTCATGTGCTGGCGCGCGCGGCTCCGCTCTCTAGGGCGCGCGCGCGCCAGCTCCCTGAGACTTAAAGGGCCAGTGCACCAATGATTGGTGCCTGGCCCAATTAGCTTAATTGGCTTCCACCTGGTCCCTGACTATATCTGACCTCCTCCCATGCACTCCCTTGCCGGATCTTGTTGCCTTGTGCCAGTGAAAGCCTTTTTGTGTCTCCAAAGCCTGTGTACCAGAACTTCTGCTATCACCCTGACTACGAACCTTGCCGCCTGCCCCCGACCTTCTGCTACGTCCGACCTTGCTTCTGTCTACTCCCTTGTGCCGCGCCTATCTTCAGCAGCCAGAGAGGTTGAGCCGTTGCTAGTGGATACGACCTGGTCACTACCGCCGCAGCAAGACCATCCCGCTTTGCGGCGGGCTCTGGTGAAAACCAGTAGTGACTTAGAACCGGTCCACTAGCACGGTCCACGCCAATCCCTCTCTGGCACAGAGGATCCACCTCCTGCCAGCCGGCATCGTGACACTGATCCTGTCAGGCTTTATCATTCCCAGTGCAACAGCCGACACAGGAACAGAGGTACGCCCTCCGGCTACCTCAGAAGTGGATCGCCCCCTGCGGTCGCGCTGTCTGTGTGTGTGTGTGGGGGGGGGGGGGTCAAAGCAGTTAAAGGTACCAGCTTTGACAATCTAAAGGTTAACTAACATATGGCCACAATGTTTTTTCTCCCCAAAAAAGCAGTGCAGCATTTGTGGCATATTTTTGAGTGCTTTTAAGAAAAAGAAAAAAAAACAAGTGGAAACGTAGCCTTATAAAGACTTGCTCGTCTAATGCAACTGAATCCATGTTGCAGTGAGCTGGAAAGTAAAGGTCTCCCCGCTTGTTCTAATGATCAGCGGGGTATGAACATTCAGACCCTGAAATATCAAAACTTTTGACATGTCTCTATGAAGTGTCAAAAGTTTCGTTAAATAACAGAGACACTGTAACCCATTAAGGACGCAGCCAATTTTTGTTTTTGCATTTACAATTTTTTCTACTCTACATATATCCCACATATGGGAGAACATGACTTGTTCATTTTATTCTGTACCAACAATACAATTACAATGATACCCTATTTAAATAGGTTTGGTTTTATTTTACTCATTTGAAAACAAAACAAAAAAAAGCTTTTTTTTTTTGTTAAAGAAAATATCTACGCCTAAAATTGCCCTATTCTGACCTCTATAACGTTCTTTATATTTCTATATAGGAGGCTGTATGAAGACTCATTATATGTTTAGATGGCACCTTTCTGATCACTTTTAATTCATTTTTTCCTGATATATGAAGTGACCAAAACTCATTTATTCCGGTAGTTTTATGGGTTTACGCCATTCACCGTGGGGTTTTATTAACATTCTTTTTTAGTAGTTTGAACATTTCCACACGTGGCAATACAAAATATGTTTATACCTAGCAGAGATGCCAGAGCCTCCTGAAGACACTTTCCTTTAGGGTTTATTATTTCAAAGCATTGTATTTTACTTTTATCATAGTGATCTGTGAAATCTGATTCATCTGAAATAAAGACTCATAGAGCTGCAATCGGTGGCATGGAGGTAAAGTCCTCTGGCAGCCATCTTAACCCACCGGCAACCAGTATCATAAGGGTTAATGATGGACATCAGAGTGATTGCTAATGTTCACCATTAGCGGTGAGTCCTGGCTGCTGAGAGCAGCCAACACTCACTGGGTAGGAAGTGTTTTTAGCTTGTGAGCATGCTTCATACACCTTGAGCATCCCCAAGATGAACATGTAGATGTGATAAAAGTATAGGGAACTGCATTTCACTCTATTGACGTTGTGCCCCAAACACACACCAAATGTTTCCAGTTTTTTTTTCCCATTCACTTTTGGCTAATATTTCAATAAGAGGGCATCCTGTTTTTGATGACTTTTCAAGCTGTCATATTAACAGAGAGGTTGAATAATTGGAATCCTCCAAAGTTTCATGTCATGTAGAAACACATTCATGCATATGAGGAAAAATGAAGGCCTATCACTGAATGGTTTATTGGTTTCTTGGAAAACAACACTGAAAACAACCAAAAATATAGCAACCCAGAGTATGCTGTATTATACAAATACAAAAAAAGGATTGCTTATAGTGCATCTTAATTTTCCTAAAACTGACTTCCAAGTTATATCGGGCAGCAATGTTTTTCAGCCAAAACACACTGGTAAAAAAACTCCTGGAAAAACAACACAAATAATAAGGCATTTTTCCAGAAAATGCTGTTTCCACTTAGGCTGTGTTTCCACTTAGCAGTGGCTGGAAAACAACCACTGCAGTTTTTAAGCCAAAGCCAGAAATGTATTCAAAAGGAATGGGAAATGTGAAGGAAGGACTTCCCCTTCCTCATGGATCCACTTCTGGATTTGGCTCAAGAACTGCAGTGGTTGTTAAAAAAAAACAAAAACCATAGGGACAGCAGAGCGAGCTCCCGGCTGCTACAGAGTAGCTCTGTTTGTCCGCTCATAGCGGTGGATTTCTACAGTGGGAAATTGGCCACTACAATCGGACACTCAGATCTACCTGACCGGAGCCAGCAACTTGCTTTGCAGTCCTTCTGTGACTGCCTTCGTGTATATGCAGCATGAAATACGCTGCCAATGCGCCCTGTGTGACCCTGCCCTTAGACTGGTTTCGAGCCCGACTGTAGTCCTAGAGACCAACACTAAAAAGTTTATTTATGATGCTGTCACTTTGACCCATTAAATTAACCATACAAAGGAAGCCAATCGGGTTAAAAATGCAGGCATCGTCTTATAGAGCAGGAGGAGCTGAGCAGATTGATTTATAGATTGTTATTGATAACTTGTTATTTATTCATGTACAGTAAATCTCAGCTCATTCTGGACTAAGTAGTCATGTGGGCGGTCCTACTCAGTCATATACAATTATAAATGACAAGATATGCTGGAGTTAGAGTACAAGGTCTCTAAGATAGTGGATAGCTGTAAGGTTCAAAACTTTCATCAGTACTTGGTCCATTGGAAGGATTATCGGCTGCTTCCCCAATTCATGCTCTGGTCCAGTGGTCCCTCAGAAAAGGGGGGGGGGGGGGGGCAGTTACTTTAGTAGCATCTGGTTCTGACTTAAAGCGTGCCCGTCAGATCCTACAAAAAACATTTTTTTTAACATATCAGTACCTAATCCTGACCACATACATCTAATTTTTATGTGTCCAGCACCTTTATATATTTTTTTTATTACACTTTTAATTTAGCTCACTAGTCTGAATTCCTCTCATAGGGAGGGGGTGTGGCCTCACTTGGCAGGTCTCCACCCCCTCCCTCAATATGCTGTCTGCTCACATCTCCCTAGCATTAGCAAAACTACAACTCCCAGCTTGTCCTCACTGACAGTAGCGGGACACAAGCTGACAGTGGGAGGATTTTTCCTCCAGCCCTGCGCTCACAGCTGTCAATCAAGTAATCAAGTAAGCTGTGTCTATGACATAGGTGATGACGCATGGACACAGCAGGACTAGTATGTGTCGAAGCAGGCAGGGGGGCAGTTGTTTTACTGGCATTTTCAGTATGAAATACTGAAAATTTTCTAATGAAAGCAATTGCAAAATCTATTGGTTTTGCATGCTTTACAACGTATACAATTTTTGCATCTGACAGTGCCCATTTAAGGGTTCATTTTCCTGTGGTTGGCTGAAGCATTATGCATTGCTGTGACGACACCTGGGCCTATGAGCAGGCTTGGACTTACATCGAATTACATCTATTCACAGTATTCACGTCCTTCTCAACTGCACATGTGGTGTCAGTGAGGTGCAATGCAGGGTAGATGTTATAACCCAAGGGGCAGATGTTATTAACCCCTTCTTGTTGTGACGACAGGGCATGGTTTAGCCTTAACCACCCGAAGGTAATACTGCTGGTCCTGGGCTAGGCACGCGGGCAATGAAGACACCAACGCCAAGTTACGGAAAAACGGGAAATGACATAGTCTATGCAGTACAGCCAGAATCCCAAGGAGGTGACCAGTGACACAGGGGGACAGGGGAACCTTACAGGCTTGCTGGGACTTGCAGTAGATAGAGACACTTTAGTGCAGGCCACGATGACTAGACAAATGACTTGACTGATGACTGACTTGTGACTAACAAGACTTTTAGCTTACTTGAGCTGACTTGTGGCTGCAGAATTTGGGCTTGAGGCCTCCAATGCTCTGGACACACTCTGTCATGACTGCACTGGACCTCAGGAAAAAGAGAGAGATTGTAGCTCCACCCCTGGTTTTATAGGGGAGATTAGCAAGGAGCCCATAGGTCACTTTGGGGGTTACCTGATCACTAGTGCCTCCTGGGTAACAATCACACGGTATAATATTTAAAATAACAGTACATTAGTAATACAAACATATATATACAATGGGGATAACACATAAAAGGGGCACTGGGGACATGGAGGGACTCTGCCTGACAGGTACGGGGTAACACCATCCCATACTGGGCCACCACACACATAAATTCCCAGTCAGTTTTCACCTCAAGTTGCATGTGTTTATTTCCTCTGCCCTAGCTCCTGTATACTTCTTGCTTGTATGATCCTGTGTATTCTGACCTTGGCTTGTGACATTACTACACTCTGCTTATTGATTTGGTACCTTCACTGCTATCTCAGTTTGGACCTGGCTTGTTTGACCACTCTCTATCTTTTGATGTGTTTATCCCCTGTGCTTTGTTTCTTGCACTTTGCCTATTAATCCTTTGTACCCTGACCTGTTTCCCTGATGTCTGTACTGTGTTGTTTATTATTTTTGGACCTTGTTACACCCTGCAGATACTAAGAACAGGGACTGATGTCCATCTGAGGATCCATTGTTTAGGCCAGATACTCAAATAGGTCGGTAAAGTGGCTATGGGTGAGCTCAGGGCTGCACTTATCCCTGCCCGACCTGACCGC
The DNA here is from genome assembly GCF_029499605.1 of Hyla sarda. Classification (NCBI taxonomy): domain Eukaryota; kingdom Metazoa; phylum Chordata; class Amphibia; order Anura; family Hylidae; genus Hyla; species Hyla sarda. The sequence continues at coordinate 42,749,143 of NC_079200.1, forward strand.
AACACTCTGGAAATACCTTCTTTCCAATAATTACAATGTGCCGCTGTACCACTCTGTTGCCAGTGCATCCCCAGATGGATCATCTACTCCGAGGAGTATGACACATTCTTTGATCTCTCCAGCTGCTGATTTCCCGTAATGCTATACCAGCTGTACTAGAGACAAAGTCTTAACTCTTGAAAAGTTAATTATTATTCAATGTGCGTGCACGGTATACTCTGTGATAAATGAAATGCATTGTTCTGTGTTTTAGAGTTGATGCACTAATAGTTTAGTTGGCCTCCATAATAAGGTATGTTTTTTCCCCTTAACCAAAGAGGTAATACCCTTATTAATCATAATACTGAAGTTCCTTCCTCAACACCCTCTTGTTCCACCTGTTAAAAAGGTTGTTTCATGAATACCACATCATGGAGACATCCATTCTCCCATTCTCATGCCCTCTCTCAATGATCCAGAATTAAGGACTACTCTTTACAGGCAAGTCCTATTCTGGTGGACTTGAATTATCATTGTAGCACATCTAAGGCAAGTGATTGGCCACTGAATGACCCAAAATGAAAGAAAAAGTTCTCAGCTCCCCATCTCCTCACCTGGCATGGTGATACAAGTATTTCATGGAAAATAAAAAGCACACCACCTAGCTGTTACCACATCAATGAATCTGGATACGTTTCGATCACATGCATGCTCTTGATAACAAATGCAGCCCTAGGAAATCGGTTATGTGAACGGGGGTATAGTAGAGAACAACTAGATAGATCCATGAGGATTGTAAAAAGACAGAAGCATAGCAGTTTATTGAAATAAGGAGAGAAGCGCAAATTAAAGTGTATCTGTCGTAAACAAAAACTTTTGATATAATGTAGATGATACCATTATATGTATATTTGTAATACAGTACATTGGCTAAAAAATGTGTATATTTTTGAGTGAAAAAGTGCTGTCCGTGTAGTTATTGCATGTGTTTCTATATGAGGAGTCCAAATACAGGAAGTGAGGGCAGGAAAAGCAGGGCTCTGTTCAGGCTCCTGGCTTGTCAATCATCCTGCTGTGTGATCTGAGAGCTCTTGTGCACTGAAAGCCTCAGTGCACAGAGCCCTGCTTGTCCTCAGTGTACAGAGCCCTGCTTCTCCTCAGTGTAAAGAGCCCTGCTTGTCCTCAGTGCACAGAGCCCCGCTTGTCCTCAGTGCACAGAGCCCCGCTTGTCCTCAGTGCACAGAGCCCCGCTTGTCCTCAGTGTACAGAGCCCTGCTTGTCCTCAGTGTACAGAGCCCTGCTTGTCCTCAGTGTACAGAGCCCTGTTTGTCCTCACTGCACAGATCATTGCTTGTCCTCACTGCACAAATGTCACGATTCGGCTTACAGGTAGTGGATCCTCTGTGTCAGCGAGGGATTGGCGTGGACCGTGCTGGTGGACCGGTTCTAAGAGGCTACTGGTTTTCACCAGAGCCCGCCGCAAAGCGGGATGGTCTTGCTGCGGCAGTAGCAACCAGGTCGTATCCACTAGCAACGGCTCTACCTCGCTGACTGCTGAGAAGGCGTGGGACAGAAGGACTAGGCAGAGGCAAGGTCAGACGTAGCAGAAGGTCGGAGGCAGGCGGCAAGGTTCGTAGTCAAGATGGATAGCAAGGGTTCAGGTAACACAGGCTTTGGAAACACTAAACGCTTTCACTGGCACAAGGCAACAAGATCCGGCAAGGGAGTGCAGGGGCAGTGAGCAGATATAGTCTGGGAGCAGGTGGGAGCCAATTAAGCTAATTGGGCCAGGCACCAATCATTGGTGCACTGGCCCTTTAAGTCTCAGAGAGCTGGCGCGCGCGCGCCCTAGAGAGCGGAGCCGCGCGCGCCAGTACATGACAGCAGGGGACCGGGACGGGTAAGTGACCTGGGATGCGACTCGCGAGCGGGCGCGTCCCGCTGTGCGAATCGCATCCCCGACGGCCATGACAGTGCAGCGCTCCCGGTCAGCGGGACTGACCGGGGCGCTGCGGGGAGAGAGACGCCGTGAGCGCTCCGGGGAGGAGCGGGGACCCGGAGCGCTAGGCGTAACAACAAAGCCCTGCTTGTCTTCAGTGTAGAGAGCCCTGCTTGTCCTCAGTTTACAGAGCCCTGCTTGTCCTCAGTGTACAGAGTAGTGTTGCTCGCGAATATTCGCAATTCGAATATTATTCGCGAATATCGCATATTCGCGAATTCGCGAATTTCGCAAATATAGCGCTATATATTTGTAATTACGAATATTCGCTTTATTTTATTTTTTTTCTTCACAGTACACATCACAGTGATCACCCCTCTCTGCTTCCAGCTTGTGTGGTGTAAAGAAGGCTGTAATACTACTGTGTGAGACTGGCGTGCAAAAAGTCGCATATGCGAAAAGTAGCATATGCTATTTTTCGCATATGCGAATTTTCACATATGTTGCTTTTCGCACACGCGAATGTTCGCATATGCGAAAATAAAACGAGAATATAACGAATATGCGAATATTCGCGAATATATGACGAATATTCGTCCATATATTCGCGAATATTCACGAATTCGAATATGGCCTATGCCGCTCAACACTAGTACAGAGCACTGCTTGTCCTCAGTGTACAGAGTTCTGCTTGTCCTCAGTGTACAGAGCCCTGCTTGTCCTCAGTGTACAAGCCCTGCTTGTCCTCAGTGTACAGAGCCCTGCGTGTCCACCCTCACTTAGTGCATTTGGACTCCTCATATAGACACACAGGCAGTGGCGTACCAAGGGGGGGGGGGGGTGGCCCGCCCCGGGTGCCACTCTCAAGGGGGGTGCCAGGGGCGGACTGACCCGCCGCCATCACTACTGAGGATCTGGGACACTCGTCCCAGATCCCCAGCAGACAGCGCTACATTCTCCTGTATGCGCGATACACACATATACAGGAGAAGGAGTCCCCTCTGTGTGAGCCGCATCTGCAGCTTATACAGAGGAGACGTGACCTCTGCCCCCGCGCAGCACGCAGTACAGGCGCCGATGACGTCACTCATCCGGCGCCTGTACTGTGGAGGGGAGAAGACGCGGCCCCTGCTGAGGAGATCGCTGCATGGGACATCAGGTGAGCATCCTTTTTTTTTTTTAACCCTACCTATACCTATAGGGAAGGGGGGTGCTCTGCATATACCTATGGGGAAGGGAGAGAGAGGGGGGTGCTCTGCATATACCTATGGGAAAGGGAGGGAGAGGGGGGATGCTCTGCATATACCTATTGGAAAGGGAGGGAGGGGGGGGGGTGTTCTGCATATACCTATGGGAAAGGGAGGGAGAGGGGGGGTGCTCTGCATATACCTATGGGAAAGGGAGGGAGAAGGGGGGTGCTCTGCATATACCTATGGGAGAGGAGGGTGTAGCTCTGCATATACCTATGGGGAAGGGGGGGTGTAGCTCTGCATATACCTATGGGGAAGATGGGGGGGTGTAGCTCTGCATATACCTATGGGGAAGGGGGGGTGTAGCTCTGCAAATAACCTATGGGGAAGAGGGGGGCGTGTAGCTCTGCATATACCTATGGGGAAGGGGGGGGTGTAGCTCTGCATATACCTATGGGGAAGGGGGGGTGTAGCTCTACATATACCTATGGGGAAGAGGGGGGGTAGCTCTGCATATACCTATGGGGAAGGGGGGGTATAGCTCTGCATATACCTATGGGGAAGGGGGTGTAGCTCCACATGTACATATGGGAAAGAGGGGGGGGGGGTGTAGCTCTGCATATACCTATGGGAAAGAGGGGGGGTAACCCTGCATATACCTATGGGAAAGAGGGGGGGGTGTAGCGTAGCTCTGCATATACCTATGGGAAAGAGAGGGGGGTGTAACTATGCATATACCTATGGGAAAGAGGGGGGGTAGCTCTGCATATAACTATGGGTAAGAGGGGGGAGGGGTGTAGCTCTGCATATACCTATGGGAAAGAGGGGGGTGTAACTCTGCATATACCTATGGGAAAGAGGGGGGTGTAGCGTAGCTCTGCATATACCTATGGGAAAGAGAGTGGCGGGGTGTAACTCTGCATATACCTATGGGAAAGAAGGGGGGTGTAACTCTGCATATACCTATGGGAAAGAGGGGGTTACCTGGCTACCTACCTACCTGCCCTTTTACTGTGCAGGACACCAAGGAGGGCATTATTACAGTTTGTGGGCCTATAGATGGGAAGATTGTGTAGAGGGAGGGCACTGAAAAAAATGCAGTGTCTGACATGTTTTTCCTGTAGATGTTAAGAGATCCACATGGCGGTCTTATCCAGACGGAGAAGAAAAGGAAAGAGGACGCCGCTGATCAGAAAAGACGTAATTGTGAGTCCCAAAATGTAACTGTAATCACTTATATGGTATACACATCCTGTGTACAGCTGATATCTACCGCCATAGGGTCCTGTATATAATCACTTATATTGTATACAGATTTTGTATATAGTGGTCTGTATATAGTGGTTTTATTCAGTACAGTATAGTGGTATTATCCAGTTATTGTGTGGCGGTATATATTTACTCCTTGTATACCAGTATTATTGGTCATGGAAATTTACCTACATTAAAGTGTTTCTTATATATATAAATTTTTATTTATTGTGTGTGGGATTTGGGTGGAATAGGAGCGTGGCAGAAGATTGAGGAGCTGCAGAGCCTAGCAGGGGCCCTTGCATTTTTTTTGGTCCTGGGGCCCAAGTCTGCCCCTGGGGGGAGGGGAGGGAGGGGGTGTAATTAAGGGGGGGGGGTGCGTGTGTGTGGGGGGGTTGGGGTGCCAAACAAAGGGTCCACCTGGGTGCCATACACTCTAGGTACGACCCTGCACACAGGCAATAGCTGCAGGAACAAAAATATACCCATTTTTCACCAATGTATATTTCAAATATACATATAATGTTATTTTCTACAGTGTATAAAAAGTTTTTGTTGACAACAGGTACACTTTAAATATGCCAGGGGTACAAAACAAATCTGTACTGGCAATCACGTATAGTCCACAATTTGGAGTTGTAAGGAACATAATAAACAAACATCTACATTTACTGAGGGAGGATAGTAAGCTGGTGAGGATACTAAGTAGAGGAGTCGATGTAGTCCCGAAAAAAGCTACTACCTTGAAGGACAGCTTGGCCCCAAGCTTAATTGTGTCACAAACGCAATGTGTGAATGGGTGGCTAAATAGTGTAGGTTCTTACAAATTGGTACCACACCCTGTAAAACATGCAGGCATTTGAAAGTATGCCAAGTATACACTACAGGTAACAAGCACTACAAAATGAACAATAACATTCATTGCAACTCGCATAATGTAATTTGTATAATTGTATGTATTGAATGAAGTTTAAATGTTAAAAGTCAGGGCCAGGGAACATTTAAATGACACCTCCAAGCCTGATAATATAAGAAATAAGTTGTAAGCATTGGCACATTTCTTGAAGGTGCACGGGGTTCTGTTAGGCATATTAAAATACACTGTTCAAAAAAAATAAAGCGAACACTTAAACTACACAATGTAACTCCAAGTCAATCACACTTCTGTGAAATCTCACTGTCCACGCAGGAAGCAACGCTGATTGACAATCAATTTCACACGCTGTTGTGTAAATGGAACAGACAACAGGTGGAAATTATAGGCAATTAGCAAGACAACGCCAAAGGAGTGGTTCTGCAGGTGGTGACCACAGACCACTTCTCAGTTCCTATATTTCCTGGCTGATGTTTTGGTCACTTTTGAATGCTGGCGGTCCTTTCGCTCTAGTGGTAGAATGAGACGGAGTCTACAACCCACACAAGTGGCTCAGGTAGTGCAGCTCATCCAGGGTGGCACATCAATGCGAGCTGTGGCAAGAAGATTTGCTGTGTCTGTCAGCATAGTGTCCAGAGCATGGAGGCGCTACCAGGAGACAGGCCAGTACATCAGGAGACGTGGAGGAGGCCCTAGGAGGGCAACAACCCAGCAGCAGGACCGTTACCTCTGCCTTTGTGCAAGGAGGAGCAGGAAGAGCAATACCAGAGATCTGCAAAATGACTTCCAGTAGGCCACAAATGTGCATGTGTCCACTCAAACTGCCAGAAACAGACTCCATGAGGGTGGTATGAGGGCCCGACATCCACAGGTGGGGGTTGTGCTTACAGCCCAACACCGTGCAGGACGTTTGGCATTTGCCAGAGAACACCAAGATTGGCAAATTAGCCACTGGCGCCCTGTGCTCTTCACAGATGAAAGCAGGTTCACACTGAGCACTTGACAGATGTGACAGAGTCTGGAGACGTTGTGGAGAATGTTCTGCTGCCTGCATCATCCTCCAACATGACTGGTTTGGCGGTGATTCAGTAATGGTGTGGGGTGGCATTTCTTTTGGGGCCGCACAGCCCTCCATGTGCTTGCCAGAGGTAGCCTGACTGTCACTAGGTACCGAGATGAGATCCTCAGACCCCTTGTGAAACCATATGCTGGTGCGGTTGGCCTGGGTTCCTCCTAATGCAAGGCAATGCTAGACCTCATGTGGCTGGAAGGCATTGATGTTATGGACAGGCCCGCCCGTTCCCCAGACCTGAATCTGATTGAGCACATCTGGGACATCATGTCTCACTCCATCCCCCAACACCACAGACTGTCCAGGAGTTGGCGGATGCTTTAGTCCAGGTCTGGGAGGACATCCCTCTGGAGACCATCCGCCACCTCATCAGGAGCAGGCCCAGGCATTGTAGGAAGGTCATACGGACACGTGGAGGCCACACACACTACTGAGCCTCATTTTGACTTGTTTTAAGGACATTACATCAAAGTTGGATCAGCCTGTAGTGTTGTTTTCCATTTTGATTTTGAGTGTGACTCCATATCCAGACCTCCATGGGTTGATAAATTTGATTTCCATTGATAATTTTTGTGTGATTTTGTTGTCATCACATTCAAGACAAAAGTATTTCATATGATTAGTTCATTTATTCAGATCTAGGACCGAGAAGCATACTGGCAGTTCACATTGAATACAATGGCTCCCTGCAGTTTAAAGAAGAGAAAGGAATTTACGTTTCATTGTTAAGCTGGCAGTACACTAGGTCTGTAACCATATTGTGTACAAATAATAACTTATAATATGGAAGATTGTGTAAATTATTCACAAGGTTTTTTGTTCTCCCATGTTAGAGATATTAGTGCCAGAATTTGCAATACCGCTTCACATGAACTAGATAGGTAATGGTGTTATCGGCTTGAAGGTACCATATTTATCGGCGTATAACATGCACTGGCGTATAACATGCACCCCCATTTTAACAGGGAAATTTAAGTAAAAAAATAAAATGTAAAACAAATGACTTGGACTAAATGCCACATCATCCCCCCAACTTCGTTTTCTTCTGCACCTCAGTTTGGTCCCGTCCCCTCCAGTGCCACATCATTCCTTCCCTTTTATCAGTCCCTGTGCCACATTTACCCCTCTCATCACCACCCCCCCATGTCTCATCATCCCCCCCATGTCTCATCATTTCCCCCTGTCATAGACCAACACTAGCCATACAGACATTAAGCCTTTAGTGCCTCCCCCCACCATCATTTCCCCCTGTCTCATCATCCCCCACCCTGTCTCATCATCCCCCCATCATGTTCCTCCTATGCTATTCTTCCCCTCCCTCATCATTCCCCCTTTTTCCTGCATTTCATATTTTTTGTTTTGTTTTTCCTTACATGGCTGTGCTTCGGCAGGCCAGGTCATGCGGGGGGTCTTGCGGGCTGTTTGGTCAGTGAAGCAGATGAATGACGTCCTCTGCCGGCTTCTCTACGCGGCATCAGAGAAGTCACTTTTCATTTCCTGCAGCCGTTGCAGAGTTCGGAAATGAAAAGTGACGTCTCTGACCTGGCCTGACCCCGCCTGACCTGGCCTGCTGAAGCACAGCCAGGTAAGGAAAAAAAAACTATGAAAACTATGAAAAGCAGGGAAAAGGGGGAATGATGAGGGAGAGGTAGGAAAAATTTTAAGCAGAGCAGGGAGGAGACGCCGCTGGTCACTGACTTAAAGTGGCCGCGGCCGTGATGCTAATACTTCACAAGCTGCTGCGGCTGCTTTAAATCAGTGACCAGAAGATTTATCAGCGTATAACACACAGGCAGGCCTTTTGCCTTAAATTTAAGTTTTAAAAGTGCGTGTTATACGCCGATAGATACGGTATATTGTAATATATGCATGTCTACAGAACAATCATGCAAAATAATAAAAATGTTCCTTTGGGTTTACCTGCCAACATGTAAAATTTTAAATGTTACTGTTTTTAATTATGATGGTTCCCTCCTTCCTGTATACTTAAGGGTGGTGAATCACACAGATGCATGGGTGATTAAGAGCGCACATGTGTGTTGTCCTGCAGGGGGGACATTTAATTAAATGGATCAATAAAGATTGGCTGTTTGAACGGGATGGCTGGATCATATTGCTTTTTATTTTCCACTGAATGACCGCCATGTAATTCTACACTTCCAACTGCTGCAGGAAAAATGCCAAGCTAGCCCCATTCTTGGTACTTTTTCCAGCCCACTGACCAAAAGCAGTACCCAATAAAGGCGATCTGAGATTGTTAATATGACAACACCATTAAACAGAGATAGGCACTCATATAGGACCTTTCTTGCTCTTTCTTCTGGTCTTTTAAATTTTTTGTCTCAAATGCATACATTGAGTATTGTGAACAGAATCTTGCGAGCGGAATTCCCATCTGGTGGCCACCACCGAAATACTTTGGCGGTAGGACTGCGCGGCCCTGCACCATCACCATTGACGACAGTGCTGGGCTCGTGGACTTCGGTGCATAGAATGCACGTTTCTTCTTTGCACAGATCAATTTCAGCAGCAACGGGTCTCGTGGAAGACCCATTCACAATGATGTTAACGTTCACTGCCCGTAATTCCACTCACCCAGTGTGAACATATCCTTTTACAATTCCTCAATTCCAAATTGATGTTTAAATATTCAAGTAAAATTAAACATTCCCATACAATACTTAGCAACCCTATACCAGCATCAATCTAATTATAACTAGAAGCTTTATATAGATAGGCACTTGTGAAGCATGGCTTATGGGACTGTAAGGGGCAGGTCCTCACCAGTGTCGGGCATTGGAACATGAACTTTAAAGAAGAAACTGCACTGATAATGCCAGTCCTAAATTATCAATACAGTTCATATAGCTAGAAAGGGTGAAGGCCCTGCAATGACATCATGGTTACATGACCATAAATAAATGAGTCCTGCAACCAGAAAGCTGGTCAGCAACAGTCTGAAGACTATAAATGAACTGCAGAGAATGTAAGAGGAGCCTAGCAATCACTCTCCTACCTCCAGCATCAGCTGTTCCCCTGCCAGCCAGGGTGGGGTAGGAATAGGGAAAATGTTGCTGCCAGTGGAGAAGGGTACTTTGGATGAGAATGCTACTGTGGGACAGATGAGAAGGGAATGAATGCTGCTACCAGGGAGGGGAATGCTAATGCTGCTGCCAATGGAGAGGAGGTTATAGACGTATTGCTGTCATCAGGAGGAGAGGAATCAAAACAGGATGACCGTGAATTCAGGAGTTGGTCCGGCGCAGAGAGGAACCATCAGGAAGCCAAATAAAATCAATGGATTTATTAAATGCAACGCGTTTCGCTGCGCATGCGCATGCGCAGCGAAACGCGTTGCGTTTAATAAATCCATTGATTTTATTTGGCTTCCTGATGGTTCCTCTCTGCGCCGGACGAACTCCTGAATTCACGGTCATCCTGTTTTGATTCTACTTCTACCCAGGAGGGCTGCAGTGGACCTTCACTTATAATTATTCTACCTTGTTGTGTGTGGGCGCACAACCCACTTTGGTAAGCGGCCTGGGAATTACCATCCCCCACCCCCACTAACAAGATCTGCTGATCCCGCACATGAGGCACCTTCCTTCCTCTCTCTAGATATCAGGAGGAGAGGGGAATGAGTAAAATGTTGCTACAAGTGTTCAGAGAGAAGGGGGGTTATTCTGCTGCCAGTGGAGGAGTGGGACAATGCTGTTGCCAGTAGGGAAGGGTTACAATACTGCTGCCAGTGGAGATGGTGGGAGGAAGAGGACAACACTGTACCAAGTGGTGAAGGCCTGAGAAAGAAGAAAAAACTGCCCATTGGGGGAGGATTGAGAAAATGGTCAATGCAGTTGCCAGTGGGGGAGCACAGCGGTGGGAAGGGGCTGAAGCTGCTACTAGTTATGCTGCACTGTGGTATTTGGTGCTTCTTGGGATATGTTTTGCTATCGGGGGGGGGGGGGGGGGGGGGTTGTGTTCTGCATGGTGGTATTTGGTGCTCTTGCAGAGGTATGTTGTGCTGCATATTTATTATGCTACATGTTGGTATTGATTGGTGCTGCTGGAAGTAGTATGGGGGCTGACAGTGGCTATTTGTTGTGGCCCTCAGCTACTGAAATCAGCCAGGGGCTGCCAAGTATGGATCAGGCTTGAGTCCTAAGCCTGCACTATACACTCTTATTCAGCAGTAGGCAAACCAGTTACTTTGTTTCCCAACAATACTTTTTTTAAACATAACTTTCAATGTGATTAACGTAAGTTGTGACAAAAGGACTAAAATTAAGAAGATTAAAATTCGTCAGCTCTGTTAACTTCAGTGAGGCTGAGCATTAAAGGGGTACCCCACTGACCAGCGTTCGGAACATTTAGTTTTCCGAATGCTGTGTGCTTGCTGCGGGGGTCGTCCACGCCCCCTTGTGCCATCAGCCCACACCCCCTCAATGCAAGTCTATGGGAGGGGGCGTGACAGCCCCCACAGCGAGCACACATCGTTCAGAACTAAATCAGCAATGTTTTTCTAATACTAGATAACCTCTTTAAAGAAAAGAGGATAATACTTTTCATTGCATTTGTCAAGTTATAGCGCATTTGGCTATAGATAAACATATAAAGGACTGGTTGATGCAGCTATAGAATGACATCTGGTCTGGCGTCCATTGGGGCAGCCTCTTGAAATCTTTTGGATATGTCTCTTTGGCTTAGTATTTTTATGTTTAATTGGGCTGTGCAAACGATTGGTCTAATGTAGCGTATGGGACTATACTGATTAAGTGTTGGCCAGGAGATTATAAATTCTCCTTGTGAATGTATCCAGTCCTGTAGACTGTATCTCTCTCAGATTTAGTAGCTGCAATAGTTCCATTCTGGCCATAGACTGCATATATTCTCTTCTTTCTTCAGATTGAGTGTCTGAGCACCTTGTTTTGTAATGGCACTTGAGATCTCTGAGCAGCTAAACATGTCAGAACTTCAAACATGCATCTTAAGATCGATAGGCTCTTATTAGATGATCTGAGTCTTTCCCAATCTATCAATGTCTCATTGCAAATCAGAAGTTTTACAAACAGGATCTATCCTCTGGTGAACCTACCCTTCAGGAGTTGCTGTCAGTCTAACCAGGCTTAATCCAATAGATGATCTATGCTGCAAATTTCACAGGTCTCTTAAGATGCTTTGATCAAGATTTGTGAAGGCCATCCATGAGATTAAGCTAAAGAGTTGTTTTTTAATGAAAACAGAACAGGCTTTATTTTAGTGGATTTGGCTTTTTTTTTTTTTAAAGGAGACAAATTTCTTCCCCCCCGAGTGTAGTATTTCTATGCTTAAATTTATCTATATATATGAGCAAATTGCAGACTGTAGCTAATAAACAGCCATATATCAGTCTTTCTAGATAAAGGCCGACATTTATCATTGTAGATGTAGGTAAAGAATTTTTCTACATCATTTTTTTGTGTGTGCTGGTAATGTGTAGGAGCACCAAATTTATTAAATGGTCACAGAACATTTGAAAAATCTTGTGCAGGTCACATTTTCAGAAATTTCGCTCTTCACATACACCAAAAAGCTAAGCTAAGTCTGGGCTGGTGTAGTTTTAGAGACTTTTTCAATGGCTTTTCACAAAAAGGCGCAGTTCATAAAACCCTTCCATATCATGTATATTGCCAAAATCAGTGGATTGCAACTCAAAATCATCAGAAATGTGTAAACCAAAAGGTGCAAAAAAAGGCGCAAATGAACCCCGCTTGCGCCTTTTTTGCGCCTTTCTAGACACAAAAAACTGTCTAAAGACAATGATAAATGTCGGCCAAAGTGATACACGACATACTCAAAAATAATAAAAAGAAAAGAGGTTGCAACAATTTGTAACGGTTTTCATGGGTGATCTATCAGATGTGATCAGATTATTTGAACCAGTACTTATACTTCAAAAGACTGCAAATGTCCCCGATTTCCTTCCCAATATCTGCAGAAAATCTGTCTCACCTTCCCTACACTCCCACGCTGAGGCCTCTTCATCGTGCACTCCGTTATCTGGAGTGGTGTAGAACCTGCCGCACTATGGCCCTGATTTAATATTGTAAACCTGACCTGTTTTGTCAGGTTGTGCGCCAAAATGTGTTGCATTGCGCCACAAATTGTGTCTGCGCCAAAATTCTAAACACCTGACCAACTCTACATTTTACTTAGAAAACCTGGAAAAGGGGGCGTGCCCGCCAAAAAGGGGCCATATCCCCTACATTTCCCAACATATTTACACATTTTTCCACAGAAAATTTGGTGGATTTCACAGCTCAGAGCAGTTGTACAAATAGTAAAATGTAGGGAAAAGTGCAAAATGTCAGGAAACCTTAGTAAATACCGTGGAAAAAATACTTGTAGGGAATAAATAACCCACAAAGAAAACTAAAATCCACAATAAGGACTAATGTCTTCATTTCATTGCGTGGCAGGTCCTGCACCACTCTGGCTTGCAGGAGAAGGCCCTGCACAACTAACAAAGCAAAGGATTTAGAGGCCTCAGCACGGGAGTAGAGAAAAGGTGAGTGGAAATGTTATTATTTTCTTTTGGAGGGTACTTATTGGGGCAATCTACCTAATAGGAAGTTCCATACCTACCTAACTACCTATCTTCTATGGACTTCTGTAACACTCACGTTTCAGAAGACAGGAACCCCGGTGGATGTGAATCCGCTGGACCTGTGTGGCAGATGACTCGGACTGTACCAGGAAGTGGAATCTAAGGTGTCACCACAAAGCGGGATGGACTTGCTGCAGCAGGCGGCCCCCAGGTCGCTGGCATGGCTCGACCACACAGGCGGCTGAGGAGATGCGAGGCACAGGAGGGATAAGACAGCTCGTAGTCAGGATAGCAGAAGGTCAGGGCAGGCGGCACAGTAGCATAGTCAGGAACATAGCAAATGGTCAGTAGGCAGGCAGCAAGGAGCAAGGTCAGGTCACGGAGCAAAGGATCAGATACACGGCAAGGCAATAACAGGAATGCTTTCTCTCAGGCTCAAGGCAACAAAGATCCGGCAGGGAAGTGAGGAGGGTGGAGGAATTTATCAATGAGCCACAGGTGAATTACACTAATGAGCGCACTTTCAACCTTAAAGCTCTGGCGCATGTGCTCCCTAGGGGACGGGGACACGCGTGCCGGAGCATAGAGGCAGAGGCGGGGGCAGGAGAAGCACCAGGTGAGTGACGGACTGGGACTTGCATGTGGGCGTGTCCCACGATGCGAGTCCCAGCCCCGCCTGCAGCTGCAGGAAACAGGACCATGCTCTCACGGCTAGCGTGTGCGGCCGTAGTGCATAACTTAACAACTGTTACCTATCTTCCTATCTTATAGGGGGTTTACCTAATAGGGGGATTACCTGCCTATTGGGGGCTCCTACCTAATGGGGGAGATCTTAATTTCATCTTAATTATGAGTGCCAGTGAATGCCTCATGCTTGACTTTCGTCTGTGGCTTTACAAAGTCTTTACCAGCTCTGCTGTCACATGACATTCAAAAAATTGATATCAGTAATATGGTATCGTTGCGGTCTTCAAAGCTGGTATTGGAACATCCCTTTCTAAGAACCCCCATTTATTAAAGAGTGCTGGGGGTCTCAGAAACTCCCTTAAAGGGGCACTCCTCCAAACCTTAACATATTATCCCCTATCCAAAAGATGTCTGATTGCAGGGGGTCCGGCCGCCGGGACCCCGCGATCTCCAGCCTTGCACCGTGGATGCACTGAACACGGAAGCTTGGGGGTTCTGTGTTGTGATGCCACATCCTCTTAATGCATACTTATGGGAGGGGGCGTCATGGCTAGCCGTCACACCTCCTCCCATAGACATGAATGGAGGGGGCGTGGCAGCTGTGGTCACCAGTCATCCAGCATTGAGCAGTGTTCACTCTGCACCAGATGACTGGGGTGCCGCGCCGGAGATTGCAAGGCATCTTATCCCCTATCTTTTGGAAAGGGGATTAGATGTTTAGGTGCGGAGTACCATTTTAAGTGCTGTCACATAGTGCGGATAAAGGAGTAAAAGCTGACTAAAAGAGACCACAGCCACCTGTTAAACAGTGGAAGACATTTATCTGGTGAGGCATAGTCTAACATGGGTAGTAAAGTGACAACTGTTGGTTTAATACGTTTGCAAAGATGCTTCATAGAGAGCTCATCTGAAAATTAGGAAGTATGTTTTTTATAGCTTCCTTCCCTAAATTGCAACCAGGGGTTAACTCGGTCTACCAGAACTGCATAAGTAAATTCACCCCTCAATGAACATAATGAGAAGCCTGGAGATGGCCAGTGTTCACATAACAAGTTCCCCGGGGAAAGGCACGGCATGCATGTCCTCCTGTCTGCACTCATAAGAAGTGACTTTGCACCTCCGATTCCCTGATGTGCTTATCTTACAACCTCAGGTGACACTCAGTTCTGTTCTAGTGATCTGAATGTCAACACTTAAAAGCTGCAGATGGTTTTGTTATCGTTCAAGGCAATGCCAAATAGCATGGAATAGCTGGAATGAATTCACATAATCTTTTACAACATGAAAATAAAACAACAAAAATAAGGCAATTGTTTTTGAGATTTAGAAAATATGGAAGTGCTCTTCTATCCAGATGAACAAGCCAAGAAATGAAAATATCAGATTATCTTCTAATGCCCAACCGCAGGTTGGTGCCCACAATCAATATTTTCACCACTGTGCCATGAAAGCATTCGTTCTAGGTGATGCCTGAAATGACTTATTTTTGGAAGAAACCAAAAATGACCACTGTTTATGAAAGGTGTTTGTAGGGAAGAGTGTGAATAAAGAAGGGACATTACATTGTTTGGAAGTGCTGCCTTGACTAAATTCTTTCGCCATGTTTGAGGGATCGTTTATAGGTTAAACATTGTAGCTACCAATAGTTTTAATTTTTTTGAAGGAGAACTCATTTGCATACTTTTCCCTTGGAGTTACATAGTCACATAGTTAGTACGGTTGAAAAAAGACATACAAGTTTAAGGTGTAGACTGTTCCATAAATTTACAGTTCTTATGGTAAAGAAGGCATGTCGCCCCTTGAGACTAAACCTTTTTTTCTCTAGATGGAGAGAGTGTCTCCCTATCTTTTGAGGGTGTTTTACCTTGAACAGTTTTTCCCAATATTTTTTTGTATGGACTATTTATATACTTAAATAAGTTGATCATATCCCCTCTTAAATGTCTCTTTTCAAGACTTAACAATAGTAATTTCTTGAATCTTTCCTCACAGGAAGATGTCCCATGCCTCTTATTAGTTTAGCTGCGCATTTCTCTGTACCCTTTCTAGCTCCAGTACGTCCCTTTTATGAACCGGTGCACAAATATGAACATCAAAGCAGTAGTATTATGTCCCTGTCTCACAAGTCCATGCCTCTTTTGATACAAAAGTACTGCCTGTAAGAGTATTGCCTGTAAGTCTTCATATACCAGCTGGGTGTCTTTAATTTAGAAACCGTACCCCAACCTCCTTTCCCCATGAGCTTCATCGTCTCTGTATACAATCAATATGCTGCTCTGTACTGACAAAGGGCAGGCACTCAGAAACAGCTGTCTACATTTTGGCTTATCTCTCTTGTTGTATTTCATGGATCAGACGTTGACTTACATGGTAGCCATCAGGTGGCCTTTTGGAAGCGAATATTTGATTTTTCCACAGGGATATTATCTGTACGTCTCCAGTGATGCAGCCAGGTCTCTTTGATGAGAACCAGTACCCTCCTGAATCGAAGCAAATACATGTTTCTAACCAACCAGTACACTTCTCTGTATTAATCAACAAAAAGCAAACAAACAAACAACTGACTATCTACAGGTGAATGTCTCTTCCTTTTGGCCCATGTTCCTAGTCAGGTTTCAAGGATATTTCATGAGTTGAACATTGACTTACAACATTCTTCCTTCTAGAGAAGAGCTAATTTTTTCATGGAGCATTGCCCTGAAATCTCCATAAACTAGCTTGGTCTTTTCAATGAGAACCAATACCTTCCAGGGCTCATAAAAGGAACTGAGCCTCAACATTGATCCACCATGGATTAAGTGCAGGTCATTTTATAAGCTTAAAGGAATAGTCCAGTGGTGACTCAGTGGTGAGCAACTTATCCCCTATCCTAAGGATAGGGGATAAGTTGCAGATCGCGGGGGGTCCGACCGCTGGGGCCCCCTGCGATCTCCTATACGGAGCCCCGACAGTCCGCGGGAAGGGGGCGTGTCGACCTCCGCACGAGGCGGCGGCCGACACGCCCCCTCAATACAACTCTATGGCAGAGCCGAAGCGCTGCCTTCGGCAATCTCCGGCTCTGCCATAGAGATGTGTTGAGGGGGCGTGTCGGCCGCCGCCTCGTGCGGGGGTCGACACCCGCTATCTCGGTGGAGAGCCTGGCCCCCGTACAGAGAGATCGCAGGGGGCCCCAGCGGTCGGACCCTCCGCAATCTCAAACTTATCCCCTATCCTTAGGATAGGGGATAAGTTTTTCACCACTGGACTACCCCTTTAAAGAGGTATTCCAGGATTTTTTATTATTTGACTGTGCTACAGGGGCTGTAAAGTTAGTGTAGTTCATAATATAGTGTCTGTACCTTTGCTTGGTGGTGGTCTCGCAATTCTTATGTGATCTTTTCCCTGTATTTTTAGAAGAATACAAAATGAGTACTGTCTCAGGCTTTTCCCAGGTTTCAGTGCGGCCTGAGACATTACATCATTAGTCAGGTGTTGAAAGGGAGCCTGTCTGTGCTTGAATGGGTGGAGCCACCACTGGATGGAAAGGAGATTATTCTCCACAGGGCTGCATGGAATTTTAGTTTCAAGTACAGCACAGCATGGAAGAGCGTTCAGCTGTACTGCAATAGGTTGGGTAGTTGATGTGTGAGAGGGAAAAAAGTAACCTTACACTTACAATCAAGGGATCCTGCGACTTGTAGTTGGAGGGAGGGAACTCCAACAGGAAATAACCATTTCACAAAAAAGAAAGCAGCAACATTATGGTGGATTCACAACATAGCCATTTAGCCCCAAGACAATTACTGATAATTCCTAAGCATGTCCATTACTGTCTGGCAGGTAAGTATTAAAGTCACCTTATGCTGGATCACCCCTTTAATTATTTATGACCACCACTGACACTGCTGTCTCCTATTTACCAGACTATGTCTGCCACTTCACTCCTGCTTATGTAGATTTTATAAACAGATTTGATGGTGCTGTTCAATGACTTCTGCCTTTTGACCTCTCCAGAAAGGACAGGCTGACACATAGCTGCAGGAGACCACAACTTAAACAAGGCCACCTCCTGGACAATCTGGTCATGATGCTGGCAAGGTCTTTCCCTCTCTCTACCTCTTCATCTGATTAATTTTTCATATTAAACCAAAACAGATGGGACTGAGATTAAAAGGAAGGTAGGGATTTAGCAGAACACAGAGTCGCATTCCCGTCACAGTGCGGCAGAGTTAAACCTGGGGGTGGGGGTCTCCTTGCCGTGTTATGGCTGTAACCCTTTACCTGCTGATCTGCTAAAACACGAGCTCCATTTAAATACAGAATGGGCCATTTTTCTATATTTTAAAAACTCATTTTGAAATCTGAAAAATAGAGATATAACATTGATGTCTTAAAACGTGGCATAAAGGCAGATGAGATGTTCATGCTAGGATGAAATGGGGGCTTAGTTAACCCTTCCACAATCCTGCAGATTAGGACTTGTTGATAGTGGAAGAGTTAACATACTAATGTCTAAAGAACCTTATTAATTCTGAGAATTTGGTGACGTCCTGAGGCTTAAAATCCTATAATGAGTTCCCAAGAGTGAACGGTAGCTTTATACCCACTCAGCTGGACTTGGATTCTAAGGCAAAAGAAGGAACACTGTACAATATTGTAAATACCAATGTAATGGGAACAAGCCGTGCCTATATTTCCTTCTTAACAAACCATATGTATAGCTGTATACACAAAAATGTTTACGTTATTTTTAACCTCTTATACAATTGCCTTCTACATCTTCCTCTTACTATTCCCACTATGTATTTCCTTCTTTAGGGTACATTCACATGTACAGGATCTGCTGCATATTTGGTGCCGCCGATTTTGCTTCCCATTAACGTCTATGTGTGAACGTACCCTTACTATGTACTGTACTTCCTTCTTTTCCTTCTATGCGTTTGCAAAAGCATAGGCATACTTTAGGTGTACATCAATGTAAATGTGCACCTAGTATTCTATTAAAAAGGCATGGAAATTACCTGAAAGTCAATGTTCAACCTACTTGCATTCCCATATCATATGACGTGGTTGAAAACCAAGAAACCAACCTTTCTAGACATTCTGGTTGGTACGGAAGAAAGGAATGTAGAAAGGTGAGTTAAAGTTTGTTTTTTTAGTCTTTGCAGCCCGGGTACAGGGGAAGTTAAAAAGGTTGCACCGCAGTTCTCCTATAATAATAATAATAATAAAAAAAAAAAAAAGAACTGGTCCTTTAAAATTGGCTAAATACAACCTCAGGTGAACAACAGCACATGACAAAGTATACCCTATTTAACAAAAAGTAGGCCAAAATGCCTGAAAAATACAGTATACCCTTACTGCTTTAGCTGAAATTAAGCCCTTAAAGGGGTACTCCACTGAAAACATCTTATCCAACTCTGGGCCAGCAGCTATGGCATCCGGAACACAGAAGTTTGGAGCTTCCGTGCTTGTGACATCATGCCACCTCCACTCCATTCATGTCTATGGGAGAGGCATGCCGGTTAGTACGTAGCCGTCATCCCTCCTCCCATAAACATGAATGGAGGGGGCTTGGCAGCTGTGTTCTCCAGTCATTGGGCACGGAGCTGAGTCCGCTCCGTGCACCGAATGACAGGGGTGCTGCAGTGGAGATCACGGGGTCCCCAGTGGTGGGCCCCTGCGATTAGACATCTTATCCCCTAATCTTTGGATAGGGCATAAGATGTTTTCAGCAGAGTACCCCTTTAAAGATTCAGCCAATTGTTCTTTGTAATGACACCTTTTATTTTCCATAAAATCTATGGTGCAACAAAAAAAATTATATTTATGGTGGAAAATTGATAAGAAACCTGCAATTTTGCCACTTTTGGGGGTTTGTCTTTGCACTATATGGCAAAACTTACATTTTCTCATTATTCTGTGGATCAATACGATACCTATCTTTACATGCTTTGCTATTACTACTTTTAGAAAAAAATCCAACTTTTTAAACAAAATTTGTATGTTTCAACCCCTTAAGTTCCCAGCCCATTTTCACCTTGTTTTTTCATGACATATTCTACTTTATGTTGGTGGTAAAATTTTGTCAATGATTGCATCAATTCTTGGTGAAAAATTCAAAAATTTTATGGAAAAGTTGAAAATTTGGCATTTTTTTTTTTTACTTTGAAGCTCTCTGCTTATAAGGAAAATGGACAACCCAAATAAATGATATATTGATTCACATATACAATATGTCTACTTTATGTTGGCATCATAAAGTTGACCTGTTTTTACTATTGGAAGACATCAAAAAATTTTCAAAATCGAAATTTTTCAGGGACCATTTGAAGGGCCTTCATATTAGAAATACCCCATAAATCACCCCATTATAAAAACTGCACCCCTCAAAGTATTCAAAAGAACATTCAAAAAGTGGTGCAGTGAGCCTTAACACCCCACAGGTGTTTTAAAAATTTCCACTAAAATTGGACGTGAAAAATAAAAATTAGATTTTTTTCACTAAAATGCTGGTGTTACCCCAAATTTTTCATTTTCACAAGGAGTAATAGGAGGAAATGCCTCCCAAAATTTGTAACCCCATTTCTTCTAAGTATGGAAATACCCCATATGTGGATGTAAAGTGCTCTGCGGGCGAACTACAATGCTCAGAAGAAAAGGAGCGCCATTGAACATTTGGAGAGAGAATTTAATTGGAATAGAAGTCGGGGGCCACGTGCATTTACAAAGCCCCACATGGTGCCAGAACAAAGGGCCCCCCCCAGATGTGAACCCATTTTAGAAACTACACTCCTCAAATAATTTAATAAGGGGTGCAGTGAGTATTTACACCCCACTGGCATTTGACAGATCTTTGGAACAGTGGGCTGAGAAAATTACATTTTTCATTTTCATGGACTACTGTTCCAAAAATCTGTCAGACACCTGTGGGGCATAAATGCTCACCATACCCCTTATTAAATTCTGTCATGGGTGTAGCTTCCAAAATGGGGTCACATGTGGGGGGGGTCCACTGTTCTGGCACTATGGGGGCTTTGTAAACACACATGGCCTTCAATTTCAGACACATTCTCTCTCCAAAATCCCAATAGCGCTGCATCTCTTCTGAGCATTGTAGTGCGCCAGCAGAGCGCTTTATATCCACATATGGGGTATGTTCTTACTCAGAAGAAATAGGGTTACAAATTTTGTGGGGCTTTTTTCCTATTCTCTTTTTACCTATAACACCAGCATTTTAGTGAAAAAACATTTTTTTTTTTAATCAACTGGTGCCAGAAAGTTAAACAGATTTCATTTTAGTAACTGTCCAGAGCAGCATTTGTTTGCTATAGGGAATTTCTCCTGTTCTGGACAGTTCCTAAAATAAACAGCGGAGGTCAGCAGAGAGCACTGTGGTCATGACATCAGAGGAAATGCATTTCTTTTTTGATTTCTCTTTAGTATACAGCCCCCAAAAAGTACTGGAAGGATTAATATTTTTTAATAGAAGTGATTTACAAATCTGTTTAACTTTCTGGCACCAGTTGATTAAAAAAAAAAAAAAAAAGTTTTCCACGGGAGTACCCCTTTAACCCCTTAACCCCTTAAGGACTCAGCCCATTTTGGCCTTAAGGACTCAGACAATTAAATTTTTACGTTTTCATTTTTTCCTCCTCGCCTTCTAAAAATCATAACTCTTTTATATTTTCATCCACAGACTAGTATGAGGGCTTGTTTTTTGCGCGACCAGTTGTCCTTTGTAATGACATAACTCATTATATCATAAAATGTATGGCGCAACCAAAAAACACTATTTTTTGGGGGAAATTAAAACAAAAAACGCAATTTTGCTAATTTTGGAAGGTTTCGTTCTCACGCCGTACAATTTATGGTAAAAATGACGTGTGTTCTTTATTCTGAGGGTCAATATGATTAAAATAATACCCATTATTACATACTTTTCTATTATTGTTGCGCTTAAAAAAAATCACAAACTTTTTAACCAAATTAGTACGTTTATAATCCCTTTATTTTGATGACCACTGTCACGATGCCGGCTGGCAGGTAGTGGATCCTCTGTGCCAGAGAGGGATTGGCGTGGACCGTGCTAGTGGATCGGTTCTAAGTCACTACTGGTTTTCACCAGGGCCCGCCGCAAAGCGGGATGGTCTTGCTGCGGCGGTAGTGACCAGGTCGTATCCACTAGCAACGGCTCACCTCTCTGGCTGCTGAAGATAGGCGCGGTACAAGGGAGTAGACAGAAGCAAGGTCGGACGTAGCAGAAGGTCGGGGCAGGCAGCAAGGATCGTAGTCAGGGGCAACGGCAGGAGGTCTGGAAGACAGGCTAGGAACACACAAGGAAACGCTTTCACTGGCACGATGGCAACAAGATCCGGCAAGGGAGTGCAGGGGAAGTGAGGTGATATAGGGAAGTGCACAGGTGAACACACTAATTGGGATCACTGCGCCAATCAGCGGCGCAGTGGCCCTTTAAATCGCAAAGACCCGGCGCGCGCGCGCCCTAGGGAGCGGGGCCGCGCGCGCCGGGACAGGACCGAGGGAGAGCGAGTCAGGTACGAGAGCCGGGGTGCGCATCGCGAGCGGGCGCTACCCGCATCGCGAATCGCATCCCGGCTGGAAGCGGAATCGCAGCGCCCCGGGTCAGTGGGTCTGACCGGAGCGCTGCAGCGGGGAGAGTGTAGCGAGCGCTCCGGGGAGGAGCGGGGACCCGGAGCGCTCGGCGTAACAGTACCCCCCCCCTTGGGTCTCCCCCTCTTCTTAGAGCCTGAGAACCTGAGGAGCAGACTTTTGTCTAGGATGTTGTCCTCAGGTTCCCAGGATCTCTCTTCAGGACCACAACCCTCCCAATCCACTAAAAAAAAAGTTTTCCCTCTGACCTTTTTAGAAGCTAAGATCTCTTTGACAGAGAAGATGTCCGAGGAGCCGGAAACAGGAGTGGGAGGAACAGATTTGGGAGAAAAACGGTTGAGGATGAGTGGTTTAAGAAGAGAAACGTGAAAGGCATTAGGGATACGAAGAGAAGGAGGAAGAAGAAGTTTGTAAGAGACAGGATTAATCTGACACAAAATTTTGAAAGGACCAAGATAGCGTGGTCCCAACTTGTAGCTAGGGACACGGAAGCGGACATATTTAGCGGAGAGCCATACCTTGTCTCCAGGGGAAAAAATGGGAGGGGCTCTTCTTTTCTTATCCGCGAACTTCTTCATGCGTGATGAAGCCTGTAAGAGAGAATTTTGGGTCTCTCTCCATATGATGGAAAGGTCACGAGAAATTTCATCCACAGCGGGCAGACCAGAGGGCAAGGGGGTAGGGAGGGGGGGAAGAGGGTGACGGCCGTACACCACGAAAAATGGGGATTTGGAGGAAGATTCAGAGACTCTGAAGTTATACGAGAATTCGGCCCATGGAAGGAGATCTGCCCAGTCATCCTGGCGGGAGGAAACAAAATGTCGCAAATAATCACCCAAGACCTGGTTAATTCTTTCTACTTGTCCATTGGACTGGGGATGATATGCAGAAGAAAAATTTAATTTAATCTTGAGTTGTTTACAGAGAGCCCTCCAGAATTTAGACACGAATTGGACGCCTCTATCCGAGACGATCTGCGTAGGCAACCCGTGAAGACGAAAAATGTGTACAAAAAATTGTTTAGCCAACTGAGGCGCTGAAGGAAGACCAGGAAGAGGGATGAAATGTGCCATTTTGGAGAATCGATCAACGACCACCCAAATAACAGTGTTGCCACGGGAAGGGGGTAAATCAGTAATAAAATCCATACCAATCAGAGACCAAGGCTGTTCGGGGACAGGCAGGGGATGAAGAAGACCAGCGGGCTTCTGGCGAGGAGTCTTATCCCGGGCACAGATAGTGCAGGCTCGCACAAAGTCCACAACATCCGTCTCCAGAGTCGGCCACCAATAGAAGCGGGAGATGAGTTGCACAGATTTCTTGATGCCCACATGACCTGCGAGATGGGAGGAGTGACCCCAGTTGAGGATTCCGAGGCGTTGGCGTGGAGAAACAAAGGTCTTTCCTGGAGGAGTTTGCCTGATGGAGGCTGGAGAAGTGGAGATCAGGCAGTCAGGTGGAATGATGTGTTGCGGAGAGAGTTCAACTTCTGAAGCATCCGAGGAACGAGAGAGAGCATCGGCCCTAATGTTCTTATCGGCAGGCCGAAAGTGAATCTCAAAATTAAATCGGGCAAAGAACAGAGACCACCGGGCCTGGCGAGGATTCAGCCGTTGGGCAGACTGGAGGTAGGAGAGGTTCTTGTGGTCGGTGTAAATAATAACTGGAAATCTTGATCCCTCCAGCAGATGCCTCCATTCCTCAAGTGCTAATTTGATGGCTAGAGCTCTCGATCCCCGATGGAGTAGTTCCTCTCCGCCGGAGAGAAGTTCCTAGAAAAAAAAACCACAAGTGACAGCATGCCCGGAAGAATTTTTTTGTAGAAGAACAGCTCCAGCTCCCACTGAGGAGGCATCAACCTCCAATAGGAAGGGTTTGGAAGGGTCAGGTCTGGAGAGCACGGGAGCCGAAGAAAAGGCAGACTTGAGTCGTTTAAAGGCGTCTTCCGCTTGAGGAGGCCAAGACTTGGGATCGGCATTTTTTTTGGTTAAAGCCACGATAGGAGCCACAACGGTAGAAAAATGTGGAATAAATTGCCTGTAATAATTGGCGAACCCCAAAAAGCGTTGGATAGCACGGAGTCCGGAGGGGCGTGGCCAATCTAAGACGGCAGAGAGTTTGTCTGGATCCATTTGTAGTCCCTGGCCAGAGACCAAATATCCTAGAAAAGGAAGAGATTGGCATTCAAACAGACATTTCTCAATTTTGGCATAGAGTTGATTGTCACGAAGTCTCTGAAGAACCATACGGACATGCTGGCGGTGTTCTTCTAGATTGGCAGAAAAAATTAGGATATCGTCCAGATATACAACAACACAGGAGTATAACAGATCACGAAAAATTTCATTAACAAAGTCTTGGAAGACAGCAGGGGCGTTGCACAGGCCAAAGGGCATGACCAGATACTCAAAGTGTCCATCTCTGGTGTTAAATGCCGTTTTCCACTCATCCCCCTCTCTGATGCGGATGAGGTTATAGGCACCTCTTAAGTCCAGTTTAGTAAAGATGTGGGCGCCTTGGAGGCGATCAGAGAGTTCAGAGATGAGGGGTAGGGGGTAGCGGTTCTTAACCGTGATTTTATTAAGACCGCGGTAGTCAATGCAAGGACGTAGGGAGCCATCTTTTTTGGACACAAAGAAAAATCCGGCTCCGGCAGGAGAGGAGGATTTACGGATAAAGCCCTTTTTTAAATTTTCCTGGACGTATTCAGACATGGCAAGAGTCTCTGGGGCAGAGAGAGGATAAATTCTGCCCCGGGGTGGAGTAGTGCCCGGGAGGAGGTCGATAGGACAATCATAAGGCCTGTGAGGAGGTAGAGTCTCAGCTTGTTTTTTGCAGAAAACATCCGCGAAGTCCATATAGGCCTTAGGGAGACCGGTTACTGGAGGAACCACAGAGTCACGGCAAGGGTTACTGGGAACCGGTTTTAGACAGTCCTTGGAACAAGAGGGCCCCCAACTCTTGATCTCCCCAGTGGACCAATCCAGGGTTGGGGAATGAAGTTGAAGCCAGGGTAGTCCAAGGAGAATTTCCGAGATGCAATTGGGGAGGACCAAAAGTTCAATCCTCTCGTGATGAGATCCGATGCTCATTAGAAGGGGCTCCGTGCGGAAACGTATGGTACAGTCCAATCTTTCATTGTTTACACAATTGATGTAAAGGGGTCTGGCGAGACTGGTCACTGGGATGTTGAACCTGTTGACGAGAGAGGCCAAAATAAAATTTCCTGCAGATCCAGAGTCCAAGAAGGCCACAGTAGAGAAGGAGAAGGCAGAGGCAGACATCCGCACAGGCACAGTAAGACGTGGAGAAGCAGAGTAGACGTCAAGGACTGTCTCACCTTTGTGCGGAGTCAGCGTACGTCTTTCCAGGCGGGGAGGACGGATAGGACAATCCCTCAGGAAGTGTTCGGTACTAGCACAGTACAGGCAGAGGTTCTCCATGCGGCGTCGTGTCCTCTCTTGAGGTGTCAGGCGAGACCGGTCGACCTGCATAGCCTCCACGGCGGGAGGCACAGGAACGGATTGCAGGGGACCAGAGGAGAGAGGAGCCGAGGAGAAGAAACGCCTCGTGCGAACAGAGTCCATATCTTGGCGGAGCTCCTGACGCCTTTCGGAAAAACGCATGTCAATGCGAGTGGCTAGGTGAATGAGTTCATGTAGATTAGCAGGAATTTCTCGTGCGGCCAGAACATCTTTAATGTTGCTGGATAGGCCTTTTTTAAAGGTCGCGCAGAGGGCCTCATTATTCCAGGATAATTCTGAAGCAAGAGTACGGAATTGTACGGCATACTCGCCAACGGAAGAATTACCCTGGACCAGGTTCAACAGGGCAGTCTCAGCAGAAGAGGCTCGGGCAGTTTCCTCAAAGACACTTCGGATTTCCGAGAAGAAGGAGTGTACAGAGGCAGTGACGGGGTCATTGCGGTCCCAGAGCGGTGTGGCCCAAGACAGGGCTTTTCCAGACAGAAGGCTGACTACGAAAGCCACCTTAGACCTTTCAGTGGGAAACTGGTCCGACATCATCTCCAGATGCAGGGAACATTGGGAAAGAAAGCCACGGCAAAACTTAGAGTCCCCATCAAATTTATCCGGCAAGGATAGGCGTAGACCAGGAGCGGCCACTCGCTGCGGAGGAGGTGCAGGAGCTGGCGGAGGAGATGACTGCTGAAGCTGTGGTAGTAACTGTTGTAGCATAACGGTCAGTTGAGACAGCTGTTGGCCTTGTTGCGCTATCTGTTGTGACTGCTGGGCGACCACCGTGGTAAGGTCAGCGACAACTGGCAGAGGAACTTCAGCGGGATCCATGGCCGGATCTACTGTCACGATGCCGGCTGGCAGGTAGTGGATCCTCTGTGCCAGAGAGGGATTGGCGTGGACCGTGCTAGTGGATCGGTTCTAAGTCACTACTGGTTTTCACCAGGGCCCGCCGCAAAGCGGGATGGTCTTGCTGCGGCGGTAGTGACCAGGTCGTATCCACTAGCAACGGCTCACCTCTCTGGCTGCTGAAGATAGGCGCGGTACAAGGGAGTAGACAGAAGCAAGGTCGGACGTAGCAGAAGGTCGGGGCAGGCAGCAAGGATCGTAGTCAGGGGCAACGGCAGGAGGTCTGGAACACAGGCTAGGAACACACAAGGAAACGCTTTCACTGGCACGATGGCAACAAGATCCGGCAAGGGAGTGCAGGGGAAGTGAGGTGATATAGGGAAGTGCACAGGTGAACACACTAATTGGGATCACTGCGCCAATCAGCGGCGCAGTGGCCCTTTAAATCGCAAAGACCCGGCGCGCGCGCGCCCTAGGGAGCGGGGCCGCGCGCGCCGGGACAGGACCGAGGGAGAGCGAGTCAGGTACGGGAGCCGGGGTGCGCATCGCGAGCGGGCGCTACCCGCATCGCGAATCGCATCCCGGCTGGAAGCGGAATCGCAGCGCCCCGGGTCAGTGGGTCTGACCGGAGCGCTGCAGCGGGGAGAGTGTAGCGAGCGCTCCGGGGAGGAGCGGGGACCCGGAGCGCTCGGCGTAACAACCTCTAACTTTTTTATTTTTCCGTATAAGCGGCGGTATGGGGGCTAATTTTTTGCACCATGATCTGTACTTTTTTTTATACCACATTTGCATATAAAAAACTTTTAATACATTTTTTATAATTTTTTTTTTAATAAAATGTATTAAAAAAGTAGGAATTTTGGACTTTTTTTTTATTTTTTTACGTTCACGCCGTTCACCGTACAGGATCATTAACATTTTATTTTAATAGTTTGGACATTTACGCACGCGGCGATACCAAATATGTCTATAAAAAATTTTTTTACGCTTTTTGGGGGTAAAATAGGAAAAAACTGACGTTTTACTTTTTATTGGGGGAGGGGATTTTTCACTTTTTTTTTTTACTTTTACTCTTACATTTTTTTACATTTTTTTTTTACACTTGAATAGTCCCCATAGGGGACTATTCATAGCAATACCATGATTGCTAATACTGATCTGTTCTATGTATAGGACATAGAACAGATCAGTGTTATCGGTCATCTCCTGCTCTGGTCTGCTCGATCACAGACCAGAGCAGGAGACGCCGGGAGCCGGACGGAGGAAGGAGAGGGGACCTCCGTGCGGCGTTCTGAATGATCGGATCCCCGCAGCAGCGCTGCGGGCGATCCGATCATTCATTCAAATCGCCACTTCCGCAGATGCCGGGATCTGTATTGATCCCGGCACCTGAGGGATTAATGGCGGACGCCCGCGAGATCGCGGGCGTCGGCCATTGCCGGCGGGTCCCTGGCTGCGATCAGCAGCCGGGATCAGCTGCGTATGACACGGGCATCGTTCCGATGCCCGCGGTTATGCACAGGACATAAATGTACGTCCTGGTGCGTACCACCGCACCAGGATGTACATTTACGTCCTGCGTCCTTAAGGGGTTAAGGACCATGGACATACGCGTACATCTAAGCATCCTGGTAGTTAAGGACCAAGGACGTACGCGTACGTCCGTGGGAATTTCGGTCCCTGCCGTGCGCCGGGTGGGGACCAGACCGGGGTGACTGTTGATATCGATCAGAAGTCACCCCGCGCAAATGCCCAGGGGGGTCATCAGACCCCCCCATGTCAGCGATCGGCACAAATTGCAAGTGAAATCACACTTGCGATTTGCGCGATTCTGGGTCATTACGGGTCTATGGTGACCCGGTGACCCGGAATAATAAGGGGGATCGCGGTTGTCCAAGACACCCACGATCCCCCTGAAGGGATAGGAGTGAGGTGGCAGGAGTGACGCGACCACCAATAGCAGATTGGGGGCGGGGGGTTAACTTTTGTTTTCCCCGTCCTGCCCACAATAGGCGGGGCAGAACGGGGAAACCAAGTAGGACCGGCGCCGGAGTCCACTTACCCTGCGGGTGAGGCTGCGGGCGACAATCGGCGTCGGAGATCGGCGGGCGGCGATGTCGTGCAGCAGGCTCCCTGAATCCGACAGAAGCCGGTAAGTTTCCTAGCAACATCTGGAGGGCTACAGTCCGAGGAGTGGACAAAGCCCCGCTGGGTGAAACGCATTGGAGGTCTGGTGGGTAACTGGGGAGCGGAGGGAGTTCTATTGATTCATGCCACCATTACATGTGGTCTTCATCTTCTTGTGATCCAGTTTGTGTGCTTTTTAATTACTTTGTCTTATCAATTTATTTTGTACACTTTTGGCACTTTATTTATGTGATTTGTATTGTATTTGATACGTGCACATTTATTTATTAATGAGGCAACGTTGCCCTTGTATGTGCCTTATGTGTATATGATTTTTTCAATTTCATTTTGACACACTTGTCTCTTTGTACCATTGCTTAGCACACCTGGACTATATCTTTACCCCCTTCATTGTCTCCCCCTGCTCCCTGGTTCCCACCTTTGTTTGTCCATGCTGTGTTTGTGTTTTATATGTTTTGGAATTATCCTAAATTAAAATTTATTTTATTTTACATATGGTCCGTTTTCAAGTGTTTTTTCCCCTTTTTTTGGTTCTGTTCCTTGAGGGGTGTAGTTTCCAAAATAGTATGCCATGTGAGTATTTTTGCTGTTCTGGCACCATAGGGGCTTCCTAAATGCGACATGCCCCCCCCCCCCCCCCCCAAAACCATTTCAGCAAAATTTGCTTTCCAAAAGCCAAATGTGACTCCTTGTCTTCTGAGCATTGTAGTTCGCCCGCAGAGCATTTTACGTCCTAACATGGGGTATTTCCATACTCAGAAGAGATGGGCTTACAAATTTTGGGGGGCATTTGCTCCCATTACCCTTTATAAAAATGTTAAATTTTGGGGAGGAAAATGCACTTTAGTGAAATTTTCTTTTTTCATTTACACATCCGACTTTAACAAAAAGTCGTCAAAAACCTGTGGGGTATTAAGGCTCACTGGACCCCTTGTTACGTGCCTTGAGGGGTGTAGTTTTCAAAATGGTATGCCATGTGTTTTTTTTCTGCTGTTCTGGCACCATAGGGGCTTCCTAAATGTGACATGCCCCCAAAAACCATTTCAGAAAAACTCACTCTCCAAAATCCCACTGTCCCTCCTTCCCTTCTGAGCCCTCTACTGCGCCCACCGAACACTTGAAATACACATGAGGTATTTCCTTACTCGAGAGAAATTGGGTTACAAATTTTGAGAGGATTTTTCTCCTTTTGCCCCTTGTAAAAATTCAAAAAATGGATCTACAAGAACATGCAAGTGTAAAAAATGAAGATTGAGAATTTTCTCCTTCCCTTTGCTGCTATTCCTGTGAAAGGGTTAACACACTGACTGAATGTCATTTTGAATACTTTGAAGGGTGCAGTTTTTATAATGGAGTCATTTGTGGGGTATTTCTAATAAGAAAGCCCTTCAAATCCACTTCAAACCTGAACTGGTCCATGAAAAATTCTGATTTTGAAAATTTTGTTAAAAAATTGGAAAATTGCTGCTGAACTTTGAAGCCCTCTGGTGTCTTCCAAAAGTAAAAACATGTCAACTTTATGATGCAAACATAAAGTAGACATATTGAGGGACATTTATCATTGTTTGCTTATGTATTCCTTTTTTTTAGTAATTTCTTCTTAACTTTTTTTTTTTGCTTATGTGTGACTTATTTATCAACTGGTTTCAGCCTGTTGATAATTTTCTTTCACGTAAGCATTTTTTCTTTTTTACTTTGGTAGTAGCTTTTTCTGCTCCATGTTTGAGCTGGAGTAAAATTACTCCGTTTTAAAATTATTACTAGTTAAGTTTTGGAAAACTTGCTTTTCTCGCTTTCCAGTCAAAATGTCGCACGAAAAATCGCGTAGTCGCAGGTGCGACATTTTTGCGACATTTTTAGTAAAGAAAAATTAACTAAAAATTCACTAAATTGCTTGATAAATGCCTGTCATTGTATTTGTGAATCAATATATAATTTATTTGGAATGTCTATTTTCCTTACAAACAGAGAGCTTCAAAGTTAGAAAAATGCTAACTTTTCAATTTTTTCATCAAATTTTGGAATTTTTCATCAAGAATTGATGCAAGTATCGACAAAATTTTACCACTAACATAAAGTAGAATATGTCACGAAAAAACAATCTCGGAATCAGAATGAAAGGTAAAAGCATTCCAGAGTTATTAATGCTTAAAGTGAAAGTGGTCACATGTGCAAAAAACGCTCTGGTCCTGCAGTGAAAAATGGCCTGGTCCTTAAGGGTTTAATCCCTTAAGGACGCAGGACATAAATGTACGTCCTGGTGCGGTGGTACTTAACGCACCAGGACGTACATTTACGTCCTGTACATAACTGCGGGCATCGGAGCAATGCCCGTGTCATGCGCGGCTGATCCTGGCTGCTGATCGAAGCCAGGGACCCGCCGGCAATGGCCGACGCCCGCGATCTCGCGGGCGTCCGCCATTAACCCCTCAGATGCCGGGATCAATACAGATCCCGGCATCTGCGGAAGTATGCGATTTCAATGAATGATCTGATCGCTTTTTCAATGAAAGGATCCGATCATTCAGAACGCTGCACTGAGATCGAGCAGACCAGAGCAGAAGATGACCGATAACACTGATCTGTTCTATGTCCTATACATAGAACAGATCAGTATTAGCAATCATGGTATTGCTATGAATAGTCCCCTATGGGGACTATTCAAGTGTAAAAGAAAATGTTAAAAAATTTAAAAGTAAAAGTAAAAAAAAAGTGAAAAATCCCCTCGCCCAATAAAAAAGTAAAACGTCCGTTTTTTTCCTATTTTACCACCAAAAAGCATAAAAAATTAATTTTATAGACATATTTGGTATCGCCGCGTGCGTAAATGTCTGAACTATTAAAATAAAATGTTAATGATCCTGTACTGTGAACGGTGTGAACGTAAAAAAAAAAAAAGTCCAAAATTGCTACTTTTTTAATACATTTTATTTAAAAAATTATAAAAAATGTATTAAAAGTTTTTTTATATACAAATGTGGTATAAAAAAAAGTAAAGATCATGGCACAAAAAATGAGCCCTCATGCCGCTGCTTATACGGAAAAATGAAAAAGTTATAGGTCATCAAAATAAAGGGATTATAAACGTACTAATTTGGTTACAAATTTTGAGATTTTTTTTAAGCACAACAATAATATAAAAGTATGTAATAATGGGAATCATTTTTATCATATTGACCCTCAGAATAAAGAACACACGTTATTTTTACCGTAAATTGTACAGCGTGAAAACTAAACCTTCCAAAATTAGCAAAATTGCGTTTTTCTTTTTAATTTTCCCACAAAAATTGTTTTTTTTGGTTGCGCCATACATTTTATGGTATAATGAGTGATGTCATTACAAAGGACAACTGGTCATGCAAAAAACAAGCCCTCATACTAGTCTGGCGATGAAAATATAAAAGAGATATGATTTTTAGAAGGCGAGGAGGAAAAAACGATCTGTTTAACTTTCTGGCACCAGTTGATCACTTTACACCCACATATGGGGTATTTCCATACTCAGGAGAAATTGCTTTACAAATTTTGGGGGTCTTTTTTTTCCTTTTACCGCTTGTGAAAGTATGGGGCAACACCAGCATGTTAGTGTAAATTTTACCGCTTGTGAAAGTATGGGGCAACACCAGCATGTTAGTGTAAATTTTTTTTTATACTAACATGCTGGTGTAGACCCCAAGGAGTAAAAGCCCCCCTCAAAATTTGTAACACAATTTCTCCCCAGTACTGCATTGACAGTCAAAGGGCATGCTGGGAGTTGTAGTTGGAACTCCAGCTGTTGCAAAACTACGTCTCCAATCATGCCCTTTGGCTGTGCATGCTGAGAGTTGTTGCTAAGCAACAGCAGGAGGTGAACAGGCCTCACCTCCTGCTGTATCCTGCCACCGGGACAGCCACCACTCCTGCCACCGGGACCGCCGCCGCTGCTTCTGAGGGGACCCCCGTCGGACCAGAGAGAGGTAAGAGACTCTGAATTGGCCAGTGATCGCCGGCCATATATTCGTGAATATTCGCAAATTCGAATATGGCCTATGCCGCTCAACACTAGTGACCACTTCTATAAGAGTCCATTCACACAGCAGAATTACCGCCTCAAATGAAAGCCCAATAGACTTTATGGGATTCTGCACTCCCATTCTCACTTCTGAATTTCCGCCTGTGGAATTTCCACACGGATTCGGCACCAGTTCAGCTTAAAATCCGCACAAACCAGAAACCACCCAAGGTAGTGGAAGTGGATTTGGTGTGGAAATTCTGCCATGTGAAAAGACCCTAAGGCTGCTCTTAAACACAGCGCTAGCAGAACCAATGACGATTGCAGGTGGAAAACATTCAAGCCAGTTGACAAGCTTCGCACAAATGGACATTCCAGCAAATTCACACGAGGTCAGCCTCTACAGGCCCCGGATAGCATGTTCAGTGTTAAGGTTTATGATAGTACAATTAGTAAAAGACAATGGCTTGTTTGGAAAGGTTTTCAGGAGCAAGGTGGAGATGTTTTGCCATAATGCGCAGTGCCACATTTATCAATTCCAACACCTCATACCAGCTGTCAAGCACAGTGGTGGAGGGGTGATAATTTGAGCTTGCTTCGCAACTACGGCACCTAGGCACCTTGCAGTCATGGAGTTGACCATGATGTGAGGCCATCTATCCAACATCTTAAGTTTGTCAGAAACTGGGTCATGCATCAAGACAAACATCCCAAACACACCAGCAAATCTACAACGGAATGGCTGAAATACATTAGAATCAAGGCATTGCAATGGCCTAGTCGAAGTCTGACCTTAAACCGATTTAAATGATGTGGCGAAAGAGCTGTACATAAACCAATGCCCACACACCTCAAAGAACAGAAGCCATGATGTAAAGAAGAGTGGGCCTAAATTCCTCCAAAAAGATGTGGGACCCATCATAAAGAAAGAAGATGTGGGACTAATCATATCTCAAGTTGTTGCCATTTAAAGGGGTACTCCACTGATAGACATTTTATCCCCTATCCAAAGAATAGGGGATAAGATGTCTGAACGTGGAGTCCTGCTGCTGGGGCCCCCCACGATCTCCCGCAGCAACCAGGTTTCTAAACAATTGACAGGTGGTTGCTATATCACTGCCACGCCCCTCCCATAGACATGAATGGACGGGGCGTGGCAATGACGTCACAAGGGGCCTGACCAAGACCCAGACACGTCCGCCTGCTCCAAGTGTTCTGAACAAAATGTTCAGAACGCTGGAGCATGTGAGTACCCCTTTAAGGTGTTTTTTTAATGCTATTGATTTCTAGGGTGCATTTAGTTTTCACACATGGCTTTTCCAATTTTTCATAACTTTTGTTTAATAAATAATGGCACAGTGAGTTTATTTTATTGTATCCTAAAACGTAAAACCATATACATCCTATCCCATACATTCAACACAAACTGTTCTTCTGGCAGAGATGAAACATACTATATATGAATGATCTTTGGATCTACAAAGCCCATACATAACTGGATTAGCCCCCTGTGCACCGCTTTGGGATACTGTACGGCCAATATATGCCATGCATTTTTTATACTCCCATTTATGAGCGCCTCCATCTCAGGCTAATTCAGGAGCAGGTTTCCTTTCCACAGGCAAATTATGTTAATGATAAAATGAAAAGATTAATGAAAGGAATAATTTAACTGCACAATGGAGAGAGAGAGAAAAGGCCTGTTCTCCAGATATTAACCAGTCATAATATTAAAACCACTGACAGGTGAAGTGAATAACATTGATTATCTGGTGACAATGACAACTGTTGAGGGGTGTATTAGGCAGTGAGCCTAAAGATCTAGCATGGATGGATTTGGGTGGAGCCTGTGCCTGAGAGCTTTTATGTATGCTCATGCTTTTATATAACTCCTCAGCCTTACATACCCACTCTCTGCTTTTGCCAGTGCTCATTTGTTGGGGGCTCTTAAAGGGGTACTCCACATGTAGACATCTTATCCCGTATCCAAAGGTACAGGGGATAAGATGTCTGATTGCGCAGGTCCTGCCACTGGGACCCCCTGAGATCACTGTGCAGACATAAATGGAGGGGTTGCGGCATTTAGTTTATGTGGGGGTGTGGCATGATGTCATGACCCCTCCGTGGGGACCCAGCCTTCTTAACATACTGTTTAGAATGCCAGGTGCTGCACAGAGATCATGGGAGTGTGGCCAGCAGAGGGACCCCCACAATCAGACATCTTGTCTAGTGGCGGAGTACCCCTTTAACAGCCCACAACAAATGGGCACTGGCAAAAGAAGTCCGATGTCTGTTTAGAATGCTGAGTTCCTGCGGCGGGGGTCCTTGACGCCATTGAAGAAGAAAAGGACTAACACTCCTCTCATTCCCTCTCTCACCTCTAGTGTGTCTGTCTATTAATAAAGCCTGTTATGCTGATGTACCACAGTAGCACTATATGTGACATGGAATAATAAAGTACATATAAAGACATAACCCTGCAGTCCTAAGTGCTGACCTTTCCTTTAGGTTTATATAAATGTAATGCTAGATTGGGAGTTAAAGGGGTACTCCACTGCCCCAGTGATCAGAACATTTTATTCGGAACACTGGTTGCGGGCTGCGGAGGTTGTGACGTCACGGCCACGCCCCTCAATCCAAGTCTATGGGAGGAGGTGTGGCATCTGACATCACGGCTCAGGCCCCCTCCCATAGACTTGCATTGAGGGGGTGTGGCACGACATCATTAGGGGCTGGGCCGTGATGTCACGACCCCTGCAGCCCACACCCAGCATTTGGAACAAAATGTTCCGAACACTGGGGCAGTGGCGTACCCCTTTAAGCACTCAGGTACGGCATCCAATAAGCCTGATCGAATCACACTGCCAGAAACACCTCTAGTTTGAGAAACACAACAAAGAGTTCAATGTGCTCACCCAGCTTTCAAATTTTTTAGATCTCAATCCTATGAAAACATTGGTTGGATATGCTGGAAAAACATGTGTGACAGAATTTCTGGACCATAACCCGACAAAATATGTCGGGTTTACAATAGTAAATCAGGGCCAAAGTGCGGACCAAAAAGGCTGCGCTCCCTAGTGTACTAAATGGTCAGCACTGAAAAGCACTGAAATGTCAATCTGTATCGCTATGCAGGAAAGTTCACTGCAATAAAGGTTACCAGCCTTCCATGTGTCTCTAGACCTTATTACAGGATGTTTAACTGCATCTTTCGATTCCTGCTGTCCTTACATGTTGGTACTTTCCAGTCCCACATGTTAATAAAATCACATATTGTTCAACTGATTTCACGAAACAATGTCAGCTTCATCAGGGATCACTTGACTTTTGTTACCCAATGAAATTTATAGTCACTTTCCATTGTACAACTCCCCCATACAAAAATCTTAGTTTTTCCAGTTTTTGTGAATTTAGGTCATATAGTTTTAATTACACTTACCCAATACAATTAAAACATGAAACGTACATAATACAAGTAGTAAAAGACATATTGCAATAAAAAAATTATTACATTTCGTATGTATTACTATAGAGCATTAAAAAGTATCATGCATGGAAACTTATCCCCTATCCAAAGAATAGGGGATAAGTTTTAGATCACGGAGGTTTGGAGTACTGGGCCCCTCGTCATCTCCTGCACAGGGCCCCTTCTTTCCCAGGGAATGCAGTGTGTTAACCCCCACATGAAGCGGCATCTGACACGCCTCTTTATGTATACCTATGGGAGAGCTCGAGATAGCTGAATGTCTTTCGCATAGAGATACATGGAGGGAGCATGTTGGCTGCCGTCAGTGCAACAACCTGTGTAAGGAAAAGTGGTGCATTTGCCCATAGCAACCAATCAGATTGCTTCTTTTTCAGAGGCCTTTTTTTAAAAATAAAAGAAGAAATATGATTGGTTGCTATATCGTAAATGTACCTCATGGTATCCAGGTACTTAGAGCACCATGATGTACATTTATGTCACGAACATGATACAAATGATGCCAATGGCAGACATTAGTGATCACACTGATGCACTCTATCAGTCCTTTAGATGCTGTGATCATTTAGATGCGGTGCATTTAAAGCAGTTGTGGGTTTGGGAACACTCATCGGATTATTCGTAGCGAGATTGTGGGGGTACCAGGAGTAAAGATGGCAGTCGGAGGTCTCCTTTCCAACTCCGTGCCACTTTCATGGGATCTTCTTGTATGATCTGCCTGGGCACAGTTTTACTGTATAGTGCACTGCATAAAACTAAAGGTGTCATTACAAGTATAATTGGTTGCACAAAAAACAAGCCCTCATATTGGTCTGGAGATGGAAAAAAAGATAAAAGAATTAAGCCTCTTAAAAAGTAAATAAGAAAAATGAAAACACAACAATTAGAATATGCTCTGTCCTTAAGGCTTTAGACTTCTACAAGCACCTAAAGCCCCAAAACATTCTGCCAATGACCCAGTGCTTTTCCTTGAAATCCGTCATCAGGAATTCTGGATCACTGAATTTAAAACTAACAATTACTTAGTCTATGCATTATCTTCTTTAAAACTTTGGAATAGCAGACATGGTTTAGTCATAATCATAAATTTAAATATATTGCTTAAACTATGAGCTTTCTTAAAGCACAACTTACTTTCTGTATTTTATGGCAATTCTCAGAAATTTACATGCATATGTACAAGTTTCTATTGGTTGCCCTTGGCAATAAACAGCAATTTATCACCGCTCTTCCACTGTGTGACCTAACAGGTTAGCTTTGTGGCAGTGTCACCTGAGCGCACACAAATCACCACTCTGAAATCTGTCTATTATAAAAATGAAAAAGAAAACATATAACTTTAAATCAGTACAAAATAAGTCAATCGATATATTTACAAGAGAGCCATTTTTGGCCTTATAGGGGTACTCCGCCCCTGGCATCTTATCCCCTATCCAAAGGATAGGGGATAAGATGTTAGATCGCCTCGGTCCCGCTGCTGGGGACCCCGGGGATCGCCGCTGTGGCACCCCGCTATCATTACTGCACAGAGCGATTTCGCTCTGTGCGTAATGACGGGCGATACGGGGGACGGAGCAGCGTGACGTCATGGCTCTGCCCCTCATGACATCACGGCCCGTCCCCTTAATGCAAGTCTATGGCAGGGGGCGTGACGACCACCACGCCCCCTCCCATAGACTTGTATTGACGGGGGCGGGCCGTGACGTCACGAGGGGCGGAGCCGTGATGTAACGATGCTCCGGCCCCTGTATTGCTCGTCATTACGTGCAGAGCGATCTCGCTCTGCGCAGTAATGATATCGGGGAGCTGCAGCAGCGATCCCCGGGGTCCCCAGCAGTGGGACCCCGGCGATCTGACATCTTATCCCCTATCCTTTGGATAGGGGATAAGATGTCTAGGGGCAGAGTACCCCTTTAAATGTTCCAAACTTAAGACAGGCCCTTAATATCAGATTGGTGAGGGTACAACTTTTGGCGCCCCTTTGGATCAGATGATTGAAGGGGATTCCTGATGTGGATCTTGACATTATACACGGATTAGCCTTATACAATTCTAAACATGAATAACCAAAGCATCATTTATTATTGTGCGCCTTTTGGGTTTATTCACCTGTATACTGCACTAGTGTGCATCAGGCGCAGCTAGTCGGCATTTATCAAGATGCAGGTGCCTTTCGATAAATGTTGGCTAATGTTTACGCGCGACATGGCACTAATGTGGAGTTCACTTATCAGCCCGATACAGACAAGAGTGGCCGTCGCACAAAACTGTGCAACTTTTGCAAAAGTCACACATCATACGGGTATGTTCACATGGGCGGATTACCTGCGGAAGTTACGCAGCATATTTGCTGTGGAAAATCCCCAATGGTAGTAGAAAATGAGCAGAAAATAGAGTAACAGTAGATTTGCAGGTTTTCCTTTGGACCCATTGAAGTCAATGGTTGCAAAATTCGCTGGGGATTTTCCACTGCGGAAATTCCGCAAGTAATCCGTTCTTGTGAACGTTACTAAATCAGTGGGTAAACTGTCTGTCTTGAAAACTACACCCACAAAATGAATAGATTGACCGGGGCAGAAAGCCATATATGCCAGCAAAAGGCACATAATAAATGTGGCGAACACCACACCATTGCAAATGTATCAGCCAATTTGGACCTTGATAAAGGACATCCATTATGTGGACTATTGCTTTATGTCACTGTCACCTAAATTGCACCACTCGAGAATTTTTAAATATGGTGTTGGCAGAAATGGAGAAGAAAACATCAGAATTATTACAAGATAAGTAAATTGAAGAATTTACACAGTAAGGTTATGTTCATATGGGACTGGAATTGCTGCCGATTTTTACTTTTTTATAGAAGTTAAAGAATTACTGCCATTTAGAAAAAAATGTACATGTCATGTAGATATGCCAAAAGTTTTGACTGGTCGGGGTCTCAGTGCCAAGTCCCCCACTGATCTCTAGATATAGCCGGGAGAAGCGCACGGCAGCGCACTACACCCTCCAGCTCGGGGCTCAGTCTGTCTGATTAGAGGAGTCAGGCTCCATAGACTTAGAAAGAAACCCATCTTCTGCAAACAGACACAATAAGAGCCGAGCCGGAGAGTGAAGTACACTGCCGTAAACCTCTCCTGGCTATATCTAGACATCAGTGGCTGTATCAGCACTGAGATCCTGACAAACCAAAACTTTAAACATGTCTGTATGACATGGGTACTCCGCCCCTAGACATATAAGATGTCTGATCGGGGGGGTCCTGCCGCTGAGAACCCCCCGTGATCTCCCTGCTGCACCCGGGGTTAGTTTAGAGTGTCGAGTGCAGCACTGGAGGCTCGTGTTGTCACGGTCATGCCCTGCTCGTGACGCCATGGCCATGCCCCCTCAATGCACGTCTATGGGATAGGGCGTGGCTGTGACATCACGAGCCTCCACCTTGCATGTCTGGGGTGCCACAGCCCAGATCGCGGGGATCCTTTGGATAGGGGATAAGATGTCTAGGGGCAGAGTACCCCTTTATGGTCTATTCACATGTAGAGTATTCTGCACAGATTTGATGCACAGATTTGATGTGCAGGATTTTCTGCTGCAGATTTTAATGTAAACTGAATGACTGAACACAGCTTGAAATCCTGCGCATCAAATCTGCGCAGAATACTGTACGTGTGAATAGACCCTTAAGGTGATCTCACGTGCTAGGAACTAGCAGAGGGTTTCCCCCTGTGGGAAACTCTCTGAGAGTTTCGCTACTATTCATTTGAATAGGTGCGCGTACAGTCCGTAATAGTGTTAGATTTGTGGACTGTCTGTGAACCCATTCAAGCGAATAGTAGTGTAACTCGCAGTGGGAAACAAGCTGCTAGTTACTAGCCTGTGAACACAACCTTAGGGTACGTTCAGATGAGCGGATTTTCACAGCGTATTTCGCAGCGGACCCGCCGCTGAAGGATCCTCTGTGTTTTGCCTTTACATGTGCCTGCTCGGAGCGGCAATACGAGCAGACATAGGGCAATGCGCGAGTCGCCGCGCGCATGCGCAGTATACTCGCGCATCGCGGCAGCTCTCGGCCTAGCTCATTGAGCAGGGGAAGCGGCCGCGATGTGTGCGAGTAGATTGCGCATGCGCGGAGACTCGCACATGGCTTCAGTGTGTCTGCACGTAGCGGCGTATTGCCGCTACAAGCAGACACATGTGAAGGCAGAATACAGAGGGTCCTTTAGCAGCAGATCCGCAGCTAAATACGCTGCGAAAATCCGCTCGTCTGAACATACCCTAAATTGGGAAAATCTGCAACAAATCCACAGCATTTAAGTCCCGTGTGAACATAACCTTACTGCACATATCATGTACATTTGAACCGTGAATGTCATTAAAATGTAAAGTTTTCTTGTAAGAAAACGTATTAGCCTATCAGCAGTTCTTTGAACTTCTCACTTCACCCTCCCTACAGGCGCAATTTTTATATTCATGAGGCTACTGAAGAAGAAATATCAAGAGTGTCTTGTAATGGTTGTGTTATGAGCACTGGCCTATTCTTGACAGTCTCCAGCTGAGCAGTAACCCAGCTGGGGCAGAGATACATGTTACACAATTGCACTTGATGAATACGCCACGTCCTCATAGCACGTTCACAAGCTGTGCCGGTCCTCTTTGTATTCTAGGGCTGTTCTCAAGTGCCTCACCACAGTGTTACTATGCTGCGCCTATTGCAGCTCATACTATGGCATGAAAAAAATGGACTGATGTACAAACATGCGGATGAACAGAGCATAAATATGGCCCTTTAGTTGTAAATAGGATATACAGTGGTCCCTCAACATATGATGGTAATCCGTTCCAAATGGACCATCGTTTGTTGAAACCATTGCATGTTGAGGGATCCGCCGTGCAATGTAAAGTATAGGACAGTGGTCTACAGCCTGCGGACCTCCAGATGTTGCAAAACTACAACTCCCAGCATGCCCGTACAGCTGTTGGCTGTCCGGGCATGCTGGGAGTTGTAGTTTTGCAACATCTGGAGGTCCGCAGGTTGAAGACCACTGGTAGAGGAAGTTGTATTCACCTGTCCCCGCCGCTCCGGACAGTCACCGCTCGTCACCGCTGCCCTGGATGTCGCCCTCCATTGCTGTCGCCGCGTCCCCAGGTGTCCCTGATGCTCCGGCAAGGCCTCTGCTTCCCCGGCATCCACGCTCTCCGTCGCCGCCATCACGACGCTACGCACGCCGCTCCTATTGGATGACGGGACGGCGTGCGCAGTGACGTGATGGCGACGATGGAGAGCGCCGATGATGCAGGGGATCCCGAAGAGGATGCGTCGGAGCCCTGAGGACAGGTAAGTAATCGTCAGCGGACCACACGGGGCACCGTAAACGGCTATCCGGTGGCAGCTGAAGCAATCTGCGCTGCCGGATAGCCGTTTATGCGATGGCTCCGACATACAAAAGCATCGTATGTTGATGCTGCCTTCAACATGCGATGGCCTCTGAGAGTTCATCGTATCTTGAAATGATCGTATGTCGGGGCCATCGTAGGTCGGGGGGTCACTGTACCTACATTTAGGTTGGCACCACGTTCACCAGTGCCAGGACTACTGAGATTTGATCTAACGGTCCCCAGTAATAACATTAGCTTTCAATACTACAGACCTGCAGAGTACACTTTATAGATAGATAGATGCCATTATACAGAGAACTCTTTTCTCTGCTTTCTCATTTTAATTTAATATCATTAGAAAAGTGCTTTTGAGCTATGTCACAAAATCATTCCAAGACGACTGAGAGACGCTGCCCAAATTATGACAAAAAATTGTGGGACATTTCCTTGACATTTGCAGGCAGTGACCTTTCATTAAATCCCAGACAAGACAGGCTACTCAGCAGGATGAGACCTATAAAATATGTACACATAGAAGGAAATACTTTTGTTTTATGTATTTTTTAGATATTAAAAGTGCTCTCATTCTGCATTAATGGGAACTGGTCAGTGCTGGATTATCAAATGTTCCAGAAAACTTGCTTGGGACAGTGGAGAACTTCTATGATCTATTAAAATATGATGTATAATACATCTCAGTGGAGATTTGCAAATCATTAGTCTAAAAAAAATGTAAAAGTGTCATATTATGATGTCAAAACATGACAATTAGAGCTATATTTTTTTTTAAGAGGGGCACAATTTTTTTGTGTTGAAACATTTAGGATACGTTTACTCGTACTATACACTGTATACATTTTAAAGTGCAGATTTTCTGCTGGTAAGAAAAAAACGCATTCACACTATGGAATTTCTAAGCAGGGAAATTCTGCAGCAGCCTCCCATTGTTTTCAATGGAATTCTACTGCACCGTGAAAACTGCTGAATTTCCCATTTATCGAACAGCGAAGCACTTTGATAAATCTGATGCATACTTGGACTGTCTACTCTGAATGTACACTGTTTTCACTAGTGATATTGCAAAAGGTCTTGGTGGTAAGGTATTGGTCTTTTTGCTGATGACACAAAGATATGTAACAGGGTTGATGTTCCTGGAGGGATCCGCAAAGTGGAAAAGGATTTAGGAAAACTAGAAGAATGGTCAGAACTCTGGCAACTGAAATTTAATGTGGATAAGTGCAAGATAATGCACCTGGGGCGTAAAAACCCTCGGGCAGAATATAGAATATTTGACACAGTCCTGACCTCAGTATCTGAGGAGAGGGATTTAGGAGTAATTATTTCAGAAGACTTAAAGGAGATCTGTAGTGCTGTGAACGTATCCCCTTGTTATAGATTGGACCCCCCCGTACAGGAGATCGCAGGGGGCCCCAGTGCTCGGACCTCCCGCGATCTTTAACTTATCCCCTGTCCTTCGTAGGTAGGAAGACAATGTAATAGAGCAGCAGGAAATGCTAGCAGAATGCTTGGATGTATAGGGAGAGGTATAAGCAGTAGAAAGAGAGAAGTGCTCATGCCGCTGTACAGAACACTGGTGAGACCTCACTTGGAGTATTGTGCGCAGTACTGGAGGCCGTATCTCCAGAAGGATATATATACTTTAGAGAGAGTTCAAAGCAGATACTAAACTAGTACATGGATTACAGGATAAAAAACTTACCAGGAAAGGTTAAAGGACCTGAACATGTAGAGCTTGGAAGAAAGAAGAGACAGAGGGGATATGATAGAGACTTTTAAATACATAAAGAGAATCAACACGGTAAAGGAGGAGAGCATATTTAAAAGAAGGAAAACTACCACAAGAGGACATCATTTTTAATTAGAGGGGAAAGGTTTCTGCAGTGATATCAGGAAGTATTACTTTACTGAGAGAGTAGTGGATGCACGGAATAGCCTTCCTGCAGAAGTGGTCGCTGCAAATACAGTGAAGGAGTTTAAGCATGCATGGGATAAGCATAAGGCTATCCTTCATATAAGATAGGGCCAGGGACTATTGATAGTATTCAGATTGTTGGTCAGACTAGATGGGCCAAATGGTTCTTATCTGCCGACACATTCTATGTTTCTATGAATAACATAGTTTTAGTAAAGCTTTTCCCATTCCAGACATTTCTAGCATATACACAGACTACGCCATACATTCCTAGTAGATGTGTTCCACCTCTGGGATCCACAGCTACCTCTAGAACAGGGCCCACATAACCCTCCCCCCCCCACAACCCCATCTTGCCTGGATGCAATGGGAAGAAGTGTCTGGGATTAGCTTGCAGTGCTACACAGTTTCTGTATCTTAAATTCACTTTTTGGGGGGTAATGCTCAGCTGCTTCCATAATTCCCGCTGCTCCACATTTGGACGAGTGATCCCTCTTTGAACATGAGGTCCTGAGATGGAAAAATCCTTTAATGAGACAGCATGTACCATTACGCCTTAGTGTCATTAAAGTAGTAGGAGTAAAGAGTGGGCTCAGGAGTTTATCCTGCTCCAATGGCTGTTAATAACAGCTGATATCCACCATTAGCAGTAGGGATCAAAGAAAACTCTGGTCTTTTAATTCATTAGATATTGCGGATAGTGCAACTTCAGCATAAAAACCCCTCTGTCATCCAACTGGTCCCCCCATGACAAGTCTGTGTGGTGCCGTTCTGTTTTGGCTCTTGCTCAAAAAAATAAAAATCTGCCACAAAAACTGCTGCATACATGATTCTGGCCTCATCAGCTACAAAAATCCATTTTTTTGTGTGTGAAATCATAGCAGAACCACAAGCATCTTGCTGTGATTTTGTGGTAGTTGCGACAAACACCGACATGACTGCCACGTCTTAACACACTTTCTTTTAAAGTCTTTTCCATTTTACGATCCAAGGGCAGGATGGAATCCAACAATTGTTGAGAATGTAAACCAATGGCGATCCTTAGGCTTTGGTGGGTCTTTCACTTGAGCTATAAGAGCTCCTTTGGAGATATTTCTTTTTTAATCGTTGATTTCATAAGAGCTCCTTTGTCCTCCTCTTTCATGTGGGCCCAAGACAAGGCACCCCAGAAGAACAACTCAGGAAAAGTTGTATTCACTGAACAAGAAGATACTGGGCACTATCTGGATAGGAAGCTAGATGCGTGCAAACAGGTTGAATAGATGATACGGTTTCCTGGCTTAAGATGCAGTTCCTGGTAAAGGTGCTGGCTACGTCTGAGCTAGTAGCAATATTAGAACATAAAATGCAAAAGAAAAGGTACGGAGCACTCACTCATGTATGCTAAGAACCTGGGCAATAGACCAGGTAGCGGGGAGGCAGGAGAGGAGACGCTGCCTCCCCGCTACCTGGTCTATTGTACAGGTTCTTATGAACGAATAAAGA
Organism: Hyla sarda; assembly: GCF_029499605.1. Classification (NCBI taxonomy): domain Eukaryota; kingdom Metazoa; phylum Chordata; class Amphibia; order Anura; family Hylidae; genus Hyla; species Hyla sarda. The sequence continues at coordinate 42,794,070 of NC_079200.1, forward strand.
AATCTTCAGCAGCATACCTGAGTGAGTGCTCCATACCTTTTCTTTAGCATTTGATGTTCAGGAAAAGTTGTGTTGTTTGACCAAAATGACCCTTTTATTACAGTAGCTCCTAAATGCAAAAAGAAAGAAGTCTGCCTGGCACAACAAACTTGTTAGCAGCCATGAGTGACATATGGGCAGTACATTGGGGAAATCTAAATAAATGTAAATTATCCTGATTCACAGTGCTCTCCTCCTAATGACAACTGTGCATATCAATGTGAACGGTGCGAGAGCACAGGGAAAATCTGTTCTGCTCAGCATCAGGTGGAGATCACAACAGACCTTATCGTACCGAGCTTAGGTCTAGACTGCTGGGATACATTACTGGATAATGAAATCCATTCATGAGCTCCACCCTGGGTGCTGCGAGTTACCCCTCCTCCATCCTGCGCGCCAGTGTTCAGCAGAATTAATCCTTGCAGTAGTTAAATCTGTACCAATGTTATATAACACAGAAGAGGGCAGGAGATGGGGAAGTGACTGGACACAGAGCAATCTGAAAGGTCAACTACAAGTGTTTGGCACAGAGGGAGACGGCACAGCGGAGATGGGGGAGGGTCACCCACAGGAGCCTGACAACTAGCGGCAATAAAAGATGAAAGCTCAATGTTATAGATTAACATATCTAGTCATATAATGTAATGTCCATATATACTACTACGGGTACTTTAATTATTTATTTTTTATTTTTGTTTGCATACATATTGCTATATGCTACGCTATATGTTATTTTTGTTTTTAGAAAGTAATATTTGCAATAATATATGCCTACATGATGGGAACAGAGCACATGGCTTTGTTTACAAGTAATATTCAACATACATTTTGGTGGTAGGAATCCAACGCTAACTGAGGCAAATTCTAAGCATTTCTGGCTAGATAAGTGACATGCCTCTTATACCCGCTGCTGATTTGTTTCATAGTGGCAGCAAAAATTCATCAGAGACATTTTCTATTGTAAGTGAACAGGGTTATGGTGACAACATTTACATGCACAGAATGTGAGCAAAACGTTGGATGGGGGAGGCTTACCAGTTACATTGATCCACTTGGTAATTATTGCTTTACTTATCGTCTTTGTCTTACTGTATATACTCGAGTATAAGCCGACCCAAATATAAGCCGAGGCCCCTAATTTCACCACAAAAACCCAGGAAAAGTTATTGACTCGACTATAAGCCTAGGGTGGGAAATACATCATCCCCCCATGTAATCATCCCCCCTTGTCATCATCCAGACCCACGTCATTAACACCCCCGTCATCATCACCCTACCATCATCACCCTGTCATCATCACCCCGTCATCATCACCCTGTCATCATCACCCTGTCATCATCACCCCCTTCATTATCACCCCCGTCATTATCACCCCCATCATCATCACCCCCGTCATTATCACCCCCGTCATCATGTCATCATCACCCTGTCATCATCAACCCGTCATCATCCCCCTCGTCATCATCCCCCCCCCTTCATCATCACCGCCTATCAATCCCTTCATCAATGGTCTTCAACCTGTGGTCCTCCAGATGTTGCAAAACTACAACTCCCAGCATGCCCGGACAGCCATCGGCTGTCCGGGCATGCTGGGAGTTGTAGTTTTGAAACATCTGGAGGTCCGCAGGTTGAAGACCACTGCGGCCTTCGTCATCATCCAGACCCTCCCTTTAGTTTTCTATTCACCTCCCCTCGGTGGGAAGGAAGGGTGAGCTGGTCCGGGCCATCTATGCTGCAGGGACCGCCCGGTGGGGAGGTTTAGTCGTTCTGGGCTGTCCGTTTTCACCTGGAGGCCCTCTTCTCCGCTCCGGGCCGGCCCCGGCCTAGTGACGCTGCCTTGACGATGACACACAGGGATGTCCCTGCGCATGAACGTCCCATGAATGTCGTCGTCAAGGCAAGTTACTAGTCCGGGGCCAGACCCGGAGCGGAGAAGAGGGCCTCCCGGTGAAAATGGACAGCCCGGAACGACTAACCCTCCCTACCGGACGGTCCCTGCAGCATAGATGGCCTGGACCAGCTCACCCTTCCTTCCCACCGAGGGGAGGTGAGTAGAAAACTAAAGGGGCATCTGGATGATGACGAAGGCCGCAGTGGTCTTCAACCTGTGGAACTCCAGTTTTTCAATATCTGGAGGTCCGCAGGTTGAAGACTACTGAGAAGGGATTGACAGGCGGAGAGTTCACTCGAGTATAAGCTGAGGGGGGTGTTTTCAGCATGAAAAATTGTGCTGAAAAACTAGGCTTATATTCGAGTATATACGGTATACCTCCAGATTGCATAATTTTAGCTTTAGATTTTACTATCATGCAGACGTGTATCTACCCCATTTGATAACTATATGTAGGGCATTAGGAGTATTTTTATGGCCCTTGGTCTATTTAAATATACTCTGGCGGTATTGTAAGCCTTCACTAGTTGTTCAGCTTTCATCTGTGAATGTCTCTGTTCTTATCTTCTGTTTTTTAATGGTCTTTTAAATGTATGTTTTCTTGCTCTTATGTCTTAATAAAAATTGTCAATGATTGATCTATATATGCTTGTTCCTTTTGTGTTTTTGATTAATAGGCATAGATTTATTATTTGCTGTTTTTTTTTTAGTATTTTAATACAGAAATTCCGCTTACAGCAGCCTCCTCTGGAATTGGCAGTGACAATCTGCCATGGACATAAGCACCATCCCATTTACTACAGAGCAGTGTTGGGACTTGTTCGGCAGATTCCTCCAGAATATTGATGAATATATTCAATCTTCCAGCAGAATCCAATTCCACTAGAGAACTTCCCTAATATGAATTAAGCAGCATAATCCCACTGAGATCCATGTGAGTCTACTGCAAGAGGAATCAGCACAGAAATTCCTTGTGAAAACTACATAGTATGATTGGGGCCTAAGACTTTGGCTCTTTTTACATCTACATTGGAGGTCCATTGCAGATTCCCTCATATTTGACGGTAAGAATAACGCTTCATGCAGTGCTTTCTGCCCCATCAACAAGACGGACACCCTGACGGAACCGAACAGAACCCATTATAAGTCAATTTGGTCTGTTGTTCATTGTTTTGTTGTTTATGTAAAATTTTTGGTTTTCTACTCCTATGAAAGAACAAAAAAATTTAATTGACGACGCAACGTGTGAACAAGACAACTACCACCCCCCCCACCAAATCAATAACATGTTTCTCCTGACCTTAAAGGTGCCAGAAAGTTAAACAGATTTGTAAATTACTTCTATTAAAAAATCTTAATCCTTTCAGTACTTTTTAGCAGCTGTTTGCTACGGAGGAAAATCTTAATTTTTTTAATTTCCTTTTCGTGTTGTCCACAATGCTGACCCCCGAACTGTCCAGAGAAGGAGAAAATCCCAATAGCAAACCTATACTACTCTGGACAGTTCCTGACACGGACAGAGGTGTCGGCAGAGAGCACTGTGGACAACGCAAATTAGAAATTCAAAAAGTAAAGAATTTCCTCTGTAGAATACAGCTGCTAAAAAGTGCTGGAAAGGTAAAGATTTTTTAATAGAATTAATTTACAAATCTGTTTAACTTTCTGGCACCAGTTCATTAAAAAAAAAAAAAAAAGTTTTCCACCGGAGTACCCCTTTAACCCCTTAAGGACTCAGGGTTTTTCCACTTTCGTTTTTTCCTCCTTACCTTTTAAAAATCATGACCCTTTCAATTTTCCACCAAAAAATCCATATTATGGCTTATTTTTTGCATCGCCAATTCTACTTTGCAGTGACATTAGTCATTTTACCCAAAAATGCACGGCGAAACGGAAAAAAAAAATCATTGTGCGACAAAATCAAAAAAAAAACCGCCATTTTGTAACTTTTGGGGGCTTCCGTTTCTACGCAGTGCATATTTCGGTAAAAATTACACCTTATCAAAATTCTGTAGGTCCATACGGTTAAAATGATACCCTACTTATATAGGTTTAATTTTGTCGCACTTCTGGAAAAAATCATAACTACATGCAGGAAAATTTATACGTTTAAAAATGTCATCTTCTGACCCCTATAACTTTTTTATTTTTCCACGTACGGGGCGGTATGAGGACTCATTTTTTGCGCCGTGATCTGAAGTTTTTATTGGTATGATTTTTGTTTTGATCTGACTTTTTGATCACTTTTTATTCATTTTTTAATGTTATAAAAAGTTACCAAAATACGCTTTTTTGGACTTTGGAATTTTTTTGCGCATACGCCATTGATCGTACGGCTTAATTAATGATATATTTTTATAGTTCGGACATTTACACACGCGGCGATACCACATATGTTTATTTGTATTTTTTTTTACACTGTTTTATTTTTCTTATGGGAAAAGGGGGGTGATTCAAACTTTTATTAGGGAAGGGGTTAAATGACCTTTATTAACACTTTTTTTAAACTTTTTTTTTGCAGTGTTATAGGTCCCATAGGGACCTATAACACTGCACACACTGATCTCCTATGCTGATCACTGGCGTGTATTAACACGCCTGTGATCAGCATTATCGGTGCTTGACTGCTCCTGCCTGGATCTCAGGCACGGAGCAGTCATTCGTCGATCGGACACCGAGGAGGCAGGTAAGAGCCCTCCCGGTGTCCGATCAGCTGTTCGGGACGCCGCGATTTCACCGCGGCGGTCCCGAACAGCCCGACTGAGCAGCCGGGATACTTTCAGTTTCACTTTAGAAGCGGCGGTCACCTTTGACCGCCGCTTCTAAAGGGTTAATACCGCACATCGCCGCGATCGGCGATGTGTGGTATTAGCCGCGGGTCCCGGCCGTTGATTAGCGCCGGGACCCACGCGATATGATGCGGGATCGCGGCGCGATCCCGCTTCATATCGCGGGAGCCGGCGCAGGACGTAAATATACGTCCTGCGTCGTTAAGGGGTTAACCCCTTCGGGACCGAGCCCATTTTGACCCTAAGGACCAGAGCATTTTTTGCATTTTTATAACTTTGAAGCTCTCTGCTTGTAAGGAACATAGACATACCAAATAAATTATATATTGATTCACATATACAATATGTATACTTTATGTTGGCATCATAAAGTTGACATGTTTTTTTTTGAAGACATTAGAGGGCTTCAAAGTTCAGCAGCAATTTTCCAATTTTTCAAGTAAATTTCAAAATCTGAATTCTTCAGGGACCAGTTCAGTTTTGAAGTGAATTTGAGGGTCTTTATGTTAGAAATACCCAATAACGCAGAGCATTTTACCCCCCCCCTCCCCCAGGCATTTGCGCGGGATGCCTGCTGAATGATTTCAGCAGGCATCCCGCGCCGATCCTCGTCCGGCTAGCGGCGGGGATCAAAATTCCCACGGGCGTAGATGATGTGTATAGGTTACAAGATGACTTGGATAGACTAAGTGTCTGGGCATCCACTTGGCAAATGGGGTTCAATGTGGATAAATGTAAAGTTATGAATCTGGGTACTAATAACCTGCATGCATCGTATGTCTTAGGGGGGATTAAACTGTCAGAGTCAGTGGTAGAGAAGGATCTGGGTGTACTTGTAGATCACAGACTACAGAATAGCATGCAATGTCAGGCTGCTGCTTCCAAAGCCGGCAGGATATTGTCATGTATAAAAAGAGGCATGGACTCAAGGGACAGGGACATAATACTCCCCCTTTATAAAGCATTGGTACGGCCTCACCTGGAATATGCTGTTCAGTTTTGGGCACCTGTCCATAAAAGGGACACTGCGGAGTTGGAAAGGGTGCAGAGACGTGCGACTAAACTAATATGGGGCATGGAACATCTTAGCTATGAGGAGCGATTAAAGGAGTTACAATTGTTTAGTCTTCAGAAGAGACGTCTAAGGGGGGATATGATAAATGTATATAAGTATATTAATGGCCCATACAAAAAATATGGAGAAAAACTGTTCCAGGTTAAACCCCCCCAAAGGACGAGGGGGCACTCCCTCCGTCTGGAGAAGAAAAAGTTTAGTCTCAAGGGGCGACACGCCTTCTTTACCATGAGAACTGTGAACTTATGGAACAGTCTACCTCAGGAACTGGTCACAGCAGGAAAAATTAACAGCTTTAAAACAGGATTAGATACATTCCTAGAACAAAATAACATTAATGCTTATGAAGAAATATAAAATCCCATCCCTTCCCCAATATTGCGCCACACCCCTACCCTTCCATTCCCTGGTTGAACTTGATGGACGTATGTCTTTTTCAACCGTACTAACTATGTAACTATTCTACCTTGTGTACTGGTTTTATTGGTAATATTGGTGTACTGACACCAATATTACCAATAATATCAGTGGCATTTCAGTTGCCTCCCTCTGATCCCCCCTGTGCCATTTTAATCCCCTTCTGAGCCCCTTGTGCCATTACGTGACGTGACATGTATGGGCATGGGCAGAGCTTCCTGTGATGTCATGCATATATAATTAATTATGCAAATGACCATGGCCGGTAATTTTTTTTCTTTTCAGGAAAGGTGGCAACCATATGATAACGGCCTTGGTACCCTTAGCCAAAACTGCCCTTCACTTTGCAGAACTGTAAGCTTATAACTATAAGCTTCTGGGCCCCAATGAAGCATCTGTAACAGGGACTCATATCTACCATGTGCCATTTATAATACCAATATCTTCTTATGGGGCAGAGGTCCCTTAGTGACCCCTCTGGCATCAGGCTCCCTTTGCACCTCCTATAGTTACACCCCAAGCCCAGTCCACAATTGCAATGTCCTTGTTCCAGGATTGCGAGGAGGCAGCATTTTTGTTCTCTTGCCAGCCTTAGATCTGAAGTGCTGGTGGCATGTATTAATAGGCTGCGCCAGCCAGTTGGCATGGGCTCCTAATAAAGAAGAACTTTCTGACTGCTGTGAAGCTACAACTCCCAGCATGTCCTGTGCGTTTCACAATTTCACAACAACCACAGGTTTATGGTCTGGTTTGTTTCTCTTTAGTGAGTGTCACAATGAATAAGGGAACCCTGCAGTTATGGTAAGTTCCTCTATATAGGGTGGGAGCTAGACACCCCCTCCTGTCACTGTGAGAAGGAAAATCCACAGACATCTCTCACTGCTGCGTGTGTCACATTTAATTCCCGTCTGTCTCCATGCCACCATGTTATCGTAATCGTTATGAACATGGAATTATCCAGTGACTATAACATAACAGATGTCATTGAAACAGCAACCATGACACGCGATGCAAGACTGCTGGGCACGGCTCTGCGCAACAATTCACTGACTATGTGACTGACTTCAGAAGTGCTCAGAGATAACAGAAAAGTCACCCATAATCCCCTTTGTCTGCCTGTACCCTGTTTAGGAACTACAGCAGATAGCGGCAATGACATATTGCTATCAAACAGCCTGCAGGAGTGTCAATGTGCTAACTCTGAGAAGAAATTGTGCGTAATGTCCACCTGGAAAACAGGGGTGGACATTCCTTAGGTAGTGGATGTTGGTGCTAGGACTGCTCGGAAATGCTCCTTTTCCACGGATGGCAATGCATTTCCAAGTGGATTCCGCCAAAATATTTGACATGTTGTAATTGGAAGGCGGGAATTAGGATTTCCTCAGCAAATGTTATGCTGTGAGCACAAAGCAGCAGAATCCCTTTGAAAGCAATAAGACTCTGCTGCAACAGAATTTCCGAGCTGAATTTTGCTCTAGAATAGAGCTAGAGTATGCTGGGCGGAATATTTAGTTTTTTGTGTTCACACTGAACAGGGGGTAAGTGTCTGATTGCAGGGGGTCCGAACGCTGGGACCCCCCGCGATCTCCTGTACGAGGCCCAGCTCTGCCACAGCTCTCCCGCGCAGGAGGCGTGCCAGCCACAGCATGACGCCGCGGCCGACACACCCCTTCCATATATCTCTATGGGAGAGGCGGAGATTCAGCGTTCATGCTTCCCCGCCTCTCCCATAGATCTGTATGGAGAGGGGCCTGTCATAGACTTCAGTGAGGTCAATGACACGCGCATTAGCTGCGGTAATGCCGGGTCCCCGTATGGGAGACTGCTGGGAGTCCAAGCAGTCGGACCCTCCGCGATCAGACACTTACAGTGTATCTCCTATCCTGCGGATAGGGAATAAGTGTCTATGACTGCAGTAATCCAACAGTTTTGCCTTATTTGCACCATGTGCGCTCTTTTTCTTTAAGTCTTAAAGTCTTGGGAAAAGGAACAGGGCTTAAAGTGTGCCAAATTTTCAAAAGTCTGTGCCAAAAACACCTTGTCCTTAACTTCAACAACTAAAAGGTGGTATAGACTGAGAGCACAGTTTAAGATGCACCAGATTTTCAAACAGCCGGAGTTACTTTTAACCCATAGACGTACTTGTGCTCTCTGGATCGGTAAATGCCTATGATGCGAGCACAGGAGCTGCGCTCGCTTTGTAGGTGGTGAGTGACAACTACTATCAGTATTCAGACTCTCACTGCTTATGACAGATAGAGGTAATTCTGCCTCTTCCCGTCAATGACCCTTTAGATGCTGTGATCAATGTCGATCACAGTGTCTAAAGTAATGAATGACAGATGCCAGCAGCGCAGTGGTGCCTATCGAACCACCGCAACACAATTGTGGGGGTCAGAAGAGCTAAAATGGCAGTAGAGGGTCCACTTACCAGCCTCGTTAGCAAGACTGTATAAGTGGAGCTCCGATCATACTGTACAATGTTATGCAAGAGACAAAGCATTGTACAGTACAGTGAATTCAATCTAATGATTGCATGTAATTAACAATCCTCTTTGGTGATTTAAAAAGTTTAAAATACATTTTTTTTAATATGATATAAAAACAAAAAAAAAAAACACCCTTTTTTCCATTGTACAAAAAATTAATAATCAAATTGTATAGTTGCATGCGAAATTATCCAAACTATAAAAAAAATAATGGGAAAAATACCAAATGCCAAAAATGCAAATTTTAGGCTGCATCATATTTGAGAAAAAAAATTATAAGAAAGTGATCAAAACGTCCTATCTTTACAAAATGGTATCATACAGACCTGTATCCTGAAAAATACAGGGGTCTGAATATGACAATTTTAAAGGAAATCTGTCATCAGTATAACTGACACTAACCTGTTATACAGGCTTGTAGTGACTCTAATTAAAATGATGCGTACCTAGCCCTGATCCGTCACCACGTTCCGCCATTATCCACCTTTTAAGTCATATGAAAATTAGCTGCTTGGGGCATGGACGGAGCTCCGCTCACTTCCCAGGGCACTGTGACGTCATTCCTGCTGGATGGGCACTCCACCTGACTTACTGCTCACACTCTCTATCTGACAGCATACGCTTTTTCCTGGGTACACCAGGAAGTGGCGTTCGGCTAAACTTAATTCCTGAGGCCATATAGGAATAAAATATTAAGCACACATATGTATGTGTACAAGTCCAAGATGGCCGCAGGAATGAAGCTTAGCAAAAAAGCCGCTTCCGGGTGTATCCAGGAACCAGCGCATGCGCTGTATTGTCAGAGAGCGTGAGCAGGGAATCTGAATAATAAGTTGGGTGGAGCACCTACCCAGCAGGATATCACAGTGTCCACGGAAGCGAGCAGAGCTCTGCCCATGCCCCAAGCAGCTAATTTGCATATAACTTAAAAGGTGGATAATGGTGGAAACGCAGGGACAAATCTGGTAAGCATCATTTTAATCATTGTCACCCACACTACAAGCCTATATAACAGGTTAGTGCGGGTGATACTGATGACAGATTTCCTTTAAAAATACTGCTTTTGTTAAAAAAAAGCGTGACTTTTTTAAAGCAGTACAATAAAAGAAAATGTGGTGAGGGTATGATAAGGGCAAATGGAATTAACCTAGGGGCAGATGGCATTAACCCCTTTGTGTTCATGATGCCAGGGCATGGTTTATCCTCTATACCACTCAAAGGTATACCACTGGATCCTGGGCAGTGAGTCAGACAGATGTAACAGTCTATACAGCTTGGCTAGGCCCACAGAGGTGACCAATGACTTCAGAGACCACAGGGCTTGCTGGGACTTATAGTGGACTTGGACAATTTGATGCACGATGCTGACTTTACACAGATTGACTTGGACTGACTTGACTATGAAAGACTTCACCCCGTTTGTAGCTTACCAGGTTTTGACTTTCACCTGTGGGGTATATGGCAAATTATGTACATTACAATAGATAGCATAGATGTTTAACACTAAACACAGAGTATAAGTACAGGGGGGGGGGCAGGGGTCACTGAATGGAGTCTGCCTGACAGGGCAGCTAGGGTATAGGGGGGCAAATCCTGTACTGGGCCACCACAAACTCCCCCTCTTAACAATAGCTGTCCTATGCGCCAAGTCCTGGAGGGTGGACGACATGAAGTGGCCACTGAGGCCTGGTGATAGCAGCAAACAGTTCCTGGGGCATTTCAGAAATGTCCTTCTCAGGGCTGCTGAACAAACAGCTGGGGAAGAGTCCATGTGGCATTGCTCTTAATGTCCTTACTTGCTCAATTGATGAGGGTGTTTAGAACTTGGATTATGAAACGTAAGATTTTTAGGACTTGCAACTGCAAACTGGAGAATAGGGATGAGTACGGATCAGGCTGCAGAGGCTTTCTACCCCTATGACTTTGCAAATGGGGCCCTTCGGCAACAGCTACTTTTCCCCATTATGCAAATAGTAAATATACATTTTCTGACAACACATGACAATTTTACCTATACACACAGTAGCTCTGTCACTGCACGCGTTATCTAGACCTCCAGGAGAACTCTCTGGCCACAAGAGTTCCCTGTACACAATGGACAGGAAAATGGTTAGACATGACTATTTATGGACTGACTATTTAGACTGGTTAGCTACAGTCCTGACTAGACATGATATTTAATCTAGTTCAAATACACAAAATGCTATCAACACTACCGACTTTCCTATACAGGAAATGACACTAGAATTATTTATTCAATACTGACTAGATATTAGTATACGTAGATCTTGGATCAATAAAAGCTGGTATGCCAGCTTTTATTGCTTCAAGATCTACTTGTGCGGTGATTTCTGGACTTTTGTATTACTATCCCTGGCTGGCTGCCTGGGTAGTCACATGCACAGAGGTCGGTGCCCGGTGCGGTCTCGCCATACAGTGTATAGATATTAGTATAGCTATTTATTGATAACTTTTATACAAAGGTACTACTAGTCTTTGTACCCAGCTGGTAACTGTCCCTGTCTGGACCTTTGGGATCTGCGCAACACAACCTCTGGGGAGCTAGTAGCTGGTGTAACTTCTGGAACTTCAGCCGGCTCTTTTTCAGCAAACTTAGGAGCTGGAATTTGTTCAAGACTTGCTGGACTCAGAACAGCGGGCATTAGTTCTGGAGAAGTTGGAGCATTTGTCGCACTCTGGTAACGGTAATAGAGTAGGGACTGGCATATTGACTAACGTTGGTTGGATTAGTCTCAGGGTTGGAGGCAGACAGAAGAATGCTAGCTGATTTGGAGAGAACATGGGGAAATCCATGGATGGGTGGATCCCTTTGCCCAGAATCTACTCCCTTGCAGGTCTGATATCTGGGGAGCTGGTGCTGGGAGCACTGGTAAATCTTCTTTAATACAGATCATGATACGATTTTGGTGGACGATACCAAAAATCGTGGCTCATACCCAGGCTTCTGAACTTCGTACATATCGGACTCGGGATAGGGTATAGCCGTCACCGTATAGGGTTTTGCCTCCCAGATGGAATCTAATTTGTTAGTCCTCGGGAACTTCCGTAGGCAGACTTTGTCACCCACCTGGAGTGGTTTGGCAGAGGCATGGCGGTTGTAGTCTTCTTGATGTCTTTGTCGGGCTTCGCCCATTTTCTTTCTGACAATCTGTTTGGCCTCTTGAATCCTTCTCTGATGGTCATTAACCCACTCAAGGGACGCTTGTGGAGAATTGTTGATCGGGGTCTGCAACCCAAACGTCCAGTCTTTCGGCATTTGCCTGTGTCATCCCATCATCAAATAGAAGTGGGTTTACCCAGTGGAGCAATGTACTGTATTGTTTTAAATCTACAGTAACTCGGGCAATAGTCTGGGACATTCTTCTTGTCTTGACACAGAGGCTGCTCGCAGCATATGGATAAAGATTTGGTTGATGAGCTCACAGAGTCCATTGAGGGTGGTAGGCGGTGATTTGGAGTTTCTTACAGTCGTGGAATTGACATAGTTCTTGGAAGAGTTGGGCCTTAAAGGCCATTCCACAGTCAGTTAGGACAGACTCAGGACATCCAAGGGTTTGAACCCATTTAGAGTAGAACATCTGGGCCGTTGTTTTGGCTGTGAGATCTTTGACAGGTACCACGACAACCCACTTGGAGTAATGATCCACCATGATGAGAGCATAGGTATACCCGGACCGGGTAGGAAACAATTTTACATGGTCTAGCATAACCAACTGATTGGGTCTCTCATTCTGGATGGAATGGAGAGGTGCTCTTGCATCCTTGCGCACATTCTTGGTGACGTTACAGACAGAACATTCACTGCACCATTTCTCAATGTCGCTACGCATTCCAATCCTATAGAATCTTCTGCGTTAAGGACCATCGCCGCATCTCTTTGGGGAACCAGAATCTGATGAAGTTGATCACCAGAGACTGGATCCAAAGAATTTCAATACAACAGTCCTTTGTGCACCAACAGTCGCTTTCTCTGTCACCAAAGACACTTCAACTCGTAGTCACACTGGGCCCGGTGTAGACGGGTTAGTACCTTTTTTGCCAGACGGTAGTCCAACAGATCCCAAATAACTCGGCTTTCATCTTGAAGAGTCTTCCAGGTGTACGGGTCTTCTTTAATCTTTTCGGACCTGTGCTCACCGTCCATGAGGACGGTCACAACATTCTGGTTCACAAACCGTTAATAAAATGGAGGCATCTCTACCTCTTTCCACACGTCTTCGACAGGTGGTTCTTTGCCGGGGGTAATTCGAGACAGTACATCAGCATTTATGTTTGACTTGCCGCTTCTGTACTTGATGGTGAAGCTGTAATTAGCTAATCTTGAAGCCCATCGCTGTTCAATGGCACCCAACTTGGCAGTGTTCAGGTGGGCCAACAGGTTATTATCCGTGTAGACAGTAAATGGCATGGCAGCCAAATAATCTTTGAATTTCTCTGTCAAGGCCCATACTAGGGCAAGAAGTTCCAATTTGAATGAGCTGTAATTGGCATTGTTCTTCTCTGCCTCTCGCAGGTTATGACTGGCATAGGCAATCACTCTCGCTAGGTAAAACATAGTGTATTTTATATATCTTTATTGACTTTTACCTAACATTTGGACACCACAAATTGCCTGCAGCAAATTGACCAAATACACTACAAGTGCCAGCGAGCCATGAAGTCTCTGAAGATATAGCTATTGAAAAAGAGACGGAAGCGTGTCTCGAAACACATCTAGCTCATCTAGCATACACCAGCAGTCTGATTTAGACACCTGCATTAAAAGCTGGGAACGCGCTGCATCATTTGCAACCGCTGGAGACCCTAAGATTGGGGCCCACTGCAGTACGTGCGCAACAGCACACGAGGACATCGCCAGCGTTCATTGCCAGCCTCCACTGCTGATCCTCCCCTTTACCATTGTTCCCATGGACAACTATCTAGCTTGGACAGTCTCCATAGGCCGGACGCCAGCCGTGCCAGTCCAGCATCACGAAAACCCACGCAGCCATTTTGCGGCTTATCCTCCAGACGGACAACATAGTGCCAGAAGCAAACCGTGCCAGCCCGACTGTGAGCCTGGGATTACCGCAAGGAGGATCGGTAAGTGGTGCTGTGCACCATCCAATGGATAATTAATTCACTATACCACTAACGTTCATAGGAATATATCTCCACTGCATCACCAATTAATTTAAAGATTCTGGTATCCTCATCTACTACCATCGATACTTGATTATATAATTGTGACATTATTTATAACTGGACAATAAACTGGATATTAATTACAATATATTTTTGGGATACCAATTATAATCTATTTTTGAGATCTATTTTTCCATAATTTTTCGGCATCCTGGTAAAACGATCAGTAGCTGGCTTTTTTTATATATATATATATATATATATATATATATATATATATATATATATATATATATATGTATGTATTCAATTGCATAAAGTTTTAAGGAATGTTTTATTTTATTTTAACATATTTAGTAAAAAGTTATACTTTTTAAACTATTTTATCATTTGCACTTTCTCTACCCTATGCAAGGGCCCTGCAGGGGTAGATGGATATAATTACTAAATATTAATAACATCAATAAATGTTGAAACATACTGAATTCTCCTACTTTATTTAATTTTATCACTTACACATCATTCAGATACACGTCCTAATCACCCTTTATATCCCCTACACAACGTTTACACACATCCTTTCCTTTTATTCACCAAATACCACCAACACATATCATATATAATTATTTAGTATCAAACTAACTATATAAGCCCAGATTTGAGGAAATACGCATCCAGGATATACATTTGTATAAACACTTCTCCTACATTGTAAATAAGGTTGTATGGGATACACAACCTCGGCGTGAGTACTCATCTGGCAGTTAATTCCATACACATCACATTTTCGGTGGTAGCTACCTCCCAATATATTTTTTCAAGTCTCTGAAGTCACTGGTCACCTCCTTGGGCTTAACCTAGCTGTAAAGACTATTCCATCTGTCTACCTCAGTAAAGCTGCCTTTGTTCCGGAACTTGGCGTTGGAGTCATTATTTGCTCTGTGCCTAACCCAGGATCCAGCAGCACACCTTCAGGTGGTGTAAAACCATGCCCTGGCATCACGAATACAAGGGGTTAATGCCATCTGCCCCTAGGGTAATAACATCTGCCCTCATCACACCCTCACCACAACTTTTGGCCTCCTCCAAACAGGATACGGGTGTGTGCATGCAAAAATAACCCCCCCCCCCCCCAATCTGAACTGTGTCCAGTATTGCAGAGTAAAACGCATGAGTGTGCGACAAAAATTGCACCAGACACTGTATGGGACTGTCAGTGAAATCTGTTTATTGCGAGGCGCATGTGAATTTTAGTGGTGTGAACATGCCCTATAGGCCCCCATTACACTTACTTTGTAGAAATTTTCTGGTCTTCATGTGGACTTTCCCCCAAAAATAATAGTGGGGGAGATTTATCAAAAACTGTCATGAGGAAACATTGCTGTGTTGCTCATAGCAACCAATCAGATCACTTCTTTCATTTTTGAAAAGGCCTCTGAAAAATGAAAGAAGTGATCTGATTGGTTGCTATGGGCAACTCAGCAACTTTACCTCTGGTCAGGTTTTGATAAATCTCCCACTATGTCTTTTAGGTTAGGTTTATACTGCTTTTTCACTTTCCAGGACAGGTAATCGCTGAGAATAGGATGCTGACGTATACTGTTGCTGACAGTAGCTGGTGTCTTTAATTTTAATGGCCCAAACAGAATCACATAATCACTCTGTTCAGGCCATTACACTATTTTTAATGGGACTCAGTAGCCATTGAAATCAATGACACCACTGCTCTGTGCCACAATATGTCAGCATTCTGTTTTTTGCTGGATGCCAATGGAAACCTGTAACAGAAAGTACAAGAACGCAGTATGAACTAAGGGTGCGCTCACACTGCATATATGTCTTTGTTTCACAGTCTGTAATGACAGTGCCAATTTATTGGCTATGTATAAATAATACTCTGCACTATACATAAAAGGACATTTTATTAGAGACATGGGAACTTTCACAACCGGATCTTCCCTGTATGAAAATTATATAGACATATGCCATAAAATCAAGTGACCAGTCTTCCATGGATCAGTTTTAGTGTGAATCAACATTAGCATAGGAAAGTCTAGTGATCTAACAGACTTAGAGAAAGTCATTTGGGGTAGACAAACCAGGGCCAACACTTTAGAATCTGCCAACTTTGTGGAGTTTTCTCAAGCAAGTGCGTCAAGGGCATACCGAGAATAATGCGATTTAGGAAAAACATACGGTAAACAGGGATTTGAATTTGGATCAAGCGGCATGAATCTATTAACCCTTCCTACCTGATGTAAACAGTCCTGGCTGGTTGAGGAGACGGAAAGGTATGGGAAATGTTTTCTTGGAACTCTCTGACTCCTCTTCTACCTGTGGATAGACATTTGTACAGTAGGGATTGTGTAAGCATTGTGGCAAACTAGGTTCATTCCTTCATGGCAGATGTGTCCCCTATACCAGGATACTTTTAGTAGAACAGAGCACCATGCCAAAATGGTAGTATAGTCATGGATTGGCTTAACGGATATGACTGTCAGTTTTCTTTGCTTCTCCATCCTTCACAGTCCCCAGATATTAGTCCTAAAGAGCATCTTTAAGACAAAGTAGAATGAGCTCTTCAGAGAAGCAATCCTGTCTGATCGGGCTGATATTCTTGCAGAAGATTTCAGCACTATTTCAGTAACACCTCTGCTGGCCCGTAGCAATTACAGTTGGGATGTCCGGGGCTATCGGGGGATTGTCCTGTTTGGTTTCGTAGGATGACAGTATCATTCACTCACTCAGAGACTGAGCACAGGAGCACAATAAGATATGCAGAGGATGTAATCAGGAACTTGGAGGATCAACCAAGTAAAAAGCAGATACTAACAGGGCGCCACTCACATGAGACTTAATAAAAATAATTTATTTGGCATATTAAAACAGTCAACACATTTCGAGGGAATAGACTACCCTCTAATTCCCTCAAAACGTGTTGTCTGTTTAGTTATGCCTAATAAATTATTTAATTATATTTCATGTGATTAGCGCCCTCCAAGTATCTTCTTTTTGCCTGGTTGATTGGATCCTCTGCATACCTCATGAGGAATTTCTGCTGTTCTGGATCCAACAGAGGTCCAACTAGTTGACAGCCTTCAATAAAGTCGCTGTTCAATGCAGTTTGACATCATCATTTTAGTCCTGGCCACCATCATTTTAGTCATAGACCAGAATCTTATAAGACTGGTGCTGGAGGTTGAACCAAGGGAATACTTGTGAATTACAGTTCAACAGAACACGAAGGGGATGCAAGCAGCAAAAAGAAAGCAAGACAGATGTGCCTACATGTTCAAACGACAACATTTCCGGACACTGTGGGGCGACGGCATAAAATGCCAGCGCTAGGATTGCACACTAATGCGCCGTCCCATAGAGGGCTATGCATTCCTTGCAGACTCCGCACAAAGAATGAACGTGTTAGGAAAATGGAATTTCCATGCTGGAAACATGTGGCACGGAAATTCTGCCGTGTGCACAGTGCAGCAGAATCCCTTTGAACCAAACTGGACTCTGCAGCAGTGGAATCTCCGTGCAGAATTCCAAGCGGAATTTCGCACAGAAATTCCGACGTGTGAACCAAAAGATGACCAGATTTACCACAGTATTAATCTACAAGATGAGAGTCCTGGTTGCAGTTTTACTCACATTTGCCAACTTAAAAGCACCAGAATTTTAGAGTCCTCCTTCACAATTGCAACCTGAATTTCTGACATCGTATTCAATGTCCTTACTTTGAAAAAGAACTGTCTTCCCCACTTATCCTCTCCTTATCCTCCCCTTTCTCTGCCTATTCTTTCAGCGCTCCCCCCATTCTGGTCAGATATCCTTTGCACATGATGGTACAGCTTCTGACTGCAGCATCTGCAGTTTCCTCTACTGTAATTAACTATCTGTCAGAATACCTTTCTGTCAGTGCCAAGCTGCCAGATTAAACCCACCAACATCCACTGTTTTATTCTTGGAATTATCCACCATATTTAAATTATAGTAAGGAAGGTTATATAGATACTTGTGCCAGGTACAATGAATTTCCTTGTCACTGTTAGGCTAAGTTTCCACCAGTTTTTTTTCCTGCGTTTTTTTGTGTAAAAAAAAACGGCAGAAAAAACGCTAGTACAATTTCTTGTGTCTGACGTTTTTTCTGGCGTTTTTTGCATTTGAGTGGAAATTGCATTTTTGGCCCCTTTTTATATTTTTTATAACAAAGTTTTAATTAATTTTTAAACAGGGATCAATTTATGTGGGCGGGCAGGGCACCAAAAATGTAGATGACAATAATAAAAATGTAGTGTGTGTGTTTTTCCCTTTTTTTTTTTTGGTTAATATTTTTTAGGTAATACTACTACTCCCAGCATGGAACATACTGTTCCATGATGGGAGTAGTAGTTCCTGTACTAATAGACCGATCGCCTTGGGTGTCACTCCTGACACCCTATGCGATTGTCCATAAAATAGCAGAGATGCGGAGTAGCTCTATACAGCGCTCGCATCTCTGCACTATACTCCGCACAATAGCCTCACTCATTTATATTTTCCACCTAGAGTGGGGATTGGCCAGATGGTGGCAGCCAATCACCCCTCTCAGCAGGAAATATGAATGGTGAGTGGCCGGCTGGAGTACAGAGCAGAGATGCGAACGCAGGAGAAAGCCGCTCCGCATCTCAGGGATGAAAGATAATCGCAGTGGGTGTCAGGAGTGACACCCACTGTGATCTACCCTTAACTGCAAGTACTACTGCTCCTAACATGGACCACACTGTGCTCCATGCTGGGTGCTGTAGTACCTGCATTAATAGACAGATGGCAGCAAGTGTCACTACTGACAAGATGTGGGCAGCCGGCTGCTCTTCTGTGGTCCCCTGCGCTGCCGTATATATACACCTATTCATATTTCCCACAGAGAGTTGTGATTGTCTGGAACCATCTGGCCAATCACAGCTCTCTCTGGGAAATATGAATAGGTGTATATATACGTCAGTGCAGGGAACCATAGAAGAGCGGCTGGCCGCATCTATACATTATACAGGAGGATCGCAATGGGTGTCAGAAGTGACACGGGCGATAAGTTAATTAGTACAGGTACTACTACTCCCATCATGGAACAGTGCCAGTTGCAGGCAGCAGAACGTTCTCCACTGCATCTCCAGACTCTGTCACGTCTGTCACATGTGCTCAGTGTGAACCTGCTTTCATCTGTGAAGAGCACAGAGCGCCAGTGGCGAATTTGCCAATCTTGGTGTTCTCTGGCAAATGCCAATCCTCCTGCATGGTGTTGGGCTGTAAGCACAATCCCCACCTGTGGACGTTGGGCCCTCATTCCACCCTCATGGAGTCTGTTTCTGACCGTTGGAATGGACATGTGCACATTTATGCCCTGCTGGAGGTCATTTTGCAGGGCTCTGGCAGTGCTCTTCCTGCTCCTCCTTGCAGAAAGGCAGAGGTAGCGGTCCTGCTGCTGGGTTGTTGCCCTCCTACGGCCTCCTCCACATCTCCTGATGTACTGACCTTTCTCCTGATAGCGCCTCCATGCTCTGGACACTACGCTGACAGACACAGCAAACCTTCCTGCCACAGCACGCATTCATGTGCCATCCTGGATGAGCTGCACTACCTGAGCCACTTGTGTGGGTTGTAGACTCTGTCTCATGCTACCACTAGAGTGAAAGCTCCGCCAGTATTCAAAAGTGACCAAAAATCAGCCTGGAAGCATAGGAACTGAGAAGTGGTCTGTGGTCACCACCTGCAGAACCACTCCTTTATTGGTGGTGTCTTGCTAATTGCCTATAATTTACACCTGTTTTCTGTTCCATTTGCACAACAGTATGTGAAATTGATTGTCAATCAGTAATGCTTCCTGAGTGGACAGTGTGATTACACAGAAGTGTGATTGACTTGGAGTTACATTGTGTTGTTTAAAGGGGTTATCCACCATAAGGTGATTTTAGTACATACCTGGCAGACAGTAATGGTCATGCTTAGGAAGAGTCTGCACTTGTCTTGGGGCTAAATGGCTATATTGTGAGATTACCATAACATTGTGGCTAGCTTTTTGTGAACTGGTATTTCCTGTTTGAGTTTCCTTTTTTTTGGCTACAAATCCCATAATTCCATTTTCTTCCCTCTCAAATATCAGCCACCCCACCCATTGAAACATAAATGAGCTGCATCCATTCAAAAGACCTGTGGTTTTCAATCAGGGTACCTATAGCTGTTGAATTAGTTGCAGATTGATCTCTCTCCCACCAGGCGATCCCTCCACCCATTGAAGCAGACAGGCTCCCTGTCATCAGCTGGCTAGTGAGTCAGCTCTCGGCCGCATTGCAACCTGGGAAAAATCTGAGACAACAGTCATTTTGTATGCTGATAAAAATAAATATTGGAGTGAAAATCACATAAGAATTGTGAGAAAACCGTCACACACAGGTACAGACACTATATTATGAACTACACTAACTTTACAGCCCCTGTAACATAGTCAGATAAAAATTATTCCTAGAATACCCCTTTAAGTGTTCCCTTTATTATTTTTTTTGAGCAGTGTATAAGCTTTACAGTGGCTGATATTCACATAACTCTTCCATATCTAGATGCATACGTAATTGGTTAACATGAGCTTACTTTACGCTATATTCTATAAAAACAGATCTGTGAAGATTTCTAGTATCATACCTAAAAATTACTCCAACAATAAAAACAAAAACATCAAAAAGTTTTTATTTTGTTGAATTTGGCACTATTTGCTTTCGCGCCACTAATGTGCGTGTTTGCCCCTCAGGTCGTTATGGTAAAGACCTGATACATAAGAATCGTCTTCATTATGTCATATAATTAGAGGACTGATCGTATGAATGTATGCCAGCTAATTCTCCCCGGCCTCATCGTAATCATTTTCATCTGCTATGGCACGACAAGGCAGGTTAACACCATACTGGAGACCACCTGGCAAAAAAAATATCCCCTTCTCTATCTAGTGAGATTGTAAAGTTAAAGCCTCATTATATTTAATATCATTTCAGCCTGAACTTGCCTTTAATTGATTTAACAGAAGAAAACAGCAGGATGTGCTTTGTTCTCTCCCTCTAATGAGGCTGCGGATCTGCAGGAACAGGAATGTGCGTAGAGGGGAATTCTTCATGAATAAGAATTCACAAGGAAAAGTGGATAATAGACTTTATAACAGTGTTATTATCCCAGTCAGCATATGTATAGTCAGTAATCTTATACGGGGCTAAGAAAATAATATGTTAACTCTTTCCATATCCTTGGAAACTGCAAAACTACTGCAGCTTCTATGGTGCTAAGGGGCCTGTACACATGACCTGCTAGCTGCTCCATTGTCAAAAGCATCTTCATGTACAAAGATGGAAAGGCTTTCACTTAAGGGCATTTTAGGGGAACATGTGGCCTGGAGATGCTGACAATAGAGAGACCTTATTGAAAGCCCAATGTTCCATTAAACATTTTGTCCTATTAATAACCAGTCACTGCATGCTTTTAAAGCAATCTTGTGACATGGATATTGCCACAGGCATCCTGTTCTAGAGTAGAAGGAGCTGAGCAGATGATATATACAATACAATACAATCTGCAGGTATCATGTTATAGAGTAGGATGAGCTGAGCAGATGATATAATAATACAGTACAATCTGCAGGTATCATGTTATAGAGCAGGAGGAGCTGAGCAGATTATATATACAATAAAATACAATCTGCAGGTATCATGTTATAGAGCAGGAGGAGCTGAGCAGATTATATATACAATACAATACAATCTGCAGGTATCATGTTATAGAGCAGGAGGAGCTGAGCAGATGATATATACAATACAATACAATCTGCAGGTATCATGTTATAGAGCAGGATGAGCTGAGCAGATGATATAATAATACAGTACAATCTGCAGGTATCATGTTATAGAGCAGGAGGAGCTCAGCAGATTATATATACAGTACAATCGGCAGGCGTCCTGTTCTAGAGTAGGAGGAGCTGAGCAGATGATATATACAATACAGTACAATCTGCAGGTATCATGTTATAGAGCAGGAGGAGCTGAGCAGATGATATATACAGTACAGTACAATCTGCAGGCATCCTGTTCTAGAGTAGGAGGAGCTGAGCAGATGATATATACGATACAATACAATCTGCAGGTATCATGTTATAGAGCAGGAGGAGCTGAGCAGATGATATATACAATACAGTACAATGTGCAGGTATCATGTTATAGAGCAGGAGGAGCTGAGCAGATGATATATACAATACAATCTGCAGGTATCATGTTATAGAGCAGGAGGAGCTGGGCAGATGATATATTCAATACAGTACAATCTGCAGGTATCATGTTATAGAGCAGGAGGAGCTGAGCAGATGATATATACAATACAATACAATCTGCAGGGGTCATGTTATAGAGCAGAAGGAGCTGAGCAGATGATATAAACAATACAGTACAATCTGCAGGTATCATGTTATAGAGCAGGAGGAGCTGAGCAGATGATATGTACAATACAATCTGCAGGGGGTCATGTTATAGAGCATTGGAGCTGAGCAGATGATATTTACAATACAGTACAATCTGCAGGTATCATGTTATAGAGCAGGAGGAGCTGAGCAGATTATATATACAGTACAATTTGCAGGTATCATGTTATAGAACAGGAGGAGCTGAGCAGATGGTGTATACAATACAATACAATCTGCAGGTATCATGTTATAGAGCAGGAGGAGCTGAGCAGATGATATATACAATACAATCTGCAGGTCTCATGTTATAGAGCAGGAGGAGCTGGGCAGATGATATATACAATACAGTACAATCTGCAGGTATCATGTTATAGAGCAGGAGGAGCTGAGCAGATGATATATACAATACAGTACAATCTGCAGGTATCATGTTATAGAGCAGGAGGAGCTGAGCAGATGATATATACAATACAATCTGCAGGGGGTCATGTTATAGAGCATTGGAGCTGAGCAGATGATATTTACAATACAATACAATCTGCTGGTAACATGCTTTAGAGCAGGAGGAGCTGAGCAGATGATATATACAATACAGTACAATAGTACAATCTGCAGGTATCATGTTATAGAGCAGGAGGAGCTGAGCAGAATATATATACAATACAATACAATCTGCAGGTATCATGTTATAAAGCAGGAGGAGATGAGCAGATGATATAAACAATACAATACAATGTGCATGGGTCATGTTATAGAGCATGAGGAGCTGAGCAGATGATATATACAATACAATCTGCAGGCATCATGTTATAGAGCAGGAGCTGAGCAGATGATATATACAACACAATACAATCAGGGGTCATGTTATAGAGCAGAAGGAGCTGAGCAGATGATTTGTACAATACAATCTGCAGGCATCATGTTATAGAGCAGGAGCTGAGCAGATGATATATACAACACAATACAATCTGCAGGGGTCATGTTATAGAGCAGGAGGAGCTGAGCAGATGATATGTACAATACAGTACAATCTGCTGGTAACATGTTATAGAGCAGGAGGAGCTGAGCAGATGATATATACAATACAGTACAATCTGCAGGTATCATGTTATAGAGCAGGAGGAACTGAGCAAATGATATAATCAATACAATACAATCTGCAGGGCTCATGGTATAGAGCAGGAGGAGCTGAGCAGATGATATATACAATACAGTACAATCTGCAGACATCATGTTATAGAGCAGGAGGAACTGAGCAGATGATATATACAATACAGTACAATCTGCAGGTATCATGTTATAGAGCAGGAGGAACTGAGCAGATGATATATACAATACAATACAATCTGCAGGTATCATGTTATAGAGCAGGAGGAGCTGAGCAGATTATATATACAATACAATGCAATCTGCAGGTATCATGTTATAAAGCAGGAGGAGCTGAGCAGATGATATAAACAATACAATACAATCTGCAGTTATCATGTTATAGAGCATGAGGAGCCGAGCAGATTATAAATACAATACAGTACAATATACAGGGGTCATGTAATAGAGCATGAGGAGCTGAGCAGATGATATATACAGTGCAGTACAGTCTGCAGGTATCATGTTATAGAGCAGGAGTTGAGCAGATGATATATACAATACAATACAATCTGCAGGTATCATGCTATAGAGCAGGAGGAGCTGAGCAGATTATATACAATACAGTACAATCTGCAGGTATCATGTTATAGAGCAGGAGGAGCTGAGCAGATGATATAATCAATACAATACAATCTGCAGGTATCATGTTATAGAGCAGGAGGAGCTGAGCAGATGATATATACAATGCAGTACAATCTGCAGGTATCATGTTATAGAGCAGGAGGAGCTGAGCAGATGATATATACAATACAGTACAATCTTCAGGTAACATGTTATAGAGCAGGAGGAGCTGAGCAGATGATATATACAATACCGTACAATCTGCAGACATCATGTTATAGAGCAGGAGGAGCTGAGCAGTTGATATATACAATACAGTACAATCTTTATACATCATGTTATAGAGCAGGAGGAGCTGAGCAGATGATATATACAATACAGTACAATCTGCAGGCACCATGTTATAGAACAGGAGGAGCTGAGTAGATGATATATACAATACTTTACAATCTGCAGACATCATGTTATAGAGCAGGAGGAGCTGACCAGATGATATATACAATACAGTACAATCTGCAGGTAACATGTTATAGAGCAGGAGGAGCTGAGCAGATGATATATACAATACAGTACAATCTGCAGGTATCATGTTATAGAGCAGGAGGAGCTGAGCAGATGATATATACAATACAATCTGCAGGGGGTCATGTTATAGAGCATTGGAGCTGAGCAGATGATATTTACAATACAATACAATCTGCTGGTAACATGCTTTAGAGCAGGAGGAGCTGAGCAGATGATATATACAATACAGTACTATAGTACAATCTGCAGGTATCATGTTATAGAGCAGGAGGAGCTGAGCAGAATATATATACAATACAATACAATCTGCAGGTATCATGTTATAAAGCAGGAGGAGATGAGCAGATGATATAAATAATACAATACAATGTGCATGGGTCATGTTATAGAGCATGAGGAGCTGAGCAGATGATATATACAATACAATACAATCGGCAGGGGTCATGTTATAGAGCAGAAGGAGCTGAGCAGATGATTTGTACAATACAATCTGCAGGCATCATGTTATAGAGCAGGAGCTGAGCAGATGATATATACAACACAATACAATCTGCAGGGGTCATGTTATAGAGCAGGAGGAGCTGAGCAGATGATATGTACAATACAGTACAATCTGCTGGTAACATGTTATAGAGCAGGAGGAGCTGAGCAGATGATATATACAATACAGTACAATCTGCAGGTATCATGTTATAGAGCAGGAGGAACTGAGCAAATGATATAATCAATACAATACAATCTGCAGGGCTCATGTTATAGAGCAGGAGGAGCTGAGCAGATGATATAAACAATACAGTACAATCTGCAGACATCATGTTATAGAGCAGGAGGAACTGAGCAGATGATATATACAATACAGTACAATCTTCAGGTATCATGTTATAGAGCAGGAGGAACTGAGCAGATGATATATACAATACAATACAATCTGCAGGTATCATGTTATAGAGCAGGAGGAGCTGAGCAGATTATATATACAATACAATGCAATCTGCAGGTATCATGTTATAAAGCAGGAGGAGCTGAGCAGATGATATAAACAATACAATACAATCTGCAGTTATCATGTTATAGAGCATGAGGAGCCGAGCAGATTATAAATACAATACAGTACAATATACAGGGGTCATGTAATAGAGCATGAGGAGCTGAGCAGATGATATATACAGTGCAGTACAGTCTGCAGGTATCATGTTATAGAGCAGGAGTTGAGCAGATGATATATACAATACAATACAATCTGCAGGTATCATGCTATAGAGCAGGAGGAGCTGAGCAGATTATATACAATACAGTACAATCTGCAGGTATCATGTTATAGAGCAGGAGGAGCTGAGCAGATGATATAATCAATACAATACAATCTGCAGGTATCATGTTATAGAGCAGGAGGAGCTGAGCAGATGATATATACAATGCAGTACAATCTGCAGGTAACATGTTATAGAGCAGGAGGAGCTGAGCAGATGATATATACAATACCGTACAATCTGCAGACATCATGTTATAGAGCAGGAGGAGCTGAGCAGTTGATATATACAATACAGTACAATCTTTAGACATCATGTTATAGAGCAGGAGGAGCTGAGCAGATGATATATACAATACAGTACAATCTGCAGGTATCATGTTATAGAGCAGGAGGAGCTGAGCAGATGATATAAACAATACAATACAATCTGCAGGGGTCATGTTATAGAGCATGAGGAGCTGAGCAGATTATATATGCAATACAGTACAATATGCAGGTATCATGTTATAGAGCAGGAGGAGCTGATCAGATGATATTTACAATACAGTACAATCTGCAGGGGTCATGTTATAGAGCAGGAGGAGCTGAGCAGATGATACAGTAGACGGGTATACCAAAGAGAGGACCACCTCTGTGGAGTTCAGTAGAGCCAGTTGACATCAATGTAAGACAATCCCTTGTAAGATCATGTTCATACGATGGAATTTCCGTGTGAAATCCCACATTAGAATTCCGAGCGGAGATTCTGCAGCAGCAAATATCAATGCGATTCTGCTGCGCTTACCACACAGCAGAATTTCCGCAGAAGATGTTTCTACTGTCATAATCCCAATTCCGGAGTCAGTAGAAAGTATAGACATGTCTATTCTTCTGCCGAGTCCGCACTGAAATGCATTGCCATCTATGAGACAGCGCATTTCCGAGCAGTCCTAGCGTCAGCATGTTCTGCTAGCGTTCCGCTGTTGGGGCAATGTCCGCATGTAAATGTTCTATGCAGACATTGCCTGTGTGAACATAGCCTAGTGTCAAGATGCCGGCTGGCAGGAGGTGGATCCTCTGTGCCAGAGAGGGATTGGCGTGGACCGTGCTAGTGGATCGGTTCTAAGTCACTGTCACGATGCCGGCTGGCAGGTAGTGGATCCTCTGTGCCAGAGAGGGATTGGCGTGGACCGTGCTAGAGGATCGGTTCTAAGTCACTACTGGTTTTCACCAGAGCCCGCCGCAAAGCGGGATGGTCTTGCTGCGGCGGTAGTGACCAGGTCGTATCCCCTAGCAACGGCTCAACCTCTCTGGCTGCTGAAGATAGGCGCGGTACAAGGGAGTAGACAGAAGCAAGGTCGGACGTAGCAGAAGGTCGGGGCAGGCAGCAAGGATCGTAGTCAGGGGCAACGGCAGGAGGTCTGGAACACAGGCTAGGAACACACAAGGAAACGCTTTCACTGGCACTAAGGCAACAAGATCCGGCGAGGGAGTGAAGGGGAAGTGAGGTGATATAGGGAAGTGCACAGGTGTAAACACTAATTGGAACCACTGCGCCAATCAGCGGCGCAGTGGCCCTTTAAATCGCAAAGACCCGGCGCGCGCGCGCCCTAGGGAGCGGGGCCGCGCGCGCCGGGACAGGACTGACGGAGAGCGAGTCAGGTACGGGAGCCGGGGTGCGCATCGCGAGCGGGCGCTACCCGCATCGCGAATCGCATCCCGGCCAGAGGCGGTATCGCAGCGCCCCGGGTCCGTGGAACCGACCGGAGCGCTGCAGTGAGAGGAGTGTAGCGAGCGCTCCGGGGAGGAGCGGGGACCCGGAGCGCTCGGCGTAACAGTACCCCCCCCCTTGGGTCTCCCCCTCTTCTTGGGGCCTGAGAACCTGAGGACCAGACTTTTGTCCAGGATATTGTCCTCAGGTTCCCAGGACCTCTCTTCTGGACCACAACCCTCCCAATCCACTAAAAAGAAGGTTTTCCCTCTGACCTTTTTAGATGCTAAGATTTCTTTAACGGAGAAGATGTCCGAGGAGCCGGAGACAGGAGTGGGGGGAACAGATTTGGGAGAGAAACGGTTAATGATAAGTGGTTTAAGAAGAGAAACATGAAAGGCATTAGGAATACGAAGAGAAGGAGGAAGAAGAAGTTTGTAAGAGACAGGATTAATCTGGCGCAAAACCTTAAAAGGACCAAGATAGCGTGGTCCCAACTTATAGCTAGGGACACGGAAGCGGACATATTTGGCGGAGAGCCATACCTTGTCTCCAGGGGAAAAAATGGGAGGAGCTCTTCTTTTCTTATCCGCGAATCTCTTCATGCGTGAAGAAGCCTGTAAGAGAGAATTTTGGGTCTCTCTCCATATGATGGAAAGATCACGAGAAATTTCATCCACAGCGGGCAGACCAGAGGGCAAGGGGGTAGGGAGGGGGGGAAGAGGGTGACGGCCGTACACCACGAAAAACGGGGATTTGGAGGAAGATTCAGAGATTCTGAAATTATACGAGAATTCGGCCCAAGGTAGAAGATCTGCCCAGTCATCCTGGCGGGAGGAAACAAAATGTCGTAAATAGTCACCCAAGATCTGGTTAATTCTTTCTACTTGTCCATTGGATTGAGGATGGTATGCAGAAGAAAAATTTAATTTAATCTTGAGTTGTTTACAGAGAGCCCTCCAGAATTTAGACACAAATTGGACGCCTCTATCCGAGACGATCTGCGTAGGCAACCCGTGAAGACGAAAAATGTGTACAAAAAATTGTTTAGCCAACTGAGGCGCTGAAGGAAGACCAGGAAGAGGGATGAAATGCGCCATTTTGGAGAATCGATCAACGACCACCCAAATAACAGTGTTGCCATGGGATGGGGGTAAGTCAGTAATAAAATCCATACCAATCAGAGACCAAGGTTGTTCGGGGACAGGCAGAGGAAGAAGAAAACCAGCGGGCTTCTGGCGAGGAGTCTTATCCCGGGCACAGATAGTGCAGGCTCGCACAAAGTCCACCACATCAGTCTCTAGAGTCGGCCACCAATAGAAGCGAGAGATGAGTTGCACAGATTTCTTGATGCCCGCATGACCTGCGAGATGGGAGGAGTGACCCCATTTGAGGATTCCGAGACGTTGGCGTGGAGAAACAAAGGTCTTTCCTGGAGGAGTTTGCCTGATGGAGGCTAGAGAAGTGGAAATCAGGCAGTCAGGAGGAATGATGTGTTGCGGAGAGAGTTCAATTTCAGAAGCATCCGAGGAACGAGAGAGAGCATCGGCCCTAATGTTCTTATCAGCAGGCCGAAAGTGAATTTCAAAATTAAATCGGGCAAAGAACAGAGACCACCTGGCCTGACGAGGATTCAGCCGTTGGGCAGACTGGAGGTAGGAGAGGTTCTTGTGATCGGTGTAAATAATAACTGGGAATCTTGATCCCTCCAGCAGATGTCTCCATTCCTCAAGTGCTAATTTAATGGCTAGAAGCTCTTGATCCCCGATGGAGTAGTTCCTCTCCGCCGGAGAGAAGGTCCTAGAAAAAAAACCACAAGTAACAGCATGCCCGGAAGAGTTTTTTTGTAGAAGGACAGCTCCAGCTCCCACTGAGGAGGCATCAACCTCCAATAGGAAGGGTTTAGATGGGTCAGGTCTGGAGAGCACGGGAGCCGAAGAGAAGGCAGACTTGAGTCGTTTAAAGGCGTCTTCCGCTTGAGGAGGCCAAGACTTGGGATCGGCATTTTTTTTGGTTAAAGCCACAATAGGAGCCACAATGGTAGAAAAATGTGGAATAAATTGCCTGTAATAATTGGCGAACCCCAAAAAACGTTGGATGGCACGGAGTCCGGAGGGGCGTGGCCAATCTAAGACGGCAGAAAGTTTATCTGGGTCCATTTGTAGTCCCTGGCCAGAGACCAAGTATCCTAGAAAAGGAAGAGATTGGCATTCAAACAGACATTTCTCAATTTTAGCATAGAGTTGATTGTCACGAAGTCTCTGAAGAACCATACGGACATGCTGGCGGTGTTCTTCTAGATTGGCCGAAAAAATTAGGATATCATCAAGATATACAACAACACAGGAGTATAACAGATCACGAAAAATTTCATTAACAAAGTCTTGGAAGACAGCAGGGGCGTTGCACAGGCCAAAGGGCATGACCAGATACTCAAAGTGTCCATCTCTGGTGTTAAATGCTGTTTTCCACTCATCCCCCTCTCTGATGCGGATGAGGTTATAGGCGCCTCTTAAGTCCAATTTAGTAAAGATGTGGGCACCTTGGAGGCGATCAAAGAGTTCAGAGATGAGGGGTAAGGGGTAGCGGTTCTTAACCGTGATTTTATTAAGTCCGCGGTAGTCAATGCAAGGACGTAGAGAGCCATCTTTTTTGGACACAAAGAAAAATCCGGCTCCGGCAGGAGAGGAGGATTTACGGATAAAGCCCTTTTTTAGATTCTCCTGGACGTATTCAGACATGGCAAGAGTCTCTGGGGCAGAGAGAGGATAAATTCTGCCCCGGGGTGGAGTAGTGCCCGGGAGGAGGTCGATAGGACAATCATAAGGCCTGTGAGGAGGTAGAGTCTCCGCTTGTTTTTTGCAGAAAACATCCGCGAAGTCCATATAGGCCTTAGGGAGACCGGTTACTGGAGGAAGCACAGAGTCACGGCAAGGGTTACTGGGAACCGGTTTTAGACAGTCCTTGGAACAAGAGGGCCCCCAACTCTTGATCTCCCCAGTGGACCAATCCAGGGTTGGGGAATGAAGTTGAAGCCAGGGAAGTCCAAGGAGAATTTCCGAGGAGCAATTGGGGAGGACCAAAAGTTCAATCCTCTCTTGATGAGATCCGATGCTCATTAGAAGGGGCTCCGTGCGGAAACGTATGGAACAGTCCAACCTTTCATTGTTTATACAATTGATGTAAAGGGGTCTGGTGAGACTGGTCACTGGGATGTTGAACCTGTTGACGAGAGAGGCCAAAATAAAGTTTCCTGCAGATCCAGAGTCCAATAAGGCCACAGAAGAGAAGGAGAAGGCAGAGGCAGACATCCGCACAGGCACAGTAAGACGTGGAGAAGCTGAGTAGACATCAAGGATTGTCTCACCTTTGTGCGGAGTCAGCGTACGTTTTTCCAGGCGGGGAGGGCGGATAGGACAATCCCTCAGGAAGTGTTCGGTACTAGCACAGTACAGGCAGAGGTTCTCCATGCGGCGTCGTGTCCTCTCTTGAGATGTCAGGCGAGACCGGTCGACCTGCATAGCCTCCACGGCGGGAGGCACAGGAACAGATTGCAGGGAACCAGAGGAGAGAGGAGCCGAGGAGAAGAAACGCCTCGTGCGAACAGAGTCCATATCTTGGCGGAGCTCCTGACGCCTTTCGGAAAAACGCATGTCAATGCGAGTGGCTAGGTGAATAAGTTCATGAAGATTAGCAGGCATTTCTCGTGCGGCCAGAACATCTTTAATGTTGCTGGATAGGCCTTTTTTAAAGGTCGCGCAGAGGGCCTCATTGTTCCAGGATAATTCAGAAGCAAGTGTACGGAATTGTACGGCATACTCGCCAACGGAAGAATTACCCTGGACCAGGTTCAACAGGGCAGTCTCAGCAGAAGAGGCTCGGGCAGGTTCCTCAAAGACACTTCGAATTTCCGAGAAGAAGGAGTGTACAGAGGCAGTGACGGGGTCATTGCGGTCCCAGAGCGGCGTGGCCCAAGCCAGGGCTTTTCCAGACAGCAGGCTGACTACGAAAGCCACCTTAGACCTTTCAGTGGGGAACTGGTCCGACATCATCTCCAAGTGTAATGAACATTGGGAAAGGAAGCCACGGCAAAACTTAGAGTCCCCATCAAATTTATCCGGCAAGGATAGTCGTAGTCCAGAAGCGGCCACTCGCTGCGGAGGAGGTACAGGAGCTGGCGGAGGAGATGATTGCTGGAGCTGTGGTAGTAACTGTTGTAGCATAACAGTCAGTTGAGACAGCTGTTGGCCTTGTTGCGCTATCTGTTGTGACTGCTGGGCGACCACCGTGGTGAGGTCAGCGACAACTGGCAGAGGAACTTCAGCGGGATCCATGGCCGGATCTACTGTCACGATGCCGGCTGGCAGGTAGTGGATCCTCTGTGCCAGAGAGGGATTGGCGTGGACCGTGCTAGAGGATCGGTTCTAAGTCACTACTGGTTTTCACCAGAGCCCGCCGCAAAGCGGGATGGTCTTGCTGCGGCGGTAGTGACCAGGTCGTATCCCCTAGCAACGGCTCAACCTCTCTGGCTGCTGAAGATAGGCGCGGTACAAGGGAGTAGACAGAAGCAAGGTCGGACGTAGCAGAAGGTCGGGGCAGGCAGCAAGGATCGTAGTCAGGGGCAACGGCAGGAGGTCTGGAACACAGGCTAGGAACACACAAGGAAACGCTTTCACTGGCACTAAGGCAACAAGATCCGGCGAGGGAGTGAAGGGGAAGTGAGGTGATATAGGGAAGTGCACAGGTGTAAACACTAATTGGAACCACTGCGCCAATCAGCGGCGCAGTGGCCCTTTAAATCGCAAAGACCCGGCGCGCGCGCGCCCTAGGGAGCGGGGCCGCGCGTGCCGGGACAGGACTGACGGAGAGCGAGTCAGGTACGGGAGCCGGGGTGCGCATCGCGAGCGGGCGCTACCCGCATCGCGAATCGCATCCCGGCCAGAGGCGGTATCGCAGCGCCCTGGGTCCGTGGAACCGACCGGAGCGCTGCAGTGAGAGGAGTGTAGCGAGCGCTCCGGGGAGGAGCGGGGACCCGGAGCGCTCGGCGTAACAGTCACTACTGGTTTTCACCAGAGCCCGCCGCAAAGCGGGATGGTCTTGCTGCGGCGGTAGTGACCAGGTCGTATCCACTAGCAACGGCTCAACCTCTCTGACTGCTGAAGATAGGCGCGGTACAAGGGAGTAGACAGAAGCAAGGTCGGACGTAGCAGAAGGTCGGGGCAGGCAGCAAGGATCGTAGTCAGGGGCAACGGCAGGAGGTCTGGAACACAGGCTAGGAACACACAAGGAAACGCTTTCACTGGCACAATGGCAACAAGATCCGGCGAGGGAGTGCAGGGGAAGTGAGGTATAAATAGGGAGTGCACAGATGAACACACTAATTAGAACCACTGCGCCAATCAGCGGCGCAGTGGCCCTTTAAATCGCAGAGACCCGGCGCGCGCGCGCCCTAGGGAGCGGGGCCGCGCGCGCCGGGACAGGACCGACGGAGAGCGAGTCAGGTACGGGAGCCGGGGTGCGCATCGCGAGCGGGCGCCACCCGCATCGCGAATCGCATCCCGGCTGGAGGCGGTATCGCAGCGCACCGGGTCAGTGGATCTGACCGGAGCGCTGCAGTAGCGAGAGTGTAGCGAGCGCTCCGGGGAGGAGCGGGGACCCGGAGCGCTCGGCGTAACAGTACCCCCCCCCCCTTGGGTCTCCCCCTCTTCTTAGAGCCTGAGAACCTGAGGAGCAGACTTTTGTCTAGGATATTGTCCTCAGGTTCCCAGGATCTCTCTTCAGGACCACAACCCTCCCAATCGACTAAAAAAAAAGTTTTCCCTCTGACCTTCTTGGAGGCCAGTATCTCCTTTACGGAGAAGATGTCCGAGGAGCCGGAAACAGGAGTGGGAGAAACAAGTTTGGGAGAGAAACGGTTGATGATGAGTGGTTTAAGAAGAGAAACGTGAAAGGCATTAGGAATACGAAGAGAAGGAGGAAGAAGAAGTTTGTAAGAGACAGGATTAATCTGGCACAAAATTTTGAAAGGACCAAGATAGCGTGGTCCCAATTTGTAGCTGGGGACACGGAAGCGGACATATTTAGCGGAGAGCCATACCTTGTCTCCAGGAGAAAAAATGGGGGGAGCTCTTCTTTTTTTATCAGCAAACTTCTTCATGCGTGATGAAGCCTGTAAGAGAGAATTTTGGGTCTCTTTCCATATGGTGGAAAGATCACGAGATATTTCATCCACAGCGGGCAAACCAGAGGGCAAGGGAGTAGGGAGGGGGGGAAGAGGGTGACGGCAGTACACCACGAAAAATGGGGATTTGGAGGAAGATTCAGAGACTCTGAAGTTATACGAGAATTCGGCCCATGGTAGAAGATCTGCCCAGTCATCCTGGCGGGAGGAAACAAAATGCCGTAAATAATCACCCAAGACCTGGTTAATTCTTTCTACTTGCCCATTGGATTGAGGATGATAAGCAGAAGAAAAGTTTAATTTAATCTTGAGTTGTTTACAGAGAGCCCTCCAGAATTTTGACACGAATTGGACGCCTCTATCCGAGACGATCTGCGTGGGCAACCCGTGAAGACGAAAAATGTGTACAAAAAATTGTTTTGCCAACTGAGGCGCTGAAGGAAGACCAGGAAGAGGGATGAAATGTGCCATTTTGGAGAATCGATCAACGACCACCCAAACAACAGTGTTGCCACGGGATGGGGGTAAGTCTGTAATAAAGTCCATACCAATCAGAGACTAAGGCTGTTCGGGGACAGGCAGAGGATGAAGAAGACCAGCGGGCTTCTGGCGAGGAGTCTTATCCCGGGCACAGACAGTGCAGGCTCGCACAAAATCCACGACATCCGTCTCCAGAGTCGGCCACCAATAGAAACGAGAGATGAGTTGCACGGATTTCTTGATGCCCGCATGACCTGCGAGATGGGAGGAGTGACCCCATTTGAGGATTCCGAGGCGTTGGCGTGGAGAGACGAAGGTCTTCCCTGGAGGAGTTTGCCTGATGGAGGCTGGAGAAGTGGAGATCAGGCAGTCAGGAGGAATGATGTGTTGCGGAGAGAGCTCTACTTCCGAGGCATCCGAGGAACGAGAGAGAGCATCGGCCCTAATGTTCTTATCGGCAGGCCGAAAGTGAATTTCAAAATTAAATCGGGCAAAGAACAGAGACCACCTGGCCTGGCGAGGATTCAGCCGTTGGGCAGACTGGAGATAGGAGAGGTTCTTGTGATCGGTGTAAATAATGACTGGAAATCTTGATCCCTCCAGCAGATGCCTCCATTCCTCAAGTGCTAATTTAATGGCTAGAAGCTCTCGATCCCCGATGGAGTAGTTCCTCTCCGCCGGAGAGAAGGTCCTAGAAAAAAAACCACAAGTAACAGCATGCCCGGAATAATTTTTTTGTAGAAGGACCGCTCCAGCTCCTACTGAGGAGGCATCAACCTCCAATAGGAAGGGTTTAGATGGGTCAGGTCTGGAGAGCACGGGAGCCGAAGAAAAGGCAGACTTGAGCTGTTTAAAGGCGTCTTCCGCTTGAGGAGGCCATGACTTAGGATTGGCATTCTTTTTGGTTAAAGCCACGATAGGAGCCACAATGGTGGAAAAATGTGGAATAAATTGTCTGTAATAATTGGCGAACCCCAAAAAACGTTGGATAGCACGGAGTCCGGAGGGGCGTGGCCAATCTAAGACGGCAGAGAGTTTGTCTGGATCCATTTGTAGTCCCTGGCCAGAGACCAAGTATCCTAGGAAAGGAAGAGATTGGCATTCAAACAGACATTTCTCCATTTTGGCATAAAGTTGATTGTCACGAAGTCTCTGAAGAACCATACGGACATGCTGGCGGTGTTCTTCTAGATTGGCAGAAAAAATCAGGATATCGTCCAGATATACAACAACACAGGAGTATAAGAGATCACGAAAAATTTCATTAACAAAGTCTTGGAAGACGGCAGGGGCGTTGCACAGGCCAAAGGGCATGACCAGATACTCAAAGTGTCCATCTCTAGTGTTAAATGCCGTTTTCCATTCATCCCCCTCTCTGATGCGGATGAGATTATAAGCACCTCTTAAGTCCAGTTTGGTAAAGATGTGGGCACCTTGGAGGCGATCAAAGAGTTCAGAGATGAGAGGTAGGGGGTAGCGGTTCTTTACCGTGATTTTATTAAGACCGCGGTAGTCAATGCAAGGACGTAGGGAGCCATCTTTTTTGGACACAAAGAAAAATCCGGCTCCGGCAGGAGAGGAGGATTTGCGGATAAAGCCCTTTTTTAAATTTTCCTGGATGTACTCAGACATAGCAAGAGTCTCTGGGGCAGAGAGAGGATAAATTCTGCCCCGGGGTGGAGTAGTGCCCGGGAGGAGGTCAATAGGACAGTCATAAGGCCTGTGAGGAGGTAGAGTCTCAGCTTGTTTTTTGCAAAAAAACATCCGCAAAGTCCATATAGGCCTTAGGGAGACCGGTTACAGGGGGAACCACAGAGTCACGGCAAGGAGTACTGGGAACCGGTTTAAGGCAGTCCTTGAAACAAGAGGGGCCCCAACTCTTGATCTGCCCAGTGGACCAATCCAGGGTTGGGGAATGGTGTTGAAGCCAGGGTAGTCCAAGGAGAATTTCGGAAGTGCAATTGGGGAGGACCAAAAACTCAATTTTCTCGTGATGAGGTCCGATGCACATTAGGAGGGGCTCCGTGCGGAAACGTATGGTACAGTCCAATCTTTCATTGTTAACACAATTGATGTAGAGGGGTCTGGCGAGACTGGTCACCGGGATGTTGAACCTGTTGACGATAGAGGCCAAAATAAAATTTCCTGCAGATCCGGAATCCAAGAAGGCCATAGTAGAGAAGGAGAAGGTAGAGGCAGATATCCGCACAGGCACAGTAAGACGTGGAGAAGCAGAGTTGACATCAAGGACTGTCTCACCTTTGTGCGGAGTCAGCGTACGTCTTTCCAGGCGGGGAGGACGGATAGGACAATCCTTCAGGAAGTGTTCGGTACCGGCACAGTACAGGCAGAGATTCTCCATGCGGCGTCGTGTCCTCTCTTGAGGTGTCAGGCGAGACCGGTCGACCTGCATAGCCTCCACGGCGGGAGGCACAGGAACGGATTGCAGGGGACCAGAGGAGAGAGGAGCCGGGGAGAAAAAACGCCTCGTGCGAACAAAGTCCATATCCTGGCGGAGCTCCTGACGCCTTTCGGAAAAACGCATGTCAATGCAAGTGGCTAGATGAATGAGTTCATGTAGGTTAGCAGGGATTTCTCGTGCGGCCAGAACATCTTTAATGTTGCTGGATAGGCCTTTTTTAAAGGTCGCGCAGAGGGCCTCATTATTCCAGGATAGTTCTGAAGCAAGAGTACGGAATTGTACGGCGTACTCGCCAACGGAAGAATTACCCTGGACCAGGTTCAACAGGGCAGTCTCAGCAGAAGAGGCTCGGGCAGGTTCCTCAAAGACACTTCGAATTTCCGAGAAGAAGGAGTGTACAGAGGCAGTGACGGGGTCATTGCGGTCCCAGAGCGGTGTGGCCCATGACAGAGCTTTTCCAGACAGAAGGCTGACTACGAAAGCCACCTTAGACCTTTCAGTAGGAAACTGGTCCGACATCATCTCCAAGTGCAGGGAACATTGGGAAAGAAAGCCACGGCAAAATTTAGAGTCCCCATCAAATTTATCCGGCAAGGATAGTCGTAGGCCTGAAGCGGCCACTCGCTGCGGGGGAGGTGCAGGAGCTGGCGGAGGAGATGATTGCTGAAGCTGTGGTAGTAGCTGCTGTAGCATCACGGTCAGTTGAGACAGCTGTTGGCCTTGTTGCGCTATCTGTTGTGACTGCTGGGCGACCAGCGTGGTGAGGTCGGCGACAACTGGCAGAGGAACTTCAACGGGATCCATGGCCGGATCTACTGTCACGATGCCGGCTGGCAGGAGGTGGATCCTCTGTGCCAGAGAGGGATTGGCGTGGACCGTGCTAGTGGATCGGTTCTAAGTCACTACTGGTTTTCACCAGAGCCCGCCGCAAAGCGGGATGGTCTTGCTGCGGCGGTAGTGACCAGGTCGTATCCACTAGCAACGGCTCAACCTCTCTGACTGCTGAAGATAGGCGCGGTACAAGGGAGTAGACAGAAGCAAGGTCGGACGTAGCAGAAGGTCGGGGCAGGCAGCAAGGATCGTAGTCAGGGGCAACGGCAGGAGGTCTGGAACACAGGCTAGGAACACACAAGGAAACGCTTTCACTGGCACAATGGCAACAAGATCCGGCGAGGGAGTGCAGGGGAAGTGAGGTATAAATAGGGAGTGCACAGATGAACACACTAATTAGAACCACTGCGCCAATCAGCGGCGCAGTGGCCCTTTAAATCGCAGAGACCCGGCGCGCGCGCGCCCTAGGGAGCGGGGCCGCGCGCGCCGGGACAGGACCGACGGAGAGCGAGTCAGGTACGGGAGCCGGGGTGCGCAGTAGCGAGAGTGTAGCGAGCGCTCCGGGGAGGAGCGGGGACCCGGAGCGCTCGGCGTAACACCTAGGAGTAGGGCCACACGGGATCTGCAGCATATTTGACTCTGCGGATGCGCTGCTGGCAGTCACAGAACTACGGCAGAGTGAGCTCCCTGCTGCTGTCGTAGCTCTGTGTGTCTGCTCGTGATTACGGACTTCCCGCTGGCAGTCACCAGCTGACACACAAGACTATGGCAGTAGCAGGCAGGCCGCTTTGCCATAGATCTGTGACTACCGGCAGCGCATCCGCAGCATCAAATACGGTACAGATTTGCTCCCGTGTTATCCTACCCGTAAGGGTGCATTCACACATATTTTTGCTGCAGATCTCCTGCAGATTTTGCTGCTACAGATTTTGCTGCCCATTGACTTCAATGGGCAGCAAAATCTGCGGAAGCAGATCTGCATTAGAAAATATGCACGCGTGAACGCCTTTCACACGAGCAGATTTTTGTGTGGATTTTCCGCAGATGATCTACTGCTTTTTATTTTCAGCTGCTTATTTTCTGCCAATTATTTTATCATTTACTTACCAGCTAAAAATAAGCAGGAAAAAAAAAAGCTGTAGAAAATAAGCAGCTGAAAATTTGCAGCAAAATACGCACTAAAATACGCAGCATAATCCACTCGTGAGAACGAGCCCTAAATATGTTTTACCATCTCATAAAGCAGTGCTTTCCAAACTGTGTGCCTCCAGCTCCTGCAAACTACAACTTCCAGCATGCCCGGACAGCCAAAGGCTGTCCGGGCATGCTGGGAGTTATAGTTTTGCAACAGCTGGAGGCACACCTTTTGGAAGACACTGGCTTAACATGATGGCATTTAACTAGAATATACCATCACTTTAAAGTCATTAGGATTCTGACCTCTAGGACCTCCATTGAGGCTAGCATAAAGAGGCTACAGTGTTGATTTACCATTGTTATATAGCATCCTGACCACCCACTGTGTGATAGAACTACAGTGCATAAGTGATTGGACTGTGCTGCCGTGAAGCGTCCCCTCATTGTCAGAAATAGACCTACCTTAGGTATACCGAAACAGATGCCTGTCATTACATAAATATACCAAGATAACATATTTCAATGCATTATAGCATGGTATACGTTGATCTATTGCTTCTATCTAACATGTGTGCTGCCCCAGCACCATTGGCTGTCCTGTGGCTTCGGACTACTTTGGGCAGCTCTGCTGCACAAGGTGTTGGGCCCATCAAAGGACTTATTGTACTGTTGATTATGTTTGCACTTTGGTGAGAAGTAATATATTTTTCTAATTAATTCTATTGTTGTTATCTGTATATATGTTATTCATGTGATACTGTACCCTTAAGAGAGGAGCAGTGTAAGCAGTGTAAACCCCATTACCGGACAGTGTTATGCTTTGGCTATGTTTACACTACGGAATTTCCGCCTGCAATTCCCCTTTGAAATTGCAGGCAGAAATTCCTCTTACTAAATAGTACAGTATAGTGAAGGGGTTTCCGTTCACAAATTCACACTTCAGAATTTGTGATGCGGAATTTGTGAACGGAAAATCCGCTTGAAAATTTCCGCCTGAAGAATGGCATTGCTCATTTTTCAGGTGGAAATACTCGCTGAACACTTTGCAGTCTATTGGAGACTGCAGTGTCTGCGCGGTCCTAGCGCCGACTGATTCAGTTGGCGCTAGCCGCACTCGGAATTTCCGGGTGAAAATTTTCTGCCCGGAGATTCCACAGTGTGATCCCAGCCTTAGAGAACAACACCTGTAAGCACATATCAATGAATATGGTCAGCAGCCTCGTGGTCCCTTCAGCTGTCCAATGGCATGGGCCGTTACAATCAATCCAGTTAGTAGAAGTATCAGCTGGGGTGAGCTAAAAAAAAAAATAGGGACTTCTCTTGGGGTGCTATACCAAATGGCACAATACCAAATGGGCTGTACCGAATGAAATGTATAGTCCAATAGTCCTCTTTGCATTCACTCCCCCCCCCCCCTTTCCCCCTTTGCATTCCCTTCCAGGCAGTGGAAGAGAGGTGGTGTAAAAGAAAGTATGCTAAGCGATTGTCTGAGCTAGTGATTGTGTGTCTGTATACAAGAGTGTGAAGTATACAAATGAGTGTAAGTATATAAGTGAGAGCGACTTAAAATTAAGAGTATACTGAAAGAAGTATTTTGAGCACTGTTGCATCCATTTCAGTGAGTTTGTTTTCTCTCTTTTTCTGTCTGGGAGGAATACAGGTGGCGAGAGGGTGAAGTAGTTAATTAATTAGCAGCTGATAAATTGCAGCAGTTTGCAGCCAGCTATCCATTGCATTCACTTCCAGGCAGTGGTGGTGTAAAAGAAAGTACACTAAGCTATTGCCTGAGCTAGTGATTGTGTGTCTGTATACAAGAGAGTGAAGTATACAAGTGAGTGTAAGTATATAAGTAAGAGGGACTTAAAATTAAGGGACATTAAATTCAGCAAGTTTAACTTCAATATTTGATTTTTTTTTTTTTGCTGTTAATTTTTGCAATCCCCAAATCTAGTATGGCCTCCATGTTGAAAAAGGCAGTCCAGTGTACATCTTGCACAATGTATGCTATCCTTGAACAGCAGTTTGAGGGTGCTTATTGTTGTGTGAGATGTGTGCAAGTTGTCTATTTGGAAACCCAGATCCTGGATGTAGAGCAGGGGTGTCAAACTCAAATTCATTGGGGGCCGCATCAGCAGTTTGGTCACCCTCAAAGGGCTGGTTGTATCTGTAGGACCCCCCCGCATACCGTATATGCCGGCGTAGAAGACGACTGGGTGTATAAGACGACCCCCAACTGTTACAGTTAAAATGTAGAGTTTGGGATATACTCGCCATATAAGACTACCCCTCCTACCGCAATGTACAGTACCTTGTAGTTCCCCCCACATTAGGTAGGCAGCATGTTCCCCCACATTAGGTTGGCAGTATAGCTCCCCCCACATTAGGTAGGCAGTATAGTTCCCCCCACATTAGGTAGGCAGCATGTTCCCCCACATTAGTTGGCAGCATGTTCCCCCACATTAGGTTGGCAGTATAGTTCCCCCCACATTAGGTTGGCAGTATAGTTCCCCCCACATTAGGTTGGCAGTATAGTTCCCCCCACATTAGGTAGGCAGTATAGTTCCCCCCACATTAGGTAGGCAGCATGTTCCCCCACATTAGTAGGCAGCATGTTCCCCCACATTAGGTTGGCAGTATAGTTCCCCCTACATTAGGTAGGCAGTATAGTCCCCCCCACATTAGGTAGGCAGCATGTTCCCCCACATTAGTTGGCAGCATGTTCCCCCACATTAGTTGGCAGTATAGTTCCCCCCACATTAGGTTGGCAGCACCCCCCCCCTCCCTCCCTCCCCTCAGACATACAGCCTCCAGCCATATACAGTGTATGGCTGGAGGCTGTATGCCTGTGTGCTGCCCCCACTGTGATTTTGTCACTGCTCCTCCGGCCCGGGGTCACAATCTACTGCTATGGCCTATGGACCATAGCAGTAGGTGCCAGGACCGGTCGAGCGGTGACCGGAACGCTGAAGAAGATAACGCGCCGCCGGTCATTCAGTCGGGCTGTTCGGGACCGCCGCGGTGAAATCGCGGCGGTCCCGAACAACCCGACTGAACAGCTGTGTTAGTGTCACTTTCGCTTCAGACGCGTCGCGGTCAGCTTTGAT
This sequence comes from Hyla sarda, assembly GCF_029499605.1. Classification (NCBI taxonomy): domain Eukaryota; kingdom Metazoa; phylum Chordata; class Amphibia; order Anura; family Hylidae; genus Hyla; species Hyla sarda. The sequence continues at coordinate 42,835,711 of NC_079200.1, forward strand.
CTCCGCGTCTGAAGGGTTAATACAGGGCATCACCGCGATCGGCGATGTCCTGTATTAGCCGCGGGTCCCGGCCATTGATGGGCGCAGGGACCGCCGCGATAGGGGTGTATTCGCCGTATAAGACGCACCGACTTTTTCCCCCCAGTTTTGGGGAAGAAAAAGTGCGTCTTATACGGCGAAAAATACGATAAGTTTCTCGGCTCCCTGTGCTACAAGCACTGATCATATCCTAATGGTATACACAATATATGTACGCAGGGGCTGCAAGGAGCAGGAAAGATTGTACAAATACATATAAGGCCATTGCGTGAATTTTATTTTCTTATTTTGAGATACATTTGTAGTAAAACTTAGCATTTTAGCGCTTGAAAGTTTCGGCCTTTAAATCAGGGCCAAAGCCACATAGGTGCCAGTAATGTCTAGCTGAGCACGATGCCAGAAGATTTGTTGTGTATATACCTTTTATATTGCCGCTGCCACTATACATGGGCAAGAATCATCCTCGGTTAATTAGTGCTACAAAAGCTATTCACTTTACATCTGTACAAAAATAGGAACCTTCAATCTAGTATATAAAGAAGAGATGTGAATAAACAATAGATAAATAAAAATGCTAAATAGAAATATTTTGCATTTTTATTTAGAGATACAGACGCTGGTAACTATACATTACATAGTTGGCCCCATGCACATAGCTCTGCCATTCAGAGGCCTTATAGGGGTACTCCACTGGCCAGCGTCCAGAACCAAATGTTCTGAATGCTGTTTTCGCGCTGTGGGGGTCGGCCAAGCCCCTCGTGATGTCATGGTCATGCCCCCTCAATGCAAGTCATTGGGAGGGGGCGTATCAGCTGTCACGCCCCCTCTCATAGACTTGCATTGAGGAGGCATAGCCGTGATGGCATGTGGGGCATGGCTGACCCCCGCAGCGTGAAAACAGTATTCAGAAAATTTTGTTCCGAACGCTGGCCAGTGGAGTATCCCTTTATAACTTCATGCAATAGAGATGAATGCAGTCTGATTGCTGATGTATGGAATGTGTTAGGGAGGTATTCCAGCAATGTTTTTTAGGTGAGAATACTTCCATTTACATGGATTTATACTGGAAAAAATACATGAAATCCCTGGCATATACAGGTACAGTGTGGGCCCAGATTATTTACTCATGGAACTGTATGCGGCTGCCTGTAAGCATGGCCTACTGTCTTCCACTGCGGAAATAAAAAAACTGTCAAAAACAGTTATCAAAAATGATTGCCGCTCCAGATTTCAACACCTCACCAAATATTCCATGATAACAATTAGCTGCTACCAGTTTGCTAAAAGAGATGTGCTCCAGTTCTTGCATGATAAGAGAGCATATAGCGTGTCCTCCTCAACCTCTCTTAGTTTCACTGTCCTCCCTGCACTGGGTAACAATGTACACTGTGCACTAGCTGCATTCCTTGTATAAAGGGCTAAGATTTGAGAAGTATATACCACTGAACTACCAATGGCAACATTTATTTAAGACATCAGCCTGGGGGACAACCAAACCATGGATATGTGGGAAGCGTTGAGGGACCATCCACTGTAACCCAAGCATTTAGAAAGAGGCTCAGGGGAACCAGAGGCAAAAATACTAGCTGGATAATAAAGTTACTTTTGGAATAGTTGGGTATGTTTACAGGTATTACTAGGTACAGAGCTTTGGTAAATAAAAAGAGATAACCCCCTCAAACTGTACCTGTCATTAGCAAAAACTTTTGATATAATGTAAATAATACAATTATACATGTATTTTAAAAATACATTTGTTAAAAAATGTGTATAATTTTGGGTGAAAAAATGCTGTCCCTGCAGCTATTGTCTTCTATTGTGTTCTGTGCAGGCCCCTGGCTTGTCAATCATCCTGCTGTGTGAGCCAGGGGCGTGTCACAGAGCCTTAGTGCACAGAGCCCCACTTGTCTTCAGTGCACAGAGCCCTGCTTTTCCTGAGTGTACAGAGCCCTGCTTGTCCTCCGTGAACAGAGTCCTGCTTGTCTTCAGTGAACAGAGCCCTGCTTATCTTCAGTGCACAGAGCCCTGCTTGTCCTCAGTGTACAGAGCCCTGCTTGTCCTCAGTGAACAGAGCCCTGCTTATCCTCCATGTACAGAGCCCTGCTTGTCCTCAGTGAACAGAGTCCTGCTTGTCTTCAGTGAACAGAGCCCTGCTTGTCTTCAGTGCACAGAGCCCTGCTTTTCCTGAGTGTACAGAGCCCTGCTTGTCCTCCGTGAACAGAGTCCTGCTTGTCTTCAGTGAACAGAGCCCTGCTTATCTTCAGTGCACAGAGCCCTGCTTGTCCTCAGTGTACAGAGCCCTGCTTGTCCTCAGTGAACAGAGCCCTGCTTATCCTCCATGTACAGAGCCCTGATTGTCCTCAGTGTACAGAGCCCTGCTTGTCATCAGTGTACAGATCCCTGCTTGTCCTCAGTGTACAGAGTCCTACTTGTCCTCAGTGTACAGAGCCCTACTTGTTCTTAGTGCACAAAACCCTGATTGCCTCAGTGCACAAAGCCCTGCTTGTCCTCAGTGAACAGAGCCCTGCTTATCCTCAATGTACAGAGCCTTGCTTGTTCTCAGTGTATAGAGCCCTGCTTGTCCTCAGTGTACAGAGCCCTGCTTGTCCTCAGTGTACAGAGCCCTGCCTGTCCTCAGTGTACAAAGCCCTGCTTGTCCTCAGTGTACAGAGCCCTGCTTGTCCTCAGTGTACAGAGCCCTGCTTGTCCTCAGCGTACAGAGCCCTGCTTGTCCTCAGTGTACAGAGCCCTGCTTGTCCTCAGTGTACAGAGCCCTGCTTGTCCTCAGTGTACAGAGCCCTGCTTGTCCTCAGTGTACAGAGCCCTGCTTGTGCTCAGTGTACAGAGTCCTACTTGTCCCCCCACACTTCCTTTATTTGTTCTCCTCACAGAGACACACAGCACATAGCTGTAGGGACAAATCTGTACACATTTTTAACCAATGTATATTACACATATACATATAATGTTATTTTTTACATTGTATAAAAGTTTTTGCTAATTACAGGTACACTTTAAGGTTACAATATTAAAATAGACAAGACAAGCTCAATGTATTATCCTTCAGGGTAATTGTTCTAACAATATTCTAAAAATACTCTAAGGACAGATTCACACAAGTATATTACAGGTTGCGTAGTATGGCCATAAAAACCCAACCTAAGCTGACAGCATCACAGCGATCAATTGGTCAGCTGATCTATGTGTCCGTGTAGAGACTGCAGGATAGTGGCATATTCCAGGTAGAACACTATAGAGATGGGCACTTAATCAGGGGCCTTACAAAATAAAAAGAATTTGCTATTAATATGTAACCACATATTAAACTATATATATATTATACAGCCATTGAGCTCTGCTGGGGATAAAAGGTAGGCTTGTGATTTTTGCCCAGCAATTTATCCTACTTTTAATTAAATCCACAGACATTTTTCTTGGTACCTGGAGATGAACATAAGTTTCCTCTTATTAATACCATTTATTCTGAAATGTCAGAAGCGCAGTAAAGTGGTTATAGCTTTTTATACAACAATAAGCAAGCACATTATACTGAAATAAGCACTCATTTAAGATCAAGAAACATTTCTTGTAACAGGCTGTAGATAGCAATCCTTGAAATTAGCCTCTCTTTCTTTGTCCACAGTTTTTTGGGTACTATAACATTTCTGATATGTAAGTTTGTTGGGGTAACCACCTCTAAGAAAAGTCCCGGGTGTTCCAAACTTCTTCCATTTAAGAACATTCTTGGGAACTTTCAATGCAGTAGAATTTTTTTGTACACTTCTCCAGACACAATCCTGTCTCTGAGCTCTACAGGCAGTTCTTTTTGTCTCATGGCTTGGTTCTTGCTCTGATAGGCACTGTCATCTGTGAGACTTTGCTATGTCCTTCCAAGTCCTGTCCACTCACCCGACTTTACAGGTGACTCCAATCAAGATACATCTTACGTTCACGTGGCCGTCTAGACCCGTCCCCTCCCGTTCTTCTCCCGTCAAAAAAAAAAGGACTTTAAAAAAAAAAATAAAAATAAAAAAGGACAATAATGGATGCAAACGGGTGTTATCCGTTTGGATCCATTATTGTTCAGTTAAGAAACCCAATTTTTTTTTGCTCTGAAGTAAAAACAGATAAAAAAAACAGATGCAAACGGATGACATTAACCCCTTAAGGACGCAGCCCTTTTTCACCTTAAGGACTTAGCCCTTTTTCGCAATTATGACCACCGTCACTTTACGAATTAATAACGCGAAAACGCTTTTACCGAATATTCTGATTCTGAGATTGTTTTTTCGTGACATGTTCTACTTTATTTTGGTGGTAAATTTTCAGCATTAATTGCATCCTTTTTTGGTAAAAAATCCCCAAATTTCATGAAAATTTTGAAATTTTGCATTTTTCTAACTTTGAAGCTCTCTAATTGTAAGGAAAATGGATATTCACAATAAATTTTTTTTTTCTGTCCAAACACAATATGTCCACTTTATGTTGGCATCATAAAATGGACATACTTTTGCTTTTTGAAAAAATTAGAGGGCTTCAAAGTAGAGCAGCAATTTTCAAAAATGTCATGAAAATTGCTAAATCTGAAGGGACAGATGTTACAGAACTACAACTCCCAGCATTCCTGGGCAGTCGAGGCATGCTGAGAGTTGTAGTTTGGCAACATCTGGAGGGCTACTGTCTGGGCACCACTGTAACAGTGGTCTCCAAACTGTGACCCTCCAGATGTTGCAAAACTACAACTCCCAGCATGCCCAGACAGCCTTTGGCTCTCTGGGCATGCTGGGAGTTGCAGTTTGGCCCCCCTAGTGGTTGCCACAGTAAAGATCGATTTACTTTCACTTTCAATTCCCCCCCCCCCCCCCCCCCACTGTCGATTCCCTACCTGAGCAAAGATCCAGCAGGCTCCAGCGAAGATCCCAGGTCCCCAGGCAAATTCTCGTGCAGGTACGGCCTCCATCTTCTTTCCAGAGCCCCTCGACATCCAGGGGCGGGCAGAATGGGGGTTGCCATGGCAACCCCCTGTCCTGCGCTGCCATTGGTCAGAACTCCGTTCTGACTAATGCCAGGGGATAGGAGTAGATCGCAGCTTTGCGACCTCACTCCTATCCTTTAGGCTGATCGGGGCTGTTGCTGACAACTCCGATCAGCCCTATTTTCCGGTTGATCGGGTCACCAGAGACCCGATCAGCCCGGAATTGGAGAAAATCGCATGTCTGAATTGACATGCAATTTTCTCCGATCGCCGACATGGGGGGGTCTCAGGACCCCCCCGGGGCGATGTGCCAGGGTGCCTGCTGAATGATTTCAGCAGGCATCCGGCTCTGGTCCCCAACCGGCTAGCGGTGGGGACCGGATTTCCCTTGGGCGTATGGATACGCCCTCGGTCCTTAAGGACTCGGAATGCAGGGCGTATCCATATGCCCTGTGTCCTGAAGAGGTTAAAGGCTCATACGTTTTCCATAGACTTCAATGATGAAACATTTTATGTATCCATTTTTTCTTCAGTTTTTTTGATGGAAGAAAAAATACTGCATGTGCTGTTTTTTCTGCCATAAAAAAACGAAAATGAGTGCAGACGGGTACAAATGGATGTAAACGGATTGTAAAAAATCCCATTGACATGAATGGGATTTTTTTTAAACCATTTTTAATCTGTTTACAGCCTGCAAGAACGGAACCAAAACAGGATAAAATAAACGGGGACAGACGGTCGTGTGAACGCACACTTAGAGATGATCAAGACAAATGGGTCACAGGTGTCATAGAAAAGGGTCTAAATACTCATATCCATACAAAATTTTTGTTTTTCCTTTTTAATAAATTTGCAAAAATTCTAACATAACACCACATAAGAAAATATGCAACAGTTAAAGGGGTATTCCAGGAAAAAAACTTTTTTTTAGATCGACTGGCTCTGGAAAGTTAAACAGATTTGTATTTTACTCCTATTAAAAAATAAATCTTAATCCTTCCAATAGTTATAAGCTGCTGAAGTTGAGTTGTTCTTTTCTGTCTGACAACAGTGCTCTCTGCTGACACTTCTGTCTGTCTCAGGAACTGTCCGGAGCATAAGAGGTTTGCTATGGGGATTTGCTCCTACTCTGGACAGCTCCCGAGAAAGGTGTCATCAGAGAGCAGTTAGACAGAAAAGAACAACTCAATTTCAGCAGCTGATAAGTACTGGAAGGATTAAGATTTTTTTTTTTAAATAGAAGTGATTTACAAATCTGTTTAACTTTCTGGAGCCAGTTGAGAGATATATATATATATATATATATATATATATATATAAAAATGGTTTCCTGGATAGCCCCTTTAAAGGGTCTGAAGACTTTTTGGATGCATTATATGTACCTGTGTGGTTCCTTCCTGCATCAATCACTCTTTTCCATAGTAAAATTCTAAATTCATTCCCCCCTTGGGAATGAGCTGTAATTCTAATAGCTATAGTTAGTACAACATGTCTACACAAATAAAGAGTTAGAAATGTATTATTTTAACTCTTTTTGTTGAACAGCATAGACCAGTCTTTCCCAACCAGGGTACCTCCAGCTGTTGCAAAACTACAACTCCCAGCATGCCCGGACAGCCTTCGGCTGTCCGGGCATGCTGGGAGTTGTAGTTTTGCAACAGCTGGAGGTGCCCTGGTTGGGAAACACTGGCATAGACAGATACTATAGGTGGTAACCACATATAGGGTTCAGACAAATGGGGAGGAAGAGGTTAATACACTCAGAGTTATTATCTCCTTCCTCCTGTCAGTACAGCCACTTGTTTTGTGACTTTAGTCCTCTGACCTCTAACTAGTGTGACACTTCTGCTCCTGTCTGAACTGCTGCACAGACCTCCATATACTGCAAAGCATTGAAGCTGAGTTTTAGGTCAGTCATAAGCAGTCAACCTAAAGATGCTAATGGGGACCTCTGGGCCCCCTTGATTTATGGGCTCGGTTGCAGCTGCAATCTTTGCAACTCCTGTAGCTATGCCACTGAGCATGGCTGAAAATAGTTTTTACTGTAGGTGCACATTGTCTACAAGTTTATTAACAAAAATGCAAAAGTACAGTTAAAAAAAAAGTTTTTATTTTTTTAACAGAAAAATGGTAACAGACAGATGCAAACAAATGCTTATTCATCAAAGTATACATATAAAAAAGTGCAAAAAGCTTGTATTTCTCCTTTAAAAAACATATGCCTTACACATGCTAAAAACAACTAAAATTAATCTATAGACGTAAATAAACATTTAAATGTATGTATAGAGATAAATGTTAGTTGCATTTAGCAATTGATTAAAGGGGTACTCCAGGGAACTAAATCTATCAACCTATTTCATTGTCTAAATATAATTTACTAGCTATCTAGAGCACTTTCCCCTCTTTGGTTGTCACTTACATGTCTAAATCCCTCTCTGAAAGCAGCCCCCACCCTCCTGAGAGACACAGACCTTGTGGTTTCTGCCCTGAACTGATGAGTCATGCTCCCTATAGTGCTGAGTAGAGATGAGCGAATTTACAGTAAATTTGATTCGTCACGAACTTCTCGGCTCGGCAGTTGATGACTTTTCCTGCATAAATTAGTTCAGCTTTCAGGTGCTCCGGTGGGCTGGAAAAGGTGGATACAGTCCTTGGAGACTCTCATCAACTGCCGAGCCGAGAAGTTCGTGACGAATCAAATGCCAATGAACAGGTTCATTCTTTCTGCGTACACGGAATTTCCGTGCCGGAAACATCTGGCGTGGAAATTCTGCCTTGTGCGCAGTGCAGCAGAATCCTGTTGAATTCAATGGGACTCAGCTGCAGTGGAATCTCTGTGCAGAATTCCAAGCCGAATTCTGCACAGGAAATTCCGATGTGTGAACATAGCCTTACAGACTTTTTTCCATCATTGAAAGCACCTACAATGGGAATGTGGACATATGGACAGGACAATGAAGCAATTGATAAAGGTGTCTTGATGAATCACATTTTCTTGTGAATGGCTGGGAGGATGAACTATGACACCAAGATGAACTATGGAAAGTAAAGCCATAGAGGCAGAGCAATGTTCTACTGGGAAACCTTGAGTCCTGACATTCATGTGAATGTTACTTAGATATCGCCTACCTAAGGATTGTTACAAAATCTTCATTGCAATTCTATTTCTTAAAGGAGATGTCCGGCACAGACTTTTTCTATTCCGTCCTACCCGGGCTGAAAAAAAAGACAAAACAAACTTTCATTTACCTCCATATGTTTTCCCGGAGCTCCGCAACAGCTGATCAGTCGGCCGGGCTGCCTGCTTCCTACTTCCTTTAGCCCGGTACGTCACACGGCGCTTCAGCCTATCACTGGCCTCAGCGATGTCCCGCCTCGGCCGGTGATAGGCTGAAGCCCCATGTGGCGTACCGGGCTAAAGGAAGTAGGAAGTAAACAGCCGGGCCGACCGATCAGCTGTTGCGGAGCTCTGGGGGAACATATGGAGGTGAGTGAAAGTTTGTTTTGTCTTTTTTTTCAGCCCGGGTAGGACGGAATAGAAAAAGTCTGTGCCGGACATCTCCTTTAAAGGGGTACTCCGGTGGCAAACTTTTTTTTTTTTTTTAATCAACTGATGCCAGAAAGTTAAGCAGATTTGTATATAACTTCTATTAAAAACAATCTTAATGCTTCCAGTACTTCTTAGCTGCTGTATTCTACAGAGGAAATTCTTTTCTTTTTGGATTTCTTTTCTGTCACGACCACAGTGCTCTCTGCTGACACCTCTGTCCATCTCCGGAACTGTCCAGAGCATGAGAAAATGCCATGCAAACATATACTGCTCTAGACAGTTCCTAATATGGACAGTGGTGTCAGTGTCGAAATTGATTAAAATGATTCTGATGACTGATCAATATATTAATACTTATATGCCAGTGCTAATGCTGCAAAAAGAAATTTGTTACCTACCATTAACCTAAATATCAGCTTGCTTTTTGCTTGTGACTAAAGATGAGGACCTTGCGATGAGGCCAGAAGAAGTGAGATAAGAAGAGGATGGAAATTGGAAAAAAAAATATTTGAAGAGATATAGACTGTGTAGAAGGAAAGAGATATCCGGAATTTTCTGGTAGAAGAGTGAGAGGGCAGCATAAGTGAACTATGGCCAAGAGAGAAATGAACGTTTATTATGCTAATATATACACAGACGCAATACTCAAATAACCAATCAAAATATAACATGATGATTTTGACGTGATCTCTAACCTCCCCTTTTTGTCAAATGTAAAAACTAATGTACTTCCGTGTAATAAACAGAACTCTGAGAACTCCTGGGGTCAGCTCCTGAGCTTCCTGCTGAGAAAGAGTTTTATACCAACTTTTTGTCTGGTGTATATTTCTTGTGTCGACACCCAGCAGTATACAGCAGCAGTCACGCACATTTTAAGGCCTAACCAACAGCCATCCTTGACATCAGCACAGAGCTCTGTGGTCATGACAGAAAAGAAATCCAAAAAAGAAAATAATTTCCTCTGTAGTATACAGCCGCTAATAAGCACTGGAAGGATTAAAACATTTTTATAGAAATAATTTACAAATCTGTTTAATTTACTGGCACCAGTTGATTTAAAAAAATATGTTTTCCACCAGAGTTCCCCTTTAATGGTAGTGGCCTCCTTATTTCCCATATCTCAATCTATTTGAAAATCTGTAAGATGTTTTGGTAAAAAAAAAAAAACACCATAGTTCGGGCTAATTTGTTTGTGCAACTCCCATTAAAGTAAATTTCTCTGCTCCAGCTGCTTTTGCCTTCTCCAACCACCTCCAGCTGATGCAAACAGTCAGGAGCTGGCCGGAAAACCCAGAAGTACTGAGGTGGGACAACCCCTTAAATTCTGTTCTGTGTCTACGAGAAAGACTAGCCGATCAGTGAGCAGCTGCTTATAATCCTAACATCAAGCTTCCCCACCATAAAAACCTTTGCTCCAGTGCTTGTGGTATGTACAGGACATACAGTGCATCAGGACGTGCATTTACGCCCCATGTCGTTAAGACGTTAAAGCAGAGCTGGTAAACAACCATGACGATTAGTTGTCAACAAAAGGGGAGAACAAATACAGGAAGTGTGGGTGGACAAGCAGGGCCCTGTGCACTGAGGACAAGCAGGGCTCTGTACACTGAGGACAAGTAGGGCTCTGTGCGCTGGGGACAAGCAGGGTTCTGTACACTGAGGACAAGCAGGGCTCTGTACACTGAGGACAAACAGGGCTCTGTACACTGAGGAAAAGCAGGGCTCTGTACACTGTGGACAAGCAGGGCTCTGTACACCGAGGACAAGAAGGGCTCTGTGCAGTGAGGACAAGCAGGGCTCTGTACACTGAGGACAAGCAGGGCTCTGTACACTGGGGACAAGCAGGGCTCTGTACACTGAGGACAAGCAGAACTCTGTACACTGAGGACAAGCGGGGCTCTGTACACTGAGGACAAGCGGGGCTCTGCACACTGAGGACAAGCAGGGCTCTGTGCACTGAGGACAAGCAGGGCTCTGTGCACTGAGGACAAGCAGGGCTCTGTGCACTGAGGACAAGCAGGGCTCTGTACACTTAGGACAAGCAGGGCTCTGTACACTGAGGACAAGCAGGGCTCTGTACACTGAGGACAAGCAGGGCTCTGTACACTGAGGACAAGCAGGGCTCTGTACACTGAGGACAAGCAGGGCTCTGTGCACTGAGGACAAGCAGGGCTCTGTACATTGAGGACAAGCAGGGCTCTGTGGAGTGAGGCTCTGAGATATGCTCCCACCTCACACAGCAGGATGATTTACAAGCCAGGAGCCTGCACAGAGACCTGCTTGTCCCGGCCACACTTCCTGTATTTGGACTCCTCACAGAGACACACAGGAAATAGCTGCAGGGAGAGCACTTTTTCACCCAAAAGTATGCACATTTTTAAACCAATGTATATTACAAATATACATATAATATTATTATATTCATTATATAAAAAGATTTTGCTAACGACAGGTACACTTTAACAGAGGTTTATGAGAAATGCCCTTTTTTTTCACTTCAACCCATAGAATGAATATAGTAAATGTCTATTTTTGTTGGTTTTTTGCATTTTGGTTTTAATGATCTGACTGACATTTAAATGGTAAAACAAAAATGAAATTTATAGATTGGCCTCACCAAAGACATTGCTTGAACATTATAAGTTATAAATAAGACATGGTTTGATCTGGAAAGAAAAATCAGTGCACAAGATGTTTCTATCACATGTGGATAGGGTTTTTAAAGTATACAGCTGAGTTATAGATTCTACAGTTTTATAAAGCAGATAAAAAAATGAGAAAAAAATGTTGAAGTGAAGAAGCTAAAAAGAAAATAAACTAATACATCGCACTTATACACATGTGACTTGTTTCTTTTTTCTAAAATCTCCAGTACATGGAATATTCAGCATGTAATTGGTGAGGGAGTCAGCTGTATCGATCAGAAGCTTCCTGACTACACTTCCTTTCTGTTACATTTACTATATAATTACTGCTCATTTCCTTTGTTGGTGATAATAGTAATAGCAGAGCCTCAAATCACAAGTTTTTAATTGGAAAAAACTAAAAGAAATGAACATTAAAGGAGCAGAGGCCTGCAGTTAAACAACATATGCTTTCTGTTTTTCTGTCATACTAAAGTGATGTTGTCCCTGCCGTTCCTGGTTTTCTGAGATTGTGTTTTTGAAGACAGAGCTGAGAAAGGATCATAACTCCCTCATGAAGTTGGCAACAACCTGCAGCCTCGTATGCTCCAGAGTGAAATTTGCTGGGACCCAGAACAGGATGTTGTCCTGTCAGGCAGTGGCGTACCCTGGGGGGGGGGGGGGGGGGGGTCGCGGGGGGCGGAACCCAGTGTTTCCCAACCAGGGTACCTCCAGCTGTTGCAAAACTACAAGAGCCAGCATGCCCGGACAGCCAAAGGCTCTCCAGTCATGCTGGCAGTTGTAGTTTTGCAACAGCTGGAGGCGCCCGGGTTGGCAAACACTGCCTTAAGGCCTAACCCAGTGTTTCCCAACCAGGGTACCTCCAGCTGTTGCAAAACTACAACTGCCAGCATCCCTGGAGAGCCTTTGGCTGTCTAGGCATGCTGGGAGTTGTAGTTTTGCAATAGCTGGAGGCGCCTGGGTCGGCAAACACTGCCTTAGGACCCAGAGTATTGTATTATACTCCAGAGCTGTACTCACTATTCTGCTGGTGAGATCGCTGTGTACATACATTACATTACTTATCCTGTACTGATCCTGAGTTATATCCTGTAAATCTTTTTTATTAGAAAAATGTAAATCATAACAAACACAAAAACCAGCACAACTTTGCCATAACTGAAAACAACAACATAAAATAACATAAACCCAAACTTTACATTTCAAATAAAAGAACATAAATCCTGCCTAACCGGCCAGCCCAGTTTTCCCTAGAAAATACTAGAGACGCATCTTACATAACCAAATATCTAACAACACTCACATACATACTCAACTTGCATTACCAAAAAAGAAAAAGAAAAATAGCACAATTTAGCCCTAACTCAAAAACTCCCAAACTTGGGAAAACACACACAACAAGGACTCCCACTACACCCCATTAATTTAATATATATATGTATATATACACATACTTTTTTTTCCCCCCTAATTGTTAAGGTGCGCATAGACGTAACTTGTATAGACGTTACTTGTCTGGGTAAGAGGAAATATGTTAATGTAACATCCTAAAAATCAAGAACAACATATTTCATATGCAATATATTTATTGATTAAAGTACAACACTGTAATCGTGTAGCAACTGGTGTGGGCCAGTATTTTTTAACAAACACAAAAATTAGATAGTATACTTAGGATCGAGCATGAGTAAGGCGTGACTAGTATGTCCCTATCTATTAGCCCTGCCTGGCGATACTGTAAGTCCCCTGTCCTAGTGACCTGGGCCTACACTGGAACCTCCTATTGGCCCTAGGCTGTAGAGGGGATATTGAAACACTACTGCGGCGTCGCCAAGATACAGTTGACCGAGGCTAATAGTCCGACAGATCCAATATACAGTATTTGATCTTAGATATCACGCTTAAGGTGTTTAGAGGTGTAACATACATGTGGTAAAAATAATAATACAGTATCAGAACCCGAGGAGGGTAGCCAGGGGTATGTAGTAGTTACTACTACATACCCCTGGCTACCCTCCTCGGGTTCTGATACTGTATTATTATTTTTACCACATGTATGTTACACCTCTAAACACCTTAAGCGTGATATCTAAGATCAAATACTGTATATTGGATCTGTCGGGCTATTAGCCTCGGTCAACTGTATCTTGGCGACGCCGCAGTAGTGTTTCAATATCCCCTCTACAGCCTAGGGCCAATAGGAGGTTCCAGTGTAGGCCCAGGTCACTAGGACAGGGGACTTACAGTATCGCCAGGCAGGGCTAATAGATAGGGACATACTAGTCACGCCTTACTCATGCTCGATCCTAAGTATACTATCTAATTTTTGTGTTTGTTAAAAAATACTGGCCCACACCAGTTGCTACACGATTACAGTGTTGTACTTTAATCAATAAATATATTGCATATGAAATATGTTGTTCTTGATTTTCCCCTAATTGTTAAGAAAGAAAATTAAATCTATAACTCAAAAACACCCAAACTTGGGGAAAAGAAGACCTAGACCAAAGAAAAACGAAATCCACTACGGGATACAAAAATACCAAAGAAAAATTACTACAAAAATAACAACTGGTTCGACTGCCATAATATAAGATAAACAAAATTATAACATATTATTCATATAGACTATATACACTATATACACCTAAATATACAGAAAATACACCTACAAATACAATAAAACAACCTACACTAAACTGTCCCTTCACCCACACCACCCGCCCTCCTGTACATGGGTCAGAGTCCATACAGTCATAGTCCTCAATGTCCAGTCCATAACTGACCCATGCCAGGTCCACCAAAACAAACAACCACCACCACCCACAAATACACCCTCCCAACCTAGAACTCCTCCCAACCAACTTTATCATTATCAGCATTACAATATACATAAACAAACAATACAACCCACTTTAGGCCCAAGTTCGGTGCCTGTAAGCCCTTCATAACCTTAACATCTGTAAACAAAACAAAAAGCTATGGTGCACATGCATTAGCCCACCACCAGGAAGAAGGATGGCAATCCTGATACATACAAAATTTATATTCTTTCCCTAACTGCACCCTACCTCTCTCCCTACCATTATCCCTAAAAATAAACTGACCCTACTATCACCCTAACCCTGTCCCTACATCACTGTCCCTAACCAAATCAAGGGTACTCTACCCAAAAGGTCTAGTACCTAGGGCACATCAAAAGAAAACCCTCTCCATAGGAGAGAAGCCCTACTGGTACCAAGACTGCCATACTCCAAAGACCTGATCTTCCCGAGGTCACCAGTGATGTTCCTACAGACCTCCACCTCGGAGAGGACTTTCCGCTGTGTAGACACTAAACACCGTGCATTCCACGTGTAGTACCTAACCACTAAGCTGACTAAGAATAAAGTGCCCCGATCACAGCCACCCAGGGTCCTGAATGCCCCATAAGCCCACTCCGGATAGGTAAGGCCGGCAAGTTGACTCCAGCCGATGGAAGCGCCCACCCGGTTGTAGACCCCTATATTAAAGGGACAATGAAGCAGGAAATGGTCCATGCTTTCCAGCATGTCCCCGCACTCTTCTCGGGGACACCCCCGGTCATCAGATCTCCTACACTTCAAATTGTCCCTCACATATAGCTTCCCCTGAAAGCAGCGCCAGGCCAAGTCCCAAAACTTCTGGGGGATCCTTTTCATGTTTAAAAGATACAACCCCACCCTCAGATCCCGACCTGGGCAGTCCCTGAGTGCCAGAGGCTTCTGGAAGTGGGTCAACAGAACCCGTTTGTCAAGGAACTGCCTTGACTGGGTCCTGATCTCCCACACTCCCAGACCCCACCGACGTATCGCCTTCAGAGTCGGGGTAGCGTAAGCCGGAAGATATCCATGGGGCGTACGGAGGTCCTTCACTTGCCCTCCTGTCTCCCATTCCTGGAAGAAAGGCCGAAACCACTCCCTGCAGGAGAGTACCCACAGAGGAGCCCTCTCTGACCAGAGGTTCGAGATGTTAGCTTTCAAGAAGGTGTTCGTTAAGAACACCACAGGGTTTACCATAGATAAACCCCCTAGTCTCCTCGTGCGGTACGTAACCTCCCTCTTGATTAGGTTCATCCTGTTCCCCCATAACAGTTGGAAAAACAGGCTGTAGATCCTAGTATAGTAAGCCTCTGGCAAGATACATACGCTGCCCAGATAGATAAACAAGGGGAGCAGGTACGATTTGATCAGGTGTACCCTTTCCCTGAGGGTCATAGACCAACCCTTCCACTGGTCCACCTTCTGAGTGGCATCCTGGAGCTTACCATCCCAGTTTTTGGTGGGATAATCATCCTGGCCGAATGTGATGCCCAGAATTTTTGCTGACTCTTGGGGCCCTGGAAGGGTGTCCGGGAGATCAAACGTGGGATCTCCCCCTCCCAGCCAAAGACTTTCACACTTATCCCGGTTGATCTTAGACCCAGATGCCTCCGAGTAGCGTTCCACCTCCGACATCACCACATCAACCTCCTCTCTCGAGGACACGAAAATGGTGACATCATCAGCGTACGCCACTAGTCTCTGGGCAACATCCAGCTCCGCCAGACTCATCCCGACTCCCGCCAACGGCCCACAATCTACCCTCCGGACGAAGGGGTCGATTGCGAACACGTATAAAAGCGGGCTCAAAGGACAACCCTGACGGACTCCGGACCCCACCTCAAAAGAGTGGCCAGACCAACCGTTCACCAGCGGGAAACTCTCTGCCCCTGTATACAAGATCTTAAGCCAATTAACAAAAGTACACGGTAAGCCATATCTCAGTAGGACGGACCAGAGGTAGTCATGGTTCACCCGATCAAATGCTTTGGCCTGATCCAGGGACAGCAGGTACCCCTTCCAGAGACCCGCACTACTCCGCTCCACTGCCTCCCTGACACTAAGGACCGCACTTAAGGTGCTTCGGCCTGGAACAGAGCAGTGCTGAGCCCCCGAAAGGAGCCGGGGTGCAAACTTCACCAGCCGATTAAACAGTATCTTGGCCAGAAGCTTCCTGTCCGTATTGAGAAGAGCTATGGGCCTCCAATTCTCAATACGGCTGGGATCTTTACCCTTTGAGAGAAGAATCAGGGCTGACCTCCTCATTGAATTCGGCAGAGTGCCCGAGGAGAGACACTCATTGAATACCTCAGTCAAGAGGGGAGCTAAAGACTCCTTAAAGGCCCTGTACCACTCGGATGTTAAGCCATCCGGACCTGGTGACTTCTTGGGGGCAAGCCCCTCGATCGCCAGTCTCACTTCCTCTTCCCTGATTTCTTCTGCCAAAACATCAAGAGAGGGGTCTACCCCTGGCTCAGGAATGGTTTCAGCCAGGAAAGCCGACATCCTGTCTCGATCTAGATCCTTCCTTCCCAAGAGGTGCGAGTAGAAGGATCTGACGACCTCCAGGATCCCTGATCTGGACCGATTCAGAGATCCTGTACTATCGATCAGTCCTGAAATGACTTTACTACTCACTGACATCTTACAGTTTCTGTAAGGGTCGGGCGAGCGGTATTTCCCGAAATCCCTCTCAAAAACCAAGGATGCGTGCCTATCGTACTGACACCTCATCAGCAAGGATTTCACTCTGGAGATATCCTCTCGGCTACCTCCAGTCGAAACAAGAAGCTCGAGTTTCCTCCTCAGTCCCTGATACAGGCGATACCTGTTCAGGGACCTGAGGCTCGAGAGCTGGCGGAAGAACCCCGCAACCCTCTTCTTGAATATCTCCCACCATTCTGACTTACTACTACAAAGGTCCAGTAAAGGTACCTGACTCTGAAGAAAATCCTCAAAGGACTGTCTTATCTCAGCTTCCTCCAGGAGGGATGAATTCAGCTTCCAATAACCTTTACCCATCCGGGGGGTCTCTGAAACATTCAAGGAAAAAGAAATCATACAGTGATCGGAGAACTCCACCTCAACCACGGACACTGCGGAAGAGACGGCTTCCTCCTTCAAATAAAACCTGTCTATTCTAGACCTGCAGCTACCTCGATGATAGGTGAAACCCGCGTGGCCTGAGGGGCTCCGAATGTGGGCATCCTCTAGGCGAGCTTCCCTAACTATACTATTGAGAGCTATGCTATCATAAGCCAACCGATCATTGGAACCTCTCCTATCTTGGGACCTTGTGACAGTATTGAAATCCCCTCCAAAGATCACCTGTCGGCTTGTAAAAAGAAAGGGCTTAATCCTCATAAAGAGATCTTTACGGTCCCACTTGGTTTGTGGGGCGTAGATGTTAATGAGCCGGAGCTCTTGTCCCTTCATGAGGACATCTAAGATCAGGCACCTCCCTGAGCCGTGTCTTTCTATCCAAAAAGACAGGTCAACCTCACCCCTCCCCTCTACCTGGATCGACCTGTCTCCCCTACGTAGAGCCTCCAGGAGGCGCTGTTGCAAGTGACCCCCAGAGCCAGATGGAGATGGGGATCCCCCGGCAGTGACGCTGGCATAGCTTCTGGGAGAAGCAGCCACTACCGGGGGGGCAGTCGAACCAGAAACCAAACCAGGACCATTATTCTTGACAGAAATATCAGCCATAACACCTCTCTCTCTCCCATTCCACTACCGCTCCTCACCTGCATTTCAATAGCACCCCTCTCTTGCACCCCACTTACACCCCTCTCTTGCACCCCACTTGCACCCCTCTCCTGCACTCCACTTGCACTCCTCTCTTGCACCCCTTTTGCACCCCTCTCTTGTACCCCACTTGCACCCCTCTCTTTCACTCCACTTGCACCCCTCTCTTGCACCCCACTTGCACCCCTCTCTTGCACCCCACTTGCACCCCTCTCTTGTACTCCACTTGCACCCCTCTCTTGCACCCCACTTGCACCCCTCTCTTGCACCCCACTTGCACCCCTCTCTTGTACTCCACTTGCACCCCTCTCTTGCACACCACTTGCACCCATCTCTTGCACTCCACAAGTTCCCCCCTCATCCACACTGCTACCACAACTCCTCCCATGCACATCACCATAATTCACATTTTGCACATTACCATTTTTGTTCTCACTTTCACTCTTGCCTACACTCTCCCTTGGTGTGTTACAGACTGGGCTGGCTGGGTCTTTTGCATGTTTAATGGCTGCCGGTTTCAGAATTGGCGCTGCATAGTTCTTTCTTCCCGTCTCTTGGGGTGCAGACACACGCTCCGCCTCTGACATAGGTGGCCACGCCCCCTCGCAAAATGACTGTCCCTCCGGACTCACTCCCGCTACGCCTGCTACAGCCGACGCACAGGGAACCTCCCCCTTTACAGCGGAGTGCCCCATGGCGCCAGAACCGGTACCAACCACATCACCTAGGGGACCGCCCCCTGAACCAACAGGGTCCGGTGCCTGGACACTCCCCCCCCTCACAGGAGAGTGCCCTGCAGCGCCAGGACCAGTACCGCCCACTTCAACTGAACGGGTGAATCTGCCGCCATTTTCTGGTGACTGGACACCCTCCCCCCTCACAGGAGGGTGCCCTTTTTTTTCTATAGCACCCACGGCCATTTTGGGTGCACTACTGTATCCCCCATGCTGGCCCCACTCCACTACAGAAACGGGGTCTGGCAGGTTGGGGGACCCAGCACCCTGAACCGACTTTTCAGCCGACTCAGACTGCTGGAAGGAAGAAAAGACAAACTTCACTTGTCCCTCAGTTTTCTTTCTTTTCTTGCCCTTTTTTTTTATTCTTCCTCTTCTCTTCTGGGCCCAAATCGTCTCCAAAAGAAAAATTTTCTAGACGGGTGGGTGACTCCTGCATTACAATCGCCCGCAGGAGACCCCCGTCTGCCAAGCCGCTGCCTTCACCGCAGTCACTGCCGTCATCATCCTCACTGGAGAGAGGTAAGGCCACCTGAGCCGGGTTTATATAGTCTGCACTCAGGGTAAGTGGGGGGTCAGGGGAAGCAATGGTGGCACATACCGATACAGTGTCCATATCCCCCTCACTCACATTGCCCTCCTCACCTCCTTCACCTTCCTCCATCTCCTCCTCCTCACTGCGACAATCCTCATCTTGCTGACTTTCACAACCTCTGGAGGCCCTCATGCTGGAGAACCTCTCCTCATGAATTAGCTTCTCACCAAGAAACCCAGCACCCTCCACAATGTCCGATCTCCTCCTCACAAGCTCCTCCACCTCTTTCCTCAGAGACCTCACCTTGGTGTTGAATGCTGATCTCTTTGCCTTAGGTGCCTGATCCGCTTGATAGATGGCAAACTTTAGATCTTCTCTAAGGCCACGAAGCTGCTTTCCAAGCTGTTCATATTCAGCCATCTTCGCATGGATTCTCGATCCAAAAGTTTCCAGTGATTCTCTGTTCCCCTTTACCCCCCATTGCTGGGGTTGTGAGGGTCCAGAGATGGCTGCCTTCACTGCACTCCTCTGCCTGGAAGAGCTTCTTTTCCTTGCAGGGCTTTTGCTGGAGGCTTTGCAGCTCCCAGCTGAGGACGGGGGAGGGGGCAACACATTACTGTGAGCCCTGGTTGTTCTCCTAATTCCGTCCGGATTGTTGGCCGTGGCATTTTCCTTGGCACCCCCCGCCGGCCGGGTACGGGGAGTGCAAGATGAAGCTCCAGATCCCCTGGGCTCCATAGCAGGAGAACCTACCCAGGTGTATGCCACACACCTGGGGAGGGGCGGAAGGGAATCACTGCTTCTCTTGGAAGTCTCAGGAGCTCAGCAGAACACAACCTCTCTCCAGAGCTGTACTCACTATTCTGCTGGTGAGGGTCACTGTGTACATTACATTACTTATCCTGTACTGATCCTGAGTTATATCCTGCATTATACTCCAGAGCTGTACTCGCTATTCTGCTGGTGAGATCGCTGTGTACATACATTACATTACTTATCCTGTACTGATCCTGAGTTATATCCTGTATTATACTCCAGAGCTGTACTCACTATTCTGCTGGTGAGGGTCACTGTGTACATTACATTACTTATCCTGTACTGATCCTGAGTTATATCCTGTATTATACTCCAGAGCTGTACTCACCATTCTGCTGGTGAGGTCACTGTGTACATACATTACATTACTTATCCTGTACTGATCCTGAGTTATATCCTGTATTATACTCAAGAGCTGTACTCACTATTCTGCTGGTGAGATCACTGTGAAACAGAACCACTTTTTTTACATTTATTATTATATAGATGTATAGAGGGTGGGGGGTAGCTCTGCATATACCTATGGGGAAGAGGGGGGGGGTGTAGCTCTGCATAGGTATATGCAGCGCAACACCCCCCCTCTTCCCCATAGGTATATGCAGAGCTACCCCCTCTTTCCCATAAGTATATGCAGAGCTGCACCCCCCCTCTTTCCCATATGTATATGCGGAGCTACACCCCCCCTTCCCCATAGTTATATGACCTATGGGGAAGGGGGGTGTAGCTCCGCATATACATATGGGAAAAAGGGGGGGTGTAGCTCTGCATATACTTATGGGAAAGAGGGGGGGTAGCTCTGCATATACCTATGGGGAAGGGGGGGTGTAGCTCCGCATATACATATGGGAAAGAGGGGGGTGTAGCTCTGCATATACTTATGGGAAAGAGGGGGGTAGCTCTGCATATACCTATGGGAAAGAGAGGGGGGGGGGGTAACTCTGCATATACCTATGGGAAAGATGGGGGTTGTAGGTCTGCATATACCTATGGGAAAGAGGGGGGGGTGTAACTCTGCATATACCTATGGGAAAGAGGGGGTTACCTGGCTACCTACCTACATGCCCTTTTACTGTGCAGGACACCAAGGAGGGCATTATTACAGTTTGTGGGCCTATAGATGGAAAGATTGTAGAGGAGGGGAGGGCACTGAAAAAATGCAGAGTCTGACATGTTTTTTCTGCAGATGTCAAGAGATCCACATGGCGGTCTTATCCGGAGAGAGAAGAAAAGGAAAGAGGACGCCGCTGATCAGAAAAGACGTAATTGTGATTCCCAAAATGTAACTGTAATCACTTAAATGGTATACACATCCTGTGTACAGCTGATATCTACCGCCATATGGTCCTGTATATAATCACTTATATTGTATACAGATCCTGTATAGTATACTGGTCTGTGTATAGTGGTTTTATTCAGCACATTATGGTGGTATTATCCAGTTATTGTGTGGTGGTATATATTTACTCCTTGTATACCAGTATTATTGGTCATAGAAATTTATTGTGTGTGGGATTTGGGTGGAATAAGAGCGTGGCAGAAGATAGATGAGCTGCAGAGCCTACCAGGGGCCCTTGCCTTTTTTTCGGTCCGGGGGCCCCGAGTGTTGTCAGTCTGCCCCTGGGGGGAGGGGAGGGAGGGGGTGTAATTAAGGGGGGTGCATGTGTGTGTGTGTGGGGGGGGGGGGGGGAGTGCCAAACAAAGGGTCCGCCCCGGGTGCGAAATGATCTGGGTACGCCCCTGCTGCCAGGTAAACGTTGCCTGAGACACTTCTAGTGTCACTGTTCTGGTCCCCACTCCTCCAGGGTATATCCTTTGGATAGGGGATAAGATGTATTTGCCAGGAATACCCCTTTTGGGTACGTTCCCACCTGGCATATTTGCTGTGTATTTGCTGCTGCGTATTTTATTTTCCCATTGAAGTCAATGGGTAGGAAAATACGCAGAAGCAAATACGCAGCAAAATACACCAGGTGTGAATGCACCCTTTAAGGGGTACTCCGGCGCTTAGACATCTTATCCCTATACAAAGGTTAGGGGATAAGATGCCTGATCGTGGGGGTCCCGCTGCTGGGGACCCCCGTGATCTTGCACGCAGGACCCCAGTTAAAATCAGACCCCGGAGCATGTTCGCTCTGGGTCTAATTACCGGCGACCACAGGACTGGTGGCGTGTGACATCACGCCTCCGCCCCCGTGTGACGTCACGCTCTGCCCCTCAATGCAAGCCTATGGGAGGGGGCATGACAGCTGTCACGCCCCCTCCCATAGGCTTGCATTGAGGGGTGGATTGGGCCTCCCTTTTATGGAGTGTAATGATTAGTGTTGCTCACGAATATTCGCAATTCGAATATTATTCGCGAATATCGCATATTCGCGAATTCGCGAATTTCGCGAATATAGCGCTATATATTCGTAATTACGAATATTCGTTTTTTTTTTTTGTTTTTTTTCACAGTACACATCACAGTGATCACCCCTCTCTGCTTCCAGCTTGTGTGGTGTAAAGAAGGCTGTAATACTACTGTGTGAGACTGGCGTACGAAAATTCGCATATGCGAAAATTAGCATATGCTAATTTTCGTATATGCGAATTTTTCGCGAATGCTAATTTTGTGTATGCCAATATGCACATATGATAGTTTTCGCATACGCGAATGTTCGCATATGCGAAAATAAAACGGGAATATAACGAATATGCGAATATCCGCGAATATATGACGAATATTCGTCCATATATTCGCGAATATTCGCGAATTCGAATATGGCCTATGCCGCTCAACACTAGTAATGATGCAGTAATGCTTTCCTTCACCTCCTTTCTGGCTACTTTTTGGAGGGTCTTTGAGGAAATGTAATTATTTGGCCTCATCTGGCCTACTACTCAAAAAATGAGGCTTCCACAATTGGTCAATTTTGTCATCATTTGATAAGAGATGCAGCAAAGCCCTGGTTTAAAGATGAACCGGCATTTTTAGCCTAGCACACCATCTAATTAGATTGACTATTTGCAGGAATAAGAGCAATTTATGAGAATTTTAAATTGTACTTCCGCCCAGGCAAGTGTAAAATAATGAATTTAGGACAGTCTAAGGCCATAAGATTTGATTAATGACTTTCTTCTACATACACGAACAGACCAAAGAAACAAGGGAATTATTACAGCAGATGACTTGGAATAAATAAGCAATGAGGCGAGGAAATTTGGAATGTAGGCAGCTAAATTCTAGGAAGTATAAAGAACATTATTCTGGAAATTACTTCTAATAAAAATAAATGTATTTGCCTGAGTTCTTCTAAAGCAAGTATTCATATCCGACCTGAAGAGTTGGTTTCTGGGTCTTTATAGCTAAAAAAAAAAAAAAAAAGCCTCCTACTACTTCTATTGTTTGTAATTTCTTTGCTTTCTATACATTTTATTCAAATTATATCAAAGTAATGTGCTAAATATAACTACTTCAATGCATACTGATGAGCAACACAGGATAAGAAGGTCTCTATAGATACTGCACCTCTAAATACATACTGGATACATACCGGCTGCTGCAGGATAACAAGTTCTGGCATATTATACTAGTGGTGTCCCGTTACCGGATTGCCTCCGTTGCCTTGTGGTGGGGTCCCCAAAGTCAGAGTCTCTAGGTGTAGGTGGGGTCCTCATCCTTATCTAGCTCCTTGTCACCCCTTTTGTAATAAAAATTATTTAAATTTAATGTATATATTTATATAGTAAGTGTACTTACTTAGTTAGCGTCGCAGGACCTGCGGGTCACGTGATGCGTTCCAAAGACTCTATGGTTTGTAGTTCAAGGACCTTTGGAGGAAGTCAGGTGTTTACCCATCAGGCTATGTAATGCTGAGTGACAGCTGACTTGGACCAGTCCAAAACGGCCCTGCCCATATAAGGGAGTGGCGGCCATTGCTCACTCTCTTTCCTTGTGGGCTGTTGACAGGGAAGGATCTGCGCTGCTGTCATCAGTGAGTTAGGCCCGAGCCTTGCGGCGACGACTGATCTCTACAAAACTGTGAGTGTAATCAATCCCTAAGCACTCTGCAAGATCACCGGACCGTTTCTAACCCCTAAATCCGGACGGATCTTCACAAATAACCCTAAATTCAGAGACTTATATCAAAAGTCAAGGTCCGCAGCAAGTGTCAGTCACTGAAGTGTATGGAGACTGTATTAATGAGACTGTTACTGTTCATTGGATGTACCGCAAGTCTTTAAGTAAAGTTTATCCAAGTTCAACTACCTTGTGGACCTTCTGTCATGTTATGCATGCACCTATCGTTACTGGGAAGGGCCGGACATTTACCTCAGCATACTAGCCCTCAGCCTAGCGTCACGAATAATAGGGTTAACCTTAACCCCTGATATACTGAAGCAAAACCCTGACTACACTACCCCTACCCCAGAGGCCTACCACATACTATCCTCTGAAATTGGAAATACACCATATACTCTTAATGTAGGCTGTCATCCAATACAACATGTAACCTAGCGAGTGACCGCTAAGTGGGAGATTGCAACAGCTGGAGGCACCCTGGTTAGAAAACACTGGTCTATTGCATTGAAGGCAGTACATGTGTGTTTCAATGGGTGGAGTGCCTAATGTTTGGGAGAGAGAAAAGTCACATCACACTTACGAACAAGGAATTATGGGACTTGTAGTTTAAGACAACAAACTCCAACAGGAAATAGCCAGTTTACAGAAAGATAGCCATTGCGTTGTGGTAATCTCACAACAGTTAGCCCCAAGACAAGCACGATCATTCCTCAGCATGTCCATTACTGTCTGGCAGGTACATACTAAAATCACCTTATGGTGGATAATCATTTAATGATATGTTGATCACAGAGTGCAAGAACCTCCAGTGATTGGCTGTAATCTGGGAGACTGTTCAGCAGAAAGTCTTCATTGTCCCTTGAGCACCACCGCAGGCGAAATTAACAGTGATCCCTCAACATACCATGGTAATCCGTTCCAAATGGACCATCGTTTGTTGAAACCATCGTATGTTGAGGAATCCGTGCAATGTAAAGTATAGGACAGTGGTCTACAACCTGCGGACCTTTAGATGTTACATAACTACAACACCCAGCATGCCCGGACAGCCATTGGCTGTCCGGGCATGCTGGGAGTTGTTGTTTTGCAACATCTGGAGGTCCGCAGGTTGAAGACCACTGGCATAGGAAGTTGTACTCACCTGACCCCGACGCTCCGGACCGTCACCGCTCGTCACCGCTGCCCTGGATGTCGCCTTCCATCGCTGTCGCCGCATCCCCGAGGTGTTCCCAACGCTCCGGCAAGGCCTCTGCTTCCCCGGTCCCCTTGCTCTCTGTCGCCGCTCTCCGTCGCCGTCATCACGTTGCTCCTATTGGATGACGGGATGGCGTGCGCAGCAATGTGATGACGATGATGTAGAACGGCGACGATGCAGAGGATCCCGAAGAGGACGCGCCGGAGCCCCGAGGACAGGTAAGTGATCATCAGTGGACCACACGGGGCACCGTATACGGCTATCCGGTGCCAGCTGAAGCGGTCTGTGCTGCCGGATAGCCGTTTATGCGATGGCCCCGACATACAAAAGCATCGTATGTTGATGCTGCCTCTGAGAGGCCTTCGCATGTTGAAATTATCGTATGTCAGGGCCATCGTAGGTCGGGGGTCACTGTACATATACACTTTGCCCATTGTTACAAGGCAAGAAAGTGCTGGTCCCTCTAAAAAGATAAGTTATTTTTCTTTTTAGAGAAATGTTTTTTCCACTTTGGTAATGGATAAAAGGTTCCGCAATGGAAGGTTCTGCACAGAAACAAAGAAATTCAACTATAAGGATATGTTTCAGGTATTTTTTTTTCACATTGCCACTGCAGTTTTTGCGCTAAAGGCAGAAGTGGATACATGAGAAAGGAGTAATCCTTTCTTTTTCCTCTTTGGAACACAGACACATAACAACAGCGTGCGTTCACACTGAGTAATTCAAGAGGAATTTACTCGAGTAATTCCTCTTGAATTCTCCTCTCCAAATTAATTCACATCTCCTCTGCCCATTGACTTTAATGTTATTTCTGCTGTCCTGTTCACACTGCTGAAATTCTGTTAGAGGAATTCCGACTCTGAATTCCGTTCTGCTTGAAGAATGAGCCTGTTCATTCTTCAAGCGGAATCCGCTAGCAGAAATCAATAGAAGGCAATGGTAAAAAAAATTCCGCCCGACATCTTTTCCCGTGGAATTTGCATGGAATTTGCGCGGAAATGGCTAAAAAAACCTTCACTTCTTTCTCCCCCATTTCTGCACGCAATTCCATGCAAATTCTGTGCAAATTCCGCTCGAATTTTGCGCAAAAATAAAATAATTTTTTATGCCCATAAATTTTTCGGCGTGAATTCCTCTTGATTTGCTCAGTGTGAATGCACCTGGGTATAGACGATGCCTCCAAAAAGTAATTGAATGCATTACTGTGCATGTAAGTACTGCTTCCAGGACTGGTTGGGGCGAGGATTCTCCACCCACTCAGAGCTTCTTCTCAGAATTTTTCTGTCGGCTTCAAATACAGGTGGGGTCCCAGGCACACCAGCAAATACTGTGGATTTTTATCACAGAATTGCACCAACTATTTTTCAAATGACTACAAGTGGTTACTAAGTAAAAAGGAATGAATATTTCTTGTCAGTTCTTTTCTAATATTCCAGAAAACTGTATTTCTGGTCAGACAGCGGTCTTAGAATTGCTGATAGAGATTTCCTTTGTAAGCATGAGGTAGGAACTTCTCTTTAGACTAACATATTGTAGAACACAGTTATTTTCCTTTATCTGTGTTAGTGAATACATACTGTGTATACTGCATGGCTCTAACTGTTGTATATGGGCCTTTTTAGAGACAGAGCCTTTTTCAGGTTATACATGTCAATGTGGACAAACAAAAGTTTTTTTTTAATAAAGATGCCTTTTTTAATAAGGTAACTAGCAGATTACCCAACATTGCCCAGTTTTTCCTACCTAATCCTTGGAAGAGAAGAAAGGCTACGTAAAAAGAAGGTGATGTTCTCATATCCTGTCCTCATATCCCCTCCTCATATCCTGTCCTTATATCCCATCTGTAGATCCTGTCCTCATATTCCATCTGTATATCCCGTCCTTATATCCTGTCCTCATATCCCATCTGTATATCCCGACCTCATATGCCAACCTCATCTTCCATCCTCATATACCAACCTCATATCCTGTCATCATATCCCAACCTCATACCCCGTCATCATATTCTGAGTTGTGATGAAGAGATTGCAGTCCAAAAACAGAAGGGGGCATGGCTTTGTCGGAGTAAGGGGGACTTGTAAGCCGATTCCAAAGGACAAAGGTAACCCCTCCTACTGCACCTGTGCGCGGGCTTGCAAGCCGCACCGAAGCACAAAAAGGGTTGAAAATAGAAGGCGTGTGGCTTTTTGGTAGGAGCGCAGCTTTGTGAGACAGGCGTGACTTGCATGAGGGGTGTGGTTTGCAAGCCAGACAGGTGCACTTACCCAGAGACGCAGAGCTTATAGAGTAAGGTACCAAAACTCTCATGGACTTTGATTGGACTTCGGACAAAACCACCCCCTCTCATGTAAAGGGGTAGGTTAGGGTTAATCTAACTATCCTTTATTTTCATTTGACATACAAGTAACACGTGTACCAAGTATTATCAAAATATCTCCAGCCATTTGGAAGTTATGCTGGAACATACATTTCCCATAGACTTGCATTGGACTTTAAATAAAAACTCGACCCTCGCAAATTTGGGTGGGTAAGGGTTAATTTGACTATCCTATATTCTTAACTGTCAACGAGTACAAGTATGAGTTTCATCTAAATATATTCAGCCTTTTCAAAGTGATGCTGGAACATACACACATTGGGGGAGATTTACTATCATTGTCTACTCTCCACAATAGTTTAGACAAAAATGTCTGAGCACGAATCTATTGTCCGCGCAATTTAACAAACATCGCATGGCGTTTAGTAAATTTTGCAAATGGACATTATTGTCTATTCTCCACTGCACTTTAGATGAGAAAAGTCGCATAAAAGTCTCAGAGCATGTGACAAATTGTTACGCCGAGCGCTCGGGGTCCCTGCTCCTCCCCGGAGCGCTCGCGGCGTCTCTCTCTCTGCAGCGCCCCGGTCAGACCCGCTGACTGGGAGCACTGCACTGACACTGCCGGCGGGGATGCGATTCGCATAGCGGGACGCGCCCGCTCGCGAATCGCATCCCAAGTCACTCACCTGTCCCGGCCGCCGGCTGTCATGTCCTGGCGCGCGCGGCTCCGCTCCTTAGGGCACGCGCGCCAGCTCTCTAAGATTTAAAGGGCCAGTGCACCAATGATTGGTGCCTGGCCCAATCAGCCTAATTAGCTTCCACCTGCTCCCTGTTCATATTACCTCACTTCCCCTGCACTTCCTTGCCGGATCTTGTTGCCTTGTGCCAGTGAAAGCGTTTAGTGTTGTCCAAAGCCTGTGTTCCAGATCTCCTGCTATCCTCATTTACTACGAACCTTGCCGCCTGCCCCGACCTTCTGCTACGTCTGACCTTGCCTCTGCCTAGTCCTTCTGTCCCACGCCTTCTCAGCAGTCAGCGAGGTTGAGCCGTTGCCGGTGGATACGACCTGGTTGCTACCGCCGCAGCAAGACCATCCCGCTTTGCTGCGGGCTCTGGTGAATACCAGTAGCATCTTAGAACCGGTCCACCAGCACGGTCCACGCCAATCCCTCGCTGACACAGAGGATCCACATCCAGCCTGCCGAATCGTAACACAAATATATCAAAAGTCACATGTAGTACAGTAATTTATTCAAACGGACTTGCCGCCACACAGAAGGTATACTCTAAAGTGTACACCTCGTGCGGCTTCTGTGAGGTGGTTACACTTCCTTTCGTTCTTAGGTTCTGATATTTGTTCAATAAATTTAACAAACTGGAACATCCTAAAAATTTGATAAAAGGCTTCCTACTAACTGTTTAGATTGGATTTCCGCCAGGTCTGACATGGTCTGACATTTCTGCATATTTTCCGTTGATGCAACTTTTTTTTTAGACTTTCCAATAAAAGTCTCAGTTGATAAATTCTTGACCACCGCATTTTAAGGTCTATTGTAGACCACCATACTATTTCTGCGGAGAAGGGCTCTAAAGCAAAAGTCTCATAAAAGTCTCAACTAAAAAGACTGAAACTTTCTGAGAAACAAATATAGATCATCTAAACTGGTCTAAACAGTTTAATATATGTCCCCCATTGAGTTTTACATAGCTGTCAGGCTACCTCACAAGATATATATATATATATATATATATATATATATATATATATATATATATATATATATATAGATTAGTTAGGAGTAGCCGTATTAGTCCAGTGATGCAAAAAGCAAAATCATCTGTAGTTGCAGTATCTTGTAATACCTTTTTTATTGGACTAACAAGATTATGTAGAGAAGCTTTCGAGATTCCTCCCTTTATCAAGTCATAAGCATTTCTGAGCTCACAAGGAGAAAACACAGGTTCTATCTCACAAAATATGCAGGGGTTAAAACAACATATGTGGAGAATGGACATAAAGTTGGGCCATAAATTGTATAGCTATAGGACGATAGACTACAGATAAGGATGAGGAGGGGGGGGGGGCTGGAGAGCAGAGGTGAGAATGGTGGTTATGCTGGACAGACAATTTTACTACAGAGCCATAGACTGAAGATAAGACTTAGACAGGGGAGGGGGAGCAGGGGTGTGATGGTGTTAGAGCAGAGAGAGGGAAGAGAGTTTAGCAAAAGTTATAGGAAATTTTGATAATGGGATAAGAAGCTTAAATCCACATTAAGTCCTTTGTTCTTGGAGTCATAAAGAACTATCATTTTGGCTTCAAATGTGAAAGACACCACTGAGGGCTGTTGAGACCTGCCTAAAATGCATATAACAAGTATTATACGGAAAAAAGTAAAAATGTAAAAAAAATTGCCTAAAAAAAAAAATTTGAAACAAACAAAATAGAACGTATTAAATTTAGGAGGTTTATTTCTTTCTTACATAGACAAAACTTGAAGAGTTGGGGCCCCAATGCAAAATCAGTAACAGTGCCCCAACCATATTTCTTAGTTATTTTGCTGGTCTCATTGTATAGGAAAGAGAGACCTGATGGGGGCCCAGCAGACTCCTTAACCGTCTGTACCCCTTTAGTTATGCTCCTGCTTCCTTGTGTTCCATTACATTAAACGGGTACTCCGGGGTACTCCAAAGGATAGGGGATAAGATGCCTGATCGCGGGGGACCACCCGCTGGTAGACCCCCGTGAGCTTCCACACTGCACCCCTGTGATCAGGCATCTTATCCCCAATCCTTTGGATAGGGGAGAAGATGTCTTAGCACCAGAGTACCCCTTTGATGGACATTTAGTTGGGAGGAATCTCCTGGTATACTCTTAAATGGGCACTCTCATTAAAAAAAATTTGCCATTGGACTCCATATGGTAAATAAAAAATCTTTCTAATGTACTTTGTTAAAAAAAAATAAGTTTTCTATGTTTTGTGTTTAAAAAAGCTGCCATTAGGTCACTCCATACTTGTCCCGAGCACACTTCCCCCTCTTGCACAGACTTTGGACTTCTGCTCGCCTGGCAGAAGTCCAAAATCAGGAAATGCAGTCAGGAGTGCTGAGGGGGGGGGGGGGGGTATACTGCCTTAGCCAATCATAGCTCATCTCGCACTTGTAACACTCACTAATGTGCCACTGGTTTTCACCAGGTTTCATCCCGAAAAGCGGGATGGTCTTGCTGCGGCAGGAGGCACCCAGGTTCCTACCCCTTGTACCACTCGACCACACAGGCAGCTAAGGTGATTTGATGCACAGGAGGTATACAGCAACTTGTAGTCAGGATAGCAGAAGGTCAGGGCCGGCAGCACAGGTGGTAGGCAGGAAAGTAGCAGGAAGTCAGTAGGCAGACGGCACAGGAGCAAGGTCAGGTCACAGAGCTGAGCTGAGAGGCAGGGGAGGAGACAGCAGAGGACCGAGGTAAGTGACAGGCTGGGATTTGAATGCGGGCGCGTCCCGCGATGGGAATCCCAGCCCTGTCAGGCTTCAGATGATGTCATGCCTGCTGGGGAACACCCCTTCCCAGTCTGTAAAAAACTAAATAATAATAAAAATAAAGGCAAGGGGTGGTTTATCATGATGGGGGCAGTGAACTGGGTGAATTATAACATTTATCAAGATCATGAGAGGCACTCTTTAACACTTCTTGAAGGTGGTAAATTTGTCTTCTTATAGAATGCATTGATAAGAGACTGTGCCTATAAACAGTACACGGATGATTGTAATCCATAGATGTTAAAAACATTTATTTCATCATAAAATTATGATTTTACAAACTTGCTTTATATATCATGATATACTATGTTACTGCTTTAAGTATCCACTCCAATATATTGGACAGTTTATATGACTGATATATATATATATATATATATATATATATATATATATATATATGATAATACACATATCAGTCAGTACTTGAGTTACTGATTATAATCTCTCCAATTTCTAAGACTACTGTCAGGTGTGTGCTACTCTACCCATTAGCTGTTGCTTGGTGGCTCTCTCCCAAAGAGAAAACCACAGTTTGCAGGAATCAATGACCTGCAATCTACATTTTCTCTAGGAACAGCCACCTAGCAACAGCGCCCAATCCTGCCATCCCACCTTTAGGCCTGTCTTTACTCTCTACTTGTATTCACTTATGTAAGTGATTGAACTTGATGGACATATGTCTTTTTTCGACCGTACTAACTATGTAACTATGTAACTGTTACGCCGAGCGCTCCGGGTCCCCGCTCCTCCCCGGAGCGCTCGCAGCATCCTCTCATTCGCAGTGCCCCGGTCAGACCTGCTGACCGGGTGCGCTGCAATGTCACTCCCAGCCGGGATGCGATTCGCGACGCAGGAGGCGCCCGCTCGCGATGCGCATCCCGGCTCCCGTACCTGACCCGTTCCCCGTCTGTCTTGTCCCGATGCGCGCGGCCCCGCCCCTTAGGGCGCGCGCGCGCCGTGTCTCTGCTATTTAAAGGGCCACTGCGCCACTGATTGGCGCAGCAGGCCTAATCAGTGTTTTCACCTGTGCACTCCCTACTTATACCTCACTTCCCCTGCACTCCCTCGCCGGATCTTGTTGCCATTGTGCCAGTGAAAGCGTTCCCTTGTGTGTTCCTAGCCTGTGTTCCAGACCTCCTGCCGTTGCCCCTGACTACGATCCTTGCTGCCTGCCCTGACCTTCTGCTACGTCCGACCTTGCTCTTGTCTACTCCCTTGTACCGCGCTTTTCTTCAGCAGTCAGAGAGGTTGAGCCGTTGCTGGTGGATACGACCTGGTTGCTACCGCCGCTGCAAGACCATCCCGCTTTGCGGCGGGCTCTGGTGAATACCAGTAGCAACTTAGAACCGGTCCACCAACACGGTCCACGCCAATCCCTCTCTGGCACAGAGGATCCACCTCCAGCCAGCCGAATCGTGACAGTAGATCCGGCCATGGATCCCGCTGAAGTCCCGCTGCCAGTTGTCTCCGACCTCACCACGGTGGTCGCCCAGCAGTCGCAACAGATAGCGCAACAAGGCCATCAGCTGTCTCAACTGACCGTGATGCTACAGCAGCTATTACCACAGCTCCAGCAATCTTCTCCTCTGCCAGCTCCTGCACCTCCTCCGCAGCGAGTGGCCGCTTCCAGCCTTCGATTATCCTTGCCGAATAAATTTGATGGGGACTCTAAGTTTTGCCGTGGCTTTCTTTCGCAATGTTCCCTGCACTTGGAGATGATGTCGGACCAGTTTCCTACTGAAAGGTCTAAGGTGGCTTTCGTAGTCAGCCTTCTGTCTGGGAAAGCTCTGTCATGGGCCACACCGCTCTGGGACCGCAATGACCCTGTCACTGCCTCTGTACACTCCTTCTTCACGGAGATTCAAAGTGTCTTTGAGGAACCTGCCCGAGCCTCTTCTGCTGAGACTGCCCTGCTGAACCTGGTCCAGGGTAATTCTTCTGTTGGCGAGTACGCCATCCAATTCCGTACTCTTGCCTCCGAATTATCCTGGAATAACGAGGCCCTCTGCGCGACCTTTAAAAAAGGCCTATCCAGTAACATTAAAGATGTGCTGGCCGCACGAGAAATTCCTGCTAACCTGCATGAACTTATTCATCTTGCCACCCGCATTGACATGCGTTTTTCCGAAAGGCATCAGGAGCTCCGCCAGGATATGGACTCTGTTCGCACAAGGCGGTTTCTCTCCCCGGGTCCTCTCTCATCTGGTCCTCTGCAATCCGTTCCTGTGCCTCCCGCCGTGGAGGCTATGCAAGTTGACCGGTCTCGCTTGACACCTCAAGAGAGGACACGACGCCGCATGAAGAATCTTTGCCTGTACTGTGCCGGTACCGAACATTTCTTGAAGGATTGTCCTATCTGTCCTCCCCGCCTGGAAAGACGTACGCTGACTCCGCACAAAGGTGAGACAGCTTTTGATGTGAACTCTGCTTCTCCACGCCTCACTGTGCCTGTGCGGATATCTTCTTCTACCTTCTCCTTCTCTGCTATGGCCTTCTTGGATTCCGGATCTGCAGGAAATTTTGTTTTGGCCTTTCTCATCAACAGGTTCAACATCCCGGTGACCAGTCTCGCCAGACCCCTGTACATCAATTCTGTTAACTGTTACGCCGAGCGCTCCGGGTCCCCGCTCCTCCCCGGAGCGCTCGCTTCACTCTCCCCGCGGCAGCGCCCCGGTCACGTCCTCTGACCCGGGGCGCTGCGATTCCGCTGCCAGCCGGGATGCGATTCGCGATGCGGGTAGCGCCCGCTCGCGATGCGCACCCCGGCTCCCCTACCTGACTCGCTCTCCGTCTGTTCTGTCCCGGCGCGCGCGGCCCCGCTCCCTAGGGCGCGCGCGCGCCGGGTCTCTGCGATTTAAAGGGCCACTGCGCCGCTGATTGGCGCAGTGGTTCCAATCAGTGTGTTCACCTGTGCACTTCCCTATATCACCTCACTTCCCCTGCACTCCCTTGCCGGATCTTGTTGCACTTGTGCCTAGTGAAAGCGTTCCCTTGTCTGTTCCTAGTCCGTGTTCCTGACCTCCTGCCGTTGCCCCTGACTACGATTCTTGCCGCCTGCCCCCGACCTTCTGCTACGTCCGACTTTGCTTCTGCCTACTCCCCTGTACCTCGCCTATCTTCAGCATCTTCAGCAGCCAGAGAGGTGAGCCGTTGCTAGTGGATACGACCTGGTCACTACCGCCGCAGCAAGACCATCCCGCTTTGCGGCGGGCTCTGGTGAAAACCTGTAGTGGCTTAGAACCGGTCCACTAGCGCGGTCCTCGCCATCCCTCTCTGGCACAGAGGATCCACTACCTGCCAGCCGGCATCGTGACAGTAGATCCGGCCATGGATCCCGCTGAACTTCCTCTGTCAGTTGTCGCTGACCTCACCACGGTGGCCGCCCAGCAAGCCCGACAGATCGCCCTTCTAACCCGTCAGCTGTCGGAAATGTCCACCATTTCGCACCAACTTCAGTCGCAACTTCTCCAGCAATCTTCTCCTCCGCCAGCTCCTGCACCTCCTCCGCAGCGAGTGGCCACTCCTAGCCTCCGCCTGTCCTTGCCGGACAAATTTAATGGGGACTCTAAGTATTGCCGTGGCTTTCTTTCGCAATGTTCCCAGCACTTGGAGATGATGTCGGACCAGTTTCCTACTGAAAGGTCTAAGGTGGCTTTCGTGTTCTGCCTTCTGTCTGGAAAAACCCTGTCATGGGCCGCACCGCTCTGGGACCGCAATGACCCCGTCACTGCCTCTGTACACTCCTTCTTCTCGGAAATTCGAAGTGTCTTTGAGGAACCTGCCCGAGCTTCTTCAGCCGAGATTGCCCTGCTGAACCTGGCCCAGGGTGTTTCTTCCGTTGGCGAGTACGCCATTCAGTTCCGTGCTCTTGCTTACGAGTTGTCCTGGAATAGTGAGGTTCTCTGCGCGACCTTTAAAAAAGGCCTATCCAGCAACATTAAAGATGTTCTGGCCGCACGAGAGACTCCTGCTGACCTACATGAACTCATTCATCTAGCCACTCGCATTGACATGCGTTCTTCCGGATGGCGTCTGGAGCTCCGCCTGGATATGGACTTTGTTCGCACAAAGCGTTTTTTCTCTCCGGCTCCTCTCTCCTCTGGTCCTCTGCAATCTGTTCCTGTGCTTCCCGCCGCGGAGGCTATGCAAGTTGACCGGTCTTGCTTGACACCTCAAGAGAGGACACGACGCCGCATGGAGAATCTTTGCCTGTACTATGCCGGTACCGAACACTTCCTGAAGGATTGTCCTATCCGTCCTCCCCGCCTGGAAAGACGTACGCTGACTCCGCACAAAGGTGACACAGTTCTTGATGTCAACTCTGCTTCTCCACGCCTTACTGTGCCTGTGCGGATATCTGCCTCTACCTTCTCCTTCTCTACTATGCTCTTCTTGGATTCCGGATCTGCAGGAAAAATTTTTTTGGCCTCTCTCATCAACAGGTTCTACGTTCCTGTGACCAGTCTCGCCAGACCCCTCTACATCTATTGTTTTTACAATAAAAGATTGGACTGTCTCGTACGTTTCCACACAGAACCCCTCCTAATTTGCATCGGACCTCATCACGGAAAAAAATTGAGTTTTTTTTTCCTCAGGTTCTTTGGCCCCAAGAAGAGGGGGAGACCCAAGGGGGGGGGTACTGTTACGCCGAGCGCTCCGGGTCCCCGCTCCTCCCCGGAGCGCTCGCTTCACTCTCCCCGCGGCAGCGCCCCGGTCACGTCCTCTGACCCGGGGCGCTGCGATTCCGCTGCCAGCCGGGATGCGATTCGCGATGCGGGTAGCGCCCGCTCGCGATGCGCACCCCGGCTCCCCTACCTGACTCGCTCTCCGTCTGTTCTGTCCCGGCGCGCGCGGCCCCGCTCCCTAGGGCGCGCGCGCGCCGGGTCTCTGCGATTTAAAGGGCCACTGCGCCGCTGATTGGCGCAGTGGTTCCAATCAGTGTGTTCACCTGTGCACTTCCCTATATCACCTCACTTCCCCTGCACTCCCTTGCCGGATCTTGTTGCACTTGTGCCTAGTGAAAGCGTTCCCTTGTCTGTTCCTAGTCCGTGTTCCTGACCTCCTGCCGTTGCCCCTGACTACGATTCTTGCCGCCTGCCCCCGACCTTCTGCTACGTCCGACTTTGCTTCTGCCTACTCCCCTGTACCTCGCCTATCTTCAGCATCTTCAGCAGCCAGAGAGGTGAGCCGTTGCTAGTGGATACGACCTG
The DNA here is from genome assembly GCF_029499605.1 of Hyla sarda. Lineage (NCBI taxonomy): Eukaryota > Metazoa > Chordata > Amphibia > Anura > Hylidae > Hyla > Hyla sarda. Next base: position 42,871,926 of record NC_079200.1, read on the forward strand.
GTCACTACCGCCGCAGCAAGACCATCCCGCTTTGCGGCGGGCTCTGGTGAAAACCTGTAGTGGCTTAGAACCGGTCCACTAGCGCGGTCCTCGCCATCCCTCTCTGGCACAGAGGATCCACTACCTGCCAGCCGGCATCGTGACATTAACAATGAAAGATTGGACTGTACCGTGTGTTACCGCACGGAACCTCTCCTAATGTGCATCGGACCCCATCACGAAAAAATTGAATTTTTGGTCCTCTCTAACTGCACTTCAGAAATTCTTCTTGGATTACCGTGGCTTCAACGCCATTCCCCAACCCTTGATTGGTCCACAGGAGAAATCAAGAACTGGGGTACTTCTTGTCACAAGGACTGTCTTAAACCGGTTCCCAGTACTCACAGTCGTGACCCTGTGGTTCCCCCGGTATCTGATCTTCCTAAGGCCTATCTGGACTATGCTGATGTTTTTTGCAAAAAGCAAGCTGAGACTTTGCCTCCTCACAGGCCTTATGACTGTCCTATTGACCTCCTCCCGGGTACTACTCCACCCCGGGGCAGAATCTATCCTCTGTCTGCTCCAGAAACCCAAGCCATGTCGGAGTACATCCAGGAGAATTTAAAAAAGGGGTTTATCCGCAAGTCCTCCTCTCCTGCCGGAGCTGGATTTTTTTTTGTGTCCAAAAAAGATGGCTCCCTACGTCCTTCCATTGATTACCGCGGACTTAATAAAATCACGGTAAAAAACCGCTACCCCTTACCTCTTATCTCGGAACTCTTTGATCGCCTACAAGGCGCCCACATCTTTACTAAACTGGACTTAAGAGGTGCTTATAATCTCATCCGCATCAGGGAGGGGGACGAATGGAAGACTGCATTTAACACCAGAGATGGACACTTTGAGTATCTGGTCATGCCCTTTGGCCTGTGCAACGCCCCTGCCGTCTTCAAAGACTTTGTGAATGAAATTTTTCGTGATCTCCTATATACCTGTGTTGTGGTTTACCTGGACGATATTCTGATTTTTTCTGCCAACTTAGAAGAACACCGCCAGCATGTCCGCATGGTTCTTCAGAGACTTCGGGACAATCAACTTTATGCCAAAATGGAAAAATGTCTCTTTGAATGTCAATCTCTTCCTTTCCTAGGATACTTGGTCTCTGGCCAGGGACTACAAATGGACCCAGATAAACTATCTGCCGTGTTAGATTGGCCACGCCCCTCCAGACTCCGTGCTATCCAACGTTTTTTGGGGTTCGCCAATTATTACAGACAATTCATTCCACACTTCTCCACTATTGTGGCCCCTATCGTGGCTTTAACCAAGAAAAATGCCAATCCTAAGTCCTGGTCTCCCCAAGCGGAAGACGCATTTAAACATCTCAAGTCTGCCTTTTCTTCTGCTCCCGTGCTCTCCAGACCTGACCCATCTAAACCCTTTCTATTGGAGGTAGATGCCTCCTCAGTGGGAGCTGGAGCAGTTCTTCTACAAAAAAATTCTTCCGGGCATGCTATTACTTGTGGTTTTTTTTCTAGGACCTTCTCTCCAGCGGAGAAAAACTACTCCATTGGTGATCGAGAACTACTGGCCATTAAATTGGCGCTTGAGGAATGGAGGCACCTGCTGGAGGGATCAAAATATCCAGTTATTATATACACTGATCACAAGAATCTCTCCTATCTTCAGTCTGCCCAGCGACTGAACCCTCGCCAGGCTAGGTGGTGGTTGTTCTTTGCCCGTTTTAACTTTGAAATCCATTTTCGCCCTGCTGACAAGAACATTAGGGCCGATGCCCTCTCTCGATCTTCTGATGCCTCTGAAGTAGAGGCCTCTCCGCAACACATCATTTCTCCGGACTGTCTGATCTCCACTTCTCCAGCTTCCATCAGGCAAACTCCTCCAGGGAAGACCTTCGTTTCTCCACGCCAGCATCTCGGCATTCTCAAATGGGGACACTCCTCCCACCTCGCAGGCCATGCGGGCATCAAAAATCCTTTCAACTCATCTCTCGATTGGTGGCCGACTCTGGAGACTGATGTTCTTGATTTTGTGCGGGCCTGTACTGTCTGTGCCCGGGATAAGACTCCTCGCCAGAAGCCTGCTGGTCTCCTTCATCCTCTGCCTGTTCCTGAACAGCCTTGGTCACAGATTGGTATGGACTTTATTACGGACTTGCCCCCATCCCGTGGCAACACAGTTGTTTGGGTGGTCGTTGATCGATTTTCCAAGATGGCACATTTTATTCCTCTTCCTGGTCTTCCTTCAGCGCCTCAGTTGGCAAAGCAATTTTTTATACACATTTTTCGCCTTCGCGGTTTGCCCACGCATATCGTCTCGGATAGAGGCGTCCAATTCGTGTCTAAATTCTGGAGGGCCCTCTGTAAACAGCTCAAGATCAAATTAAACTTCTCTTCTTCTTATCATCCCCAATCCAATGGGCAAGTAGAAAGAATTAATCAGGTCCTGGGTGACTATTTACCGCATTTTGTTTCCTCCCGCCAGGATGACTGGGCAGATCTTCTACCATGGGCCGAATTCTCATACAACTTCAGAGTCTCCGAATCTTCTGCTAAATCCCCATTTTTCGTGGTGTACGGCCGTCACCCTCTTCCTCCCCTCCCTACTCCCTTGCCCTCTGGTTTGCCCGCTGTGGATGAAGTGACTCGTGATCTTTCCACCATATGGAAAGAAACCCAAAATTCTCTTTTACAGGCTTCATCCCGGATGAAAAAATTTGCTGATAAAAAAAGAAGAACTCCCCCCATTTTTGCTCCCGGAGACAAGGTATGGCTCTCCGCTAAGTATGTCAGCTTTCGTGTCCCCAGTTACAAACTGGGACCACGCTATCTTGGTCCTTTCAAAATCTTGTGCCAGATTAACCCTGTCTCTTACAAACTCCTTCTTCCTCCTTCTCTCCGTATTCCCAATGCCTTCCATGTCTCTCTCCTTAAACCACTCATCCTTAACTGCTTCTCTCCCAAATTGGTTCTCCCACTCCTGTTTCCGGTTCGTCTGACGTCTTTTCTGTGAAGGAGATTCTGGCCTCCAAGATTGTCAAAGGTAAAAGATTTTTTCTGGTGGATTGGGAGAACTGTGGCCCAGAGGAGAGATCTTGGGAACCTGAGGACAACATCCTAGACAAAAGTCTTATCCTCAGGTTCCCAGGCTCCAAGAAGAGGGGGAGACCCAAGGGGGGGGTACTGTTACGCCGAGCGCTCCGGGTCCCCGCTCCTCCCCGGAGCGCTCGCAGCATCCTCTCATTCGCAGCGCCCCGGTCAGACCTGCTGACAGGGGGCGCTGCAATGTCACTCCCAGCCGGGATGCGATTCGCGACGCAGGAGGCACCCGCTCGCGATGCGCATCCCGGTGCATTGCCGTGGAATGAGATTTGCCATAGAATGAGATGGTCCGCCTTCATCACATCCTATTGGCTCTCTCTTGTCACGTGACATATTTAAACGTCACGCATCGATGCGCACAGCAGTGTCAGTTTGGCTATCACAGGGAGAGGATCTCCTCACCCTTTGATAGCTGAAGCTGTACGGAGCTCTCATGGCCTCTGTGGCCCGACAGAAGTTCACACATGTACACAGCTCATACGGCTGCCTCATATACATTTACTGTTGATCCACAGCGCTATCGGGATCCCGATGCCCGATGGCGCTGTCATCAGTGTGCGTCCCCGCGAGCGCCCCACGCCCGCAGCTCTACTCCCCGTCCTCCGCCCCCCGCAGCTCTACTCCCCGTCCCCCGCAGCTCTACTCCACGTCCCGTTAACGCTCAGGGAGCGGGGAACAGAAAGTAGAGCATCGGGCGCAGGTTAAGCTATTCACGTAGTGCTGCGCATGCGCAGTACTACTTTACCTGCGCCCGATGCTCTACTTTCTGTTCCCCGCTCCCTGAGCGTTAACGGGACGGGGAGTAGAGCTACGGAGGGACGGGGAGTACAGCTGCGGGCATGGGGCGCTCGCGGGGACGCACACTGATGACAGCGCCATCGGGCATAGGAATCCCCATAGCGCTGTGGATCGCTCCCTGAGCGTTCACAGGGGACAGGAAGTACAGCTGCGTAGGACGGGGAGTAGAGATGCGGGGGACGGGGAGTAGAGCTGCGGGGGACGGGGAGTAGAGATGCGGGGGACGGGGAGTACAGCTGCGGGGGACGGGGTGTAGAGCTGCGGGCGTGGGGATCCTGATTACAGCGCCATCGGGCATAGGGATCCCGATAGCGCTGCGGATCAACAGTAAATGTATATGAGGCAGCCGTATGAGCTGCGTACATGTGTGAACTTCTGTCGGGCCACAGAGGCCATGAGAGCTCCGTGCAGCTTCAGCTATCACAGGGAGAGGAGATCCTCTCCCTGTGATAGCCAAACTGACACTGCTGTGCGCATCGATGCGTGACGTTTAAATATGTCACGTGACAAGAGAGAGCCAATAGGATGTGATAGAGGCGGACCATCTCATTCTATGGCAAATCTCATTCCACGGCAATGCCCCGGCTCCCGTACCTGACCCGTTCCCCGTCTGTCTTGTCCCGGCGCGCGCGGCCCCGCTCCTTAGGGCGCGCGCGCGCCAGGTCTCTGCTATTTAAAGGCCCACTGCGCCACTGATTGGCGCAGCAGGCCTAATCAGTGTTTTCAGCTGTGCACTCCCTACTTATACCTCACTTCCCCTGCACTCCCTCGCCGGATCTTGTTGCCATTGTGCCAGTGAAAGCGTTCCGTTGTGTGTTCCTAGCCTGTGTTCCAGACCTCCTGCCGTTGCCCCTGACTACGATCCTTGCTGCCTGCCCTGACCTTCTGCTACGTCCGACCTTGCTCTTGTCTACTCCCTTGTACCGCGCTTATCTTCAGCAGCCAGAGAGGTTGAGCCGTTGTTGGTGGATACGACCTGGTTGCTACCGCCGCTGCAAGACCATCCCGCTTTGCGGCAGGCTCTGGTGAATACCAGTAGCAACTTTGAACCGGTCCACCAACACGGTCCACGCCAATCCCTCTCTGGCACAGAGGATCCACCTCCAGCCAGCCGAATCGTGACAGTAACTATGTAAGGTGCTATGTAACCCATAATAGATTATGAAGGTGGTATATTTCTTACTGCAGGCCCAACAAAGCCTACACTCTTTGGCATGAGAGGTTATTATGAGCACTTTTTTGGTTGTTCATTATGCCTTATAATCAGGATGTAAATTCTTGTATGCCACGCTGTGTTGTACCATATAATTTGATATATTTTAAACCAAATTGGGACTAAGTGCATTCATCAGCACATTAACTTACTATACAGAAAGTACAATACTTTCGTCCCTTTTATCACAAAACTTTAACATTTCTAGTTAATGGATAGGTGCCACACTCTGCGCTCTGGCCGGTCATGCCGGCCGTGACCGCATTAGTCCTCTTATGTCCTCAGTCAGCGGGGCTGAGATTCGCACCGCGGGGCGCGCCCGCATGCAAGTCCCAACCCGTCACTCCCCTCAGTCCCCGGCGGTACCTGTCCCTCATCTCCAGCGCGCGAGCCCCCCCTCTTAGGGCACAGACGCGCCGGAGCTTTGAGATTTAAAGGGCCAGTGAGCCCGTAATTAGTTTACACACCTGTCCCATAACTGCATACCCACTAGATTACAAATCGGACCAACAGGGTTTGATCTGGGAGATCTGATGCCAGAGACATTTTAATAATTTTATCTTGATTATATATAATCATATATCTATATTTCATTTCATATTGCTAGAGTCTTTTTTAGGAACTGTATATTGTATGTTTTACTACCTAAAGCTATTTTATCAATAGTGCCACATATATATTAACTCTGCATTTAAGGCTGGGAGTAATAACCGCAAGGGCCCTGCAGTTTAAACTACCCACCACCTTGCACCAAGGGCTTGGATCTAGCTGCGAGTAATGACAGTAAGCTACATGGAGAGAAGGTTATATAAAATGGAAAAGGTACAGACTTTTAAAAAGAGGATGTCAAAAAATCTGGTCTGGAAGTAGTTTGCAGCCAGTTTGAGTATGTGTATATATATATATATATATATATATATATATATATATATATAGCAAAAAATGGAAGAGAGCGGCAGTGAGGGTGTATTTATTCACACATCTGCAATACACGCAACGTTTCGGCCCGTCAATAGAGCCTTTCTCAAGCACGAGAAAGTGCTTGAGAAAGGCTCTATTGACGGGCCAAAACGTCGCGTGTATTGCAGATGTGTGAATAAATACACCCTCACTGGGTTTTCACTGAATGCTGGAGTGCCGCTCTCTTCCATTTTTGCTACATTTACTTGGGGCCTGGGTCTGACCCTGGAGCTGAGCACCCACGTGGATCTTAGAATCCTTGGCTACAGCCACGCATGGTGCTCCTTCCTCTTCACTTTTTATATATATATATATATATATATATATATATGTATATGTGTGGACCTGAAAGGTTCCCTTTAGTCCTCCAACTAAAGGGAAAAGGTGGAACTATACTATTAGGATACAAAGGTAACATGTAAGTAGAATATAGATGGAGCACTCAACACGACGAGTCTTCCTACTTCTTTATTGCACATACAGTTAAAAGGCACAGCCGGGAGATCTAGAAAGAGGACAGGGAACGTGAAGCAACAGCCATATTGTGCCAAATGCCACTCCTTCCGGCCTCCACTAACATTTACACATCCGGGTGGGTTTTAAAAACAGGTAAGAAGGCAGGGAGGGGAGGGGTAACACCATATACAAATATAACAAACACCACCCTAAAGTGAAAACACACCCTGGACGTGTAAATGTTAGTGGAGGCCAAAAGAAGTGCCATTCGGCAAGATACAGCTGATGTTCCCTGTCTAGATCTCCCGGCTGTGTCTTCTAACTGTAACTATTTTGTACACTAAAGAAGTAAGAAGACTCGACGTGGTGAGTGCTCCCTCTATATTCTACTTACATGTTACCTTCGCTTCTGTGATCTATGCTACCTATACAGTAACCCCCTGACCTGCGATGGCCCCGATATATGATAACATACGATGCTTTTATATGTCGGTGCCATCGCATTAACTGCTATCCGACAGCGCAAAATGCTTAAGCTGCTGTCGGATAGCAGTTTAAGCATCCCGGGCAGGTTCGCCTACCTATTCCCGCTGCTCTGGGTCCACTTCGCGATCCTCCGGCGTCTTCTGCATCTTCTCCAGGGTCCGGGCCTCGCTTTCTGGCGTCATTATTACATCACTACGTACGCCGCGCCGGCGCAGCAGCGTAATAACGTCACCAGAAAACGAGGCCCGGACCCTGCAGAAGATGTGGAAGAAGCCGGAGGATCGCGAAGAAGACACCGGAGCAGCGGGACAGCATCGAGAGCCCCTTGGACAGCATCGGGAGCGGTGAGGACCTGGTCTGGAGTGGCGGGGACAGGTGAGTACAGCTTCCTATACTTTACATTGCACGGATCCCTCAACATACGATGGATTCGACAAACGATGGGTCGTTTGGAACGAATTACCATCGTATGTTGAGGGACCACTGTATTGATGTTGAGTAGTGATGAGCAGCAGGGGCCATATTCGAATTCGCGATATTTCACGAATATATAGACGATTATTCGTCCTATGCTTGCGAAATTTGCATATTCGCTATGTTCATTCAGTTTTTTTTCCATGCGAAAATTCGCATGAAAAATTTGCATAAAAATGTGCATGTGAAAAAAAAACCTAAAAAAACAGACCCACGTGATAAACCCATGTGATAGACCCCGTTTTGCATGGAAAATTTGCACAAAAATGCGCATGTAGTGCAATATATACCAATATATAGCACTATATTCTAAATAATCGTGAAATCGAGAAATGTGTCGATATTCGCGATAAAAATCTGCATTACGAATATTCTTGCTCAACACTAATGTTGAGCACACCTGCAAGATTCTGAAGCCTTTGAGTCATCGAGCCACGATATTTCCTATGACCCCACCTGTGGACTATCAGTAGGGATGAGCGAATCGAAATTCCATATTCCAAAATAGCATATTTTTGGTCACTTTTTATATCATGAAAAATGAATAAAAAGCGATAAAAAAAGTCCGATCATTACAAAAATGGTACCGATAAAATCTTCAGATCACGGCGCAAAAAATGAGCCCTCATACAGGCCCGTACGTGGAAAAATAAAAAAGTTATAGGGGTCAGGAGATGACAATTTTTAACATATAAATTTTCCTGCATGTAGTTATGATTTTTTTCAGAAGTACGAAAGAATCAATCCTATATAAGTAGGGTATCATTTTAACCCTATGGACCTACAGAACAAAGATAAGGTTTAATTTTTACCGAAAAATGCACTGCGTAGAAACAGAAGCCCCCAAAATGTATTTTTGGTAAAATGGAAAAGGATTTTTTGGTAAAATGACTAATGTCACTGCAAAGTAGAATTGGTGGCGCAAAAAATAAGCCATTATATGGAATTTTTGGTGCAAAATTGAAAGCATTATGATTTTTGGAAGGTGATGAGGAAAAAATGAAAATGCAAAAACAGAAAAGCCCTGTGTCCTTAAGGGGTTAAAGTCTTAAAGGGATTCTCCCCTGGAAAACATTTTCTTTCAAATCAACTGGTGCCATAATAACATTTATTAAAAAAAAATCTTAATCCTTCCAGTACTTATCAGCTGCTGTATGATCCGCTTGAAGTTCTTTTATTTTTGAATTTCCTTTCTGCCTGACCAAAGTGCTCTCTGCCAACACCTCTGTCCATTTTAGGAACTGTCCAGAGTAGAAGAAAATCCCCATAGAAAACCTATCCTGCTCTCGACAGTTCCCTGACATGGACAGAGGTGTCAGCAGAGAGCACTGTGGTCAGACAGAAAGGAAATTCAAAAAGAAAAGAACTTCCTGTGGAGCATAAGGTAGCTGATAAGTACTGGAAGGATTAAGATTTTTTTTAATAGAAGTAATTTACAAATCTGTTTAACTTTCTGGCACCAGTTGATTTAATAAAAAATGTTTTCCAGTGGAGTACACCTTTAAGGGCCTAGTTACTGTGAAAGGCCAGCCAAAAGTACTCACCTTCTGCTGTTCTAGACAAATACTGTTTTAAGTGTAGTGAAACGTATTGTACTCCACTCATAAGAGCATACCACGTACGTACATCTACGTGGTGTACCATTTTGTTCCTGTTATAGTCCTAAGGGCCTAGTTACTGTGAAAGGCCAGCCAAAAGTACACACCTGCTGGTGTTGTAGACATACTGTTTTAAATGTAGTGGAGTGTATTGTCCTCCCCCCATAAGTGCATACCACGTACCTCTTCTGCGTGGCATACCATTTTGTTGCTGTTATAGTCCTGAGGGCCTAGTTACTGTGAAAGGCGAGCCAAAAGTACACACCTGCTGGTGTTGTAGATAAATACTGTTTTAAGCATAGTGGAGCGTATTGTCCTCCCCTCATAAGTGCATACCATATACGTACATCTAAGTGGTGTACCATTTTGTTCCTGCTAAAGTCATAAGGGCCTAGTTACTGTGAAAGGCCAACCAAAAGTACATACCTGCTGCTGTTCTAGACAAATACTGTTTTAAGCATAGTGGAGCATATTGTCCTCCCCTCATATACGCACTAAGGATGTCAGGCAGAGAAGTGCCAGGATGTGCACAGAGGATTGGCAGAGGCCTAAATATATCAGGAGCAGACAGAGGTCGCAGGAGACTAGGGGCGAGTGGCAGCAGGAGTCGCAGCGAGAGGCCTGAGCTCCAGGTATCAGTTAGCGGTTGTGTCTTGACCAGCAACCCATCTACCTTCATCGATTGGTTAACTCGGTCATCCACTTCATCAAAAGTGACTTCTGATACTCCCAGTCAACAGTCAGTGGGTTCCTCAGACAAAATCCTCACTTGGCATGGCCTGGGAGCAGTCCCTGTCCTTCCATTGCCTCTGTCCTATGCTGTTCTGCTTTTTTTTACCCACCTTTGTCACCGGGTACTGATATTGCCACCCACTGCCCCACTTTGTCGCCGGGGGACTTTCAGGACTCCTGATGCTGCTGATGCCACCTCCAGGCTGTCTCATAGTGCCACCATATGTTCTCCTCATGCTGATGCCAGCTCCAGGCTGTCTCATCCTGCCCCCATATGTTCTCCTCATGCTGATGTCAGCCCAAGGCTGTCTCATCCTGACACCATATGTTCTCCTCATGCTGATGCCTGCTCCAGGCTGTCTCATACTGACACCACATGTTCTCCTTATGCTCATGCTACCTCCATGCTGTCTCATTCTGCCACCATATGTACTCTTCATGCTGATGCCAGCTCCAGGCTGTCTGATTGTGCCACCATATGTTCTCCTCATGCTGATGCCCCCTCCAGGCTGTCTCATTCAGCCACCCTATGTTCTCCTCATATTGATGCCACCTCCTGGCTTTCTCATTCGGCCACCATATGTTCTCCTCATGCTGATGCCAGCTCCAGGCTGTCTCATTCTGCCACCATATGTTTTCCTCATGCTGATGCCACCTCCAGGCTGTCCCATTCAGCAACCATATGCTCTCCTCTTGCTGATGCCAGCTCCAGCTGTGTCATTCAGCCACCATAGAGTGGGGATCAAAAGTGTGGGCACCCCAGGTAAAAATTTGTATTAATGTGCATAAAGAAGCCAAGGAAGGATCGAAAAATCTCAAAAAGGCATTAAATATTCTTATAATATGTCAACAAAAATTAGATTTTATCATTTCATTTCATCATTTACACTTTCAAAATAACAGAAAACAAAAATACGGTGTCTGCAAACGTATGGGCACCCTGCAGAATTTATAGCATGCACTGCCCCCTTTGCAAAGCTGAGACCTGCAAGTGTCATGGATTGTTCTCAATCATCATCTGGGAAGACCAGGTGATGTCAATCTCAAAGGTTTTAAATGCCCAGACTCATCTGACCTTGCCCCAACAATCAGCACCATGGGTTCTTCTAAGCAGTTGTCTAGAAATCTGAAACTGAAAATAGTTGACGCTCACAAAGCTGGAGAAGGCTATAAGAAGATAGCAAAATGTTTTCAGCTATCAATATCCTCTGTTCGGAATGTAATTAAGAAATGGCAGTCATCAGGAACAGTGGAAGTTAAAGCAAGATCTGGAAGACCAAGAAAAATATCAGACAGAACAGCTCGCAGGATTGTGAGCAAAACTATTCAAAACCCACGTTTGATGGCACAATCCCTCCAGAAAGATCTGGCAGATGCTGGGGTTGTGGTACACTATTCCACTATAAAGAGATACTTGTACAAATATGGTCTTCATGGAAGAGTTATCAGAAGAAAACCTCTTCTACGTCCTCACCACAAAAATCTGCGTTTGAACTTTGCAAATGAACATATAGACAAGCCTGATGCATTTTGGAAGCAAGTTCTGTGGACCGATGAGGTTAAAATTGAACTTTTTGGCCGGAATGAGCAAAGGTACGTTTGCAGAAGAAGGGGAACAGAATTTAATGAAAAGAACCTCTGTCCAACTGTTAAGCATGGGGGTGGATCAATCATGCTTTGGGGTTGTATTGCAGCCAGTGGCACAGGGAACATCTCATGAGTATAAGGAAAAATTGATTCAATAAAATTTCTGCAAATTTTGGATGCTAACTTGATGCCATCTGTGAAAAAGCTGAAGTTAAAGAGAGGATGGCTTCTACAAATGGATAATGATCCTAAACACACCTCGAAATCCACGTGGGATTACATCAAGAGGCGTAAACTGAAGGTTTTGCCATGGCCTTCACAATCTCCTGACCTCAACATAATTGAAAATCTATGGATAGACCTTAAAAGAGCAGTGCGTGACAGACAGCCCAGAAATTTCAAAGAACTGGAAGACTTTTGTAAGGAAGAATGGGCAAAGATATCTCAAACAAGAATTGAAAGACTCTTTGCTGGCTACAAAAAGCGTTTACAAGCTGTGATACTTGCAAAGGGGGCAGTACAAGATATTAACTCTACAGGGTGCCCAAACTTTTGCAGATGCCATTTGTTTTCTGTTATTTTGAAAGTGTAAATGAGAGAAATAAAATATAACTTTTGTTGACATATTATAAGAATGTCTAAGCTGTAATTTGATGCCTTTTGGAGATTTTTCCATCTTTCCTTGGCTTCTTTATGCACATTAATACAAATTTTTACCTAGGGTGCCCAAACTTTTGATCCCCACTGTATGTTCTCCTCATGCTGATGCCACCTCCATGCTGTCTCATTCTGCTGCCTTATGTTCTCCTCATGCTGATGCCAGCTCCAGGCTGTCTCATTCTGCCACCAAATGTTTTCCTCATGCTGATGCCACCTCCAGTCTGTCTCATTCAGCCACCATATGTCCCCCTCTTGCTGATGCCAGCTCCAGCTGTGTCATTCAGACACTATATGGTCTCCTCTTGCTGCTGCCAACTCCAGGCTGTGTCATTCAGACACCATTTGGTCTCCTCATGCTTCCGACACCTCCAGGCTGTGTCATTCAGCCACTATATGGTCTCCTCATGCTGCCGCCACCTCCAGGCTGTGTCATTCTGCCACTATATGGTCTCCTCTTGGTGCCACCAACTCCAGGCCGTGCCATTCAGCCACTATATGGTCTACTCATGCTTCTGCCACCTCCAGGCTGTGTAATCCAGCCACTATATGTTCTCCTCTTGCTGCCGCCAACTCCAGACTGTGTCATTCAGCCACTATGTGGTCTCCTCATGTTGCCGCCAACTCCAGGCTGTGTCATTCAGCCACTATATTGCCTCCTCATTCTGCCGCCACCTCCTCGCTGTGTCATTCAGCCACTATATGGTCTCCTCATACTGATGCCACCTCCAGGCTCTGTGACTGTGATTCTAATAGAGATTCCTCTAATCTGCATGTCATACTGAATAACAGTATTATTTCACTAACATAGCACACTCCCTATGCATATTACGGCAAGGCAAAGTGTTCTACATCCCTTTTGAGGCTCTCTGTAGAGCAGAAATAGTCGTTTTTAATAGTGATTTCCCGCATATAAATTTGGACCAAACCAAATTTTTTGGGGAGAATTCGGCGAATCGGCCGAATCAAATTTTTCAAAAAATGTACTCATCTCTAACTATTAGGATACATCCACCTTCTGTAAACACTGTGGATTTTATGCACATGGAAAATCTGCAGTGGATCACAGTATCTGCCATGTGGATGAGATTATAACAAATCTTATACACATGTTGCGGTATTCTTTTATGTGGAAATTGACCTGCATTGTAAATCTTAAATCTACAGCATGGCATCTATTGTGCTTTCATCAGCAGTCTGTTCCTTGCAGACGGGTAACATCTACAGTAAAATCTGCATGTAATGCATGCAGATTTTTCTGTGGATTTGCCATTGATTTTGAGGGAGATCCATAGCTGGATTTGTGTCTTATTTTTCATCCTATATGGACAACTCTACATTTGCCTTTAAGCTTGGCATAATAAGCTGCAATATTTTTTATAGTGGATTGTATAGAATGTTGGGGACTCTAAATAGAATTATTATTTGAAAGAAAAATGTGGGCATTATTCACAGCTTTCAGAATCTAGAGAAAACGTTTACCTCAGTAGTGTTGCCACATTTTTTGGTGTATGGTGAAGGCACTAAAAAAGCAAGAAACTGTGACTATTATACAAACAAACAGAGTTATTCTGTTTTAATCTTGTAATAACAGCAACATTGAAGTATACTATTATCATTATCCTGTAGTTATACGTGGAACAGTTTACTGATCTGCCACGTACAAGAATTCGATTGTTTTAATTGAGATGATGCTTTTTGCTAATCCATCAATACTGTTGATACTTGATACTGTTGTTATTTGTTTACTTTTCTATAAATTGAGGTAGCTATTGTTACATGACATCTTGCATTGTGACAACGCTATTGTTATTCTTTTTAGTTCAGTTATATTCCTTGTTTAGCTGTGTTGAATTTACAGTAATTACTGTTGAGTTTTATGCCTTAGGCTTCCAATAAACAGAAAAAGCTGAGAATGTTATGAAAGATTATTGTGAAGGATTGCGTTAAATGGAATTTTTTTCTCCATATTCTTCCAGTTTGAAGTATAATTCAGACTAAACTGTTTAGCATTTTATATTGTAGGTGAAATTGATTTATATGGAGCTATTTTTCCCATCTGATCAAAAGTTTTTGTTCCTCAGGAATTAAAATATTTATCATATCTGTCACATTTAAGCTAGGTGCACATACCGTATATACTCGAGTATAAGCCGAGTTTTTCAGCACGATTTTTCGTGCTGAAAACACCCCCCTCGGCTTATACTCGAGTGAACTCCCCCACCCGCAGTGGTCTTCAACCTGCGGACTTCCAGAGGTTTCAAAACTACAACTCCCAGCAAGCCAGGGCAGCCATCGGCTGTCCGGGCTTGCTGGGAGTTGTAGTTTTGAAACCTCCGGAGGTCCGCAGGTTGAAGACCACTGCGGCCTTCAACATCATCCAGCCCCCTCTCACCCCCTTTAGTTCTGAGTACTCACCTCCGCTCGGCGCTGGTCCGGTCCTGCAGGGCTGTCCGGTAAGGAGGTGGTCCGGTGAGGAGGTGGTCCGGGCTGCTATCTTCACCGGGGAGGCCTCTTCTAAGCGCTTCGGGCCCGGCCTCAGAATAGTCACGTTGCCTTGACAACGACGCAGATGCGTCGTTGTCTAGGCAACGGCTCTATTCCGGGCCGGAAGCGCAGCAGCCCGGACCACCTCCTCACCGGACCACCTCCTTACCGGACAGCCCTGCAGGACCGGACCAGCGCCGAGCGGAGGTGAGTACTCAGAACTAAAGGGGGTGAGAGGGGGCTGGATGATGTTGAAGGCCGCAGTGGTCTTCAACCTGCGGACCTCCGGAGGTTTCAAAACTACAACTCCCAGCAAGCCCGGACAGCCGATGGCTGCCCGGGCTTGCTGGGAGTTGTAGTTTTGAAACCTCTGGAGGTCCGCATGTTGAAGGCCGCAGTGGTCTTCAACCTGCGGACCTCCGGAGGTTTCAAAACTACAACTCCCAGCAAGCCCGGACAGCCGATGGCTGCCCGGGCTTGCTGGGAGTTGTAGTTTTGAAACCTCTGGAGGTCCGCAGGTTGAAGACCACTGAGGGCGAATGATGAGAAGAGGATGATGAAGGGGGGGGGGGGGGGGTGTGGGGATGATGAAGGGGGGTGGGGATGATGAAGGGGGGGGGTGTGGGATGATTACAAGGGGATGATGAAGGGGGGATGTGTGGGATGATAAGGGGATGTGTGGGATGATGACAAGGGGATGATGAAGGGGGGATGTGTGGGATAAGGGGATGTGTGGGATGATGACAAGGGGATGATGAAGGGGGGATGTGTGGGATAAGGGGATGTGTGGGATGATGACAAGGGGACGATGAAGGGGGGATGTGTGGGATGATGACAAGGGGATGATGAAGGGGGGATGTGTGGGATGATAAGGGGATGTGTGGGATGATGACAAGGGGATGATGAAGGGGGGATGTGTGGGATGATAAGGGGATGTGTGGGATGATGACAAGGGGATGATGAAGGGGGGATGTGTGGGATGATGACAAGGGGATGATGAGGATGTTAATGACGGGTCTGGATGATGACAGGGGGGGATGAGGTATTTCCCACCCTAGGCTTATACTCGAGTCAATAACTTTTCCTGGGATTTTGGGTTGAAATTAGGGGTCTCGGCTTATACTCGGGTCGGCTTATACTCGAGTATATACGGTAATCGTTTTTGCCCTACATTCACCATATACGCTGGAAAAGCTTGTCATGTTCCTGCTGGACATGTCCATAGGAGAACATTTTCAGATCGAGGCCAATAGTGTGTCCTTTTGACCTTTGTCTGGTTGGTATCTGTTGGTATACTGCAAAAAAATTAAGTGTGAAATAGCATAATAGACTATGTTATTGTCATCTTGGGGTAGGGAGTAGTTCAGATCTGAGCTCGCCCCACACTACTTGGATAATCTGCTATAAACGGTGGCCCTAAACTGGACAAAAATTCCTATACTGGACTAACTGCAAAGGTGTATCAGAGAAGTCAGACAGGTCAGGCCAGCAACACAAAGGCAGATAAACTACAAATACCGCATACAAGTGGTAAACCGGAAACAAGCCAGAAAGTCAAAATCTAGAAGGCAGAGCAGTACAAAATCAGAATCAGAGTCAAGCAAGCAAAGGTAAAACCAGGAGGATAATGGAGTACAAAATCAGAACTTAATAGGATAGTGAAAATATAGGAAAAGGGTCAAGTCAAAATACAGAGACTAAGCACAGGGATACAAACACTAGTGAAGGGTTTAACCTTTATCACAGCACTGGTTAAAGTCACAGAGCAGTTGAAATATCCTGGCGCTGAGAGGCGAGAGCACCAGGGCAGCAGCTAGTTGGCCTGGTGCTCACATCTCATTGCCACTCAGGTTCAACCCATGGGTTAGGAAGACTTTCATCAATAGTAAACTCAAAGACCACCAGGAACAAATCTGCTTAGTGCCCACCAGTGCCCTATGCAAACAAAACGTCCTCTACTGTACTGTATAATACTTGAGAATGCCACCATGTACAGTCTGACTGTACTCTAACTCCATAGTGCCCAACAGTGCGCTGTGCCTACATATTGGCATGTTTTTTACTGCATTACATTTCTACCTGTTACCCGAGGGTGCAGATATGTCACTTAGGAGCACAGAAAAGCTAGGTAAGAATGTCCTACCTAACTTTCTTAGGCTCCTGAATAGCATATCTGCTTATAACTGTAATGATAACATAGTCATGAGTCAATACAGGGTCTGTCACACACATCATTTCCAGGCCCCTGAATGGCACATCTGCTTAGTACAGCAACCACGTGGCTGGTTGGCCATCATTACTAGCCCCAATACCATTACAGGGACTTTTATAAGAGTTGTAAAGTGTGTTTGGGCGTAAAGTAGGGATCGACCGATATCATTTTTTTTAGGGCTGATGCCGATAATCGGTGGAGGTTGGGGCCGATAGCCGATAACGTATACCGATATTCCGGTATAAGTTATCGGCTATTTATCCCCCCGCGACACCGCTGCAGATCATTGATTTAAAGCGGGCGCTTTAAATCAATGAACTGCAGTGGCTTTTGCAGTGCCATAGACCGCCGCCGCCACCCGCTTCTCTCCCCCTGCCTGTCCAGGGGTCCTGAGACCTATCACCGCCACCCCCGCACCGCTCCCCCACCGCTGCACCGCTCCGCTCCCCCTACCGCCGCGTCGCACCCCCCACCGCCCCGGCCCCATTGCCTCCCCCATCCCCAGTTTTATAATTACCTGGGCCCGGGTCCACTCTACATCTGGCTCCGGTGGCGTCCTCCTGAGCTGTCACTGTGTGCACTGACGGTGACGTCACGTTGTGCACGTCACGTCACTCTTCATTGCGCACAGCGTAATGCAGGAAGCAGCAGGAGCCAGAAGTAGCGTGGGACCCGGGAACAGGTGATAATAAAACTGGGGATGGGGGAGGCAATGGGGCCGGGGTGGTGCGTGGGGGGTGCGACGCGGTGCGGCAAGTCGGGGGGGGGCAGTCGCGGTGCGGTGTGGCGCGCCGGGGGGCGGTCGCGGTGCGGACGGGGCGGTGCGGGGGGCGGGGCATTATCGGCAAGGTAATTGCCGATACCGATAATGCCCAAAATCGTGATGATATCGGCCAAACCGATAAACGGTCAATCCCTAGCGTAAAGTGATACAGTATAAGCAGATATACCATTCAGGAGCCTGGAAAAGCTAGATGTGGCATTCTCATTCTATGCTCCTTAATTGCATATTTGCTTATAGCTTTATGCAGTTTATGCTTCAGAAATAATAATAGTCCCTGAAAATTACTGGCAGCCATGTTGGTTTCAGTATTAGGCAGATGTGCCATTTAGGGGTCTGGAAAAGCTTGGGGATAGTGTTAAAATGCATGCACCTTTATCACTTTACAACTAAGCAGTAGGCACCTTTCAGAAAGCTGTGACACAATTATTGTGGGCAGGAGTGGACACACATGTTGCGAGAGCAGGCAGGATAGAACACACGTTACAGGAGCAGGCGGGAGTGGAACACACACGTTGCGGTAGCAGAAGGTAATGGCCAGAAAGTCATCAGGAGTGAGCTGGAGCGGGATTAAGAAAACAGTCCCAAACAGGGCGATATACCACAATGACGAAAGGCCCTGCAAAGAGCCTTTGCCATGTTGCCATAAAGAGAACCAGAGGTGACACTGGAACTGAGTCAGTTTAAAGGAGTTCTCTGCTAGAACTGATGCCAGAAAGTTAAACAGATTTGTTAAATTACTTCTATTTAAAAATCATATTTCTTCCAGTACTTATCAGCTGCTGTATGCTCCAGACAAAGTTCTTTTCTTTTTGAATTTCCTTTCTGTCTGACCACAGTTCTCTCTGCTGACACCTCTGTCCGTGTCAGGATAGGTTTGCTATGGGGATTTGCTCCTACTCTGGACAGTTCCTAAAATAGACAGAGGTGTCAGCAGAGAGCACTGTGGTCAGACAGAAAGGCAATTCAAAAAGATAAGAACTTCCTGTGGAGCATACAGCAGCTGCTAAGTACTGGAAGGATTAAGATTTTTAAGTGGAAGAAATTTACAAATCTGTATAACTTTCTGGAGCCAGTTGATTAAAACATTTTTTTTTCCAGCGGAGTAACCCTTTAACTTCTTTACCGTTAGGCTGGCTTCACACTGCATTTGTGTTTAGGTGCAATTTACATATTTTTACACTATGTATAAACATGTATACGTAAATATATGTTTAATAACAATTCTGCTTTGTGTCATGTGAACCTCCGACTTGCAAGCTTCCTGTTGCTTCCTGTAATAAAAAAATGATTTCAACATGATGCAAAAACGTGTTTATCCCTTATTTCTATGAAAGTGTTATCCTAACCGTGGAGCTATATGGAAATTAAGATGTTAAATTCTAACAAGTTGCATGGAGAACCTACTGTTTCTCACAATTCAAGCAGAGTGGCATTCTCATAATGAGCTCTTTCTAACATCTTCACGTTGCTAATACAAGAGGAAATAGTATCAACAAGAATTGTAGGCACAAGTGGTAGGTGAGAATTCATCAAAGGAACGAAGAGAAGCAATTCCCTGCAACTTGGAGACATTAGGGAATAGATTTTCCATTTTTGAGCTTTCCTTTTTGTAAATTGTAGATAATAAGAGGTACAATGTTACCCATTGTGTTCTAATGGATGGATTGATTGGTATATTGGGTTCAATTCACTCATCTTTAGAAGGAATCCTACATTTATGTAGCAAAAAAGGTTTTTTTTTTCATACACGTGCATAGATTCAAACTAGAGATAGAAACCAGAGAGCACAATCGTCTGACTGCACCCCTGTCAGGTAATTAGGTGAATCAGCAGAGAGCAGGACAGCGGCCGGTATCCTCATATATCTAACTACTATCAGGGTGCAAAGCTTCAAAGTAGAAAGATGGTCATTCCGTTCGGTTAGGGAAGTCTCTACGATGAGGGACACTCAGAGGTTTTCAGCCGTTTTCGCCGGAAGAAGCACACGGCTGTGTGCGAAAACGGCTGTTTGCCTCTGAGCGCCCTGCATCGCAAAGACTGACTGACTGACTGACTGAATGGAATGACCATCTAAAGATTATACTACTGGAACGGTTAGTGCAAGGTTATTCTCTGCATTGCATAATACATGTGCATAGGCTGTCTTTGAAGACTGTGTTTATATTCCCAATGGAAACAATTTAGCAGCTGGTGTTAAAAGGGTGGTCTGCTATGGATAATCTCTTATATTCAGAACCAGGGATGGATTAAGTAGATCATAGGTCATGAGCTGCTCCCCAAATCTAGGCCCTCCTTTCCCCACCATGGCCCTACCATGTCATGTCTATTGTCAATGTATAAGGAGGACGGTGATAGGCAATTAATCCCAGTGATGGCGCTGTTTCCAGATTAAAAAGATTTATTCCAAGATAAATAGCATAAAACAAGTAACATAGCACATCTTATAGAAACCTTGAACTATAATAAGATAGGGCTCTTCTTTTAGCTGGGAAACAGTAGTCAGGGCTTGCCTTTTCTGGACATGTTTATTTCCAAGAATGGTCATGGCCGTTTACAGTAAAGACCACTGTCTACCATAAACACTTTCACATACAAAACTAGCATTAAAAATGCCCTGGAAAAACCCAGGGAACAGCTTATTTTGCCTAAACCGAGAGAGACCTTGCAGCAGCCACTAAAGATTATAGGTACATGTGATTGGGCGGAGGAACAGGTACAGGAGGTTTTCACGAAACATTGGGGGATCCTGAGGCCCGACCTGGATCTTACTGAAATTGTTGGTGATTATCCCTCTATCATCTTCCAAAAAGGTAGAAGCTTGGGTGGTTTCCTTACTCATAGTCACCTCAAACCGAAAGTACCTGCTCCCACTACCTGGCTGAACACATCGCTTATTACTGTCTGCCACAGGGCCTGGTTGATCAGGAAAAAACTACAAAATAGGCATCTTCATCAATTACCATACACATTCTGTGACTTTACCCTTAGGCGATATCCACACGGCAGAATTTCCGCACAACTGCACCAATTCCGCGTCCACATTCTTTTGGGTGGTTTCTGGCTTGTGCGGAATCTGTGCAGATTCCATGCGGAAATTCTGAAGTGTGAATGGGAGTGCGGAATCCCATTGAAGTCTATTGGGCTTTAACCCCTTAAGGACGCAGCCCTTTTTCACCTTAAGGGCTGAGCCCTTTTTCGCAATTTTGACCACCGTCACTTTATGAATTAATAACGCGAAAACGCTTTTACCGAATATTCTGATATAGTTTTTTTTCGTGACATATTCTACTTTATTTTGGTGGTAAATTTTCGGCGTTAATTGCATCCTTTTTTGGTGAAAAATCCCAAAATTTCTGGAACATTTTGAAAATGTTGCATTTTTCTAACTTTGAAGCTCTCTAATTGTAAGGAAAATGGATATTCCAAATAAATTTTATTTTTCTTCACAAATACAATATGTCCACTTTATGTTGGCATCATAAAATGGACATACTTTTGCTTTTTGAAAAAATTAGAGGGCTTCAAAGTAGAGCAGCAATTTTCAAAAATGTCCTGAAAATTGCTAAATCTGAAGGGACAGATGTTACAGAACTACAACTCCCAGCATGCCTGGGCAGTCGAGGCATGCTGAGAGTTGTAGTTTGGCAACATCTGGAGGGCTACTGTTTGGGCACCACTGTAACAGTGGTCTCCAAACTGTGACCCTCCAGATGTTGCAAAACTACAACTCCCAGCATGCCCAGACAGCCTTTGGCTGTCTGGGCATGCTGGGAGTTGCAGTTTGGCCCCCCTAGTGGTTGCCACAGTAAAGATCGATTTACTTTCACTTTCAATCCCCCCCACTGTCGATTCCCTACCTGAGCAAAGATCCAGCAGGCTCCAGCGAAGATCCCAGGTCCCCAGGCATCTTCCCCAAGAGCCCCTCGACATCCAGGGGTGGGCAGAATGGGGGGTTGCCATGGCAACCCCCTGTCCTGCGCTGCCATTGGTCAGTACTCCGTACTGAGTAATGAAAGGGGATAGGAGGAGATCGCAGCTTTGCGACCTCACTCCTATCCTTTAGGCTGATCGGGGCTGTTGCTGACAGCTCCGATCAGCCCTATTTTCCAGGTGATCGGGTCACCAGAGACCCGATCAGCCCGGAATTGTAGAAAATCGCATGTCTGAATTGACATGCGATTTTCTCCGATCGCTGACATGGGGGGGGGGTCTCAGGACCCCCCTGGGCGTTGTGCCAGGGTGCCTGCTGAATGATTTCAGCAGGCATCCGGCTCCGGATTTCCCACGGGCGTATGGATATGCCCTCGGTCCTTAAGGACTCGGAATGCAGTGCGTATCCATACGCCCTGTGTCCTGAAGAGGTTAATTTGATGTGGAATCCGCAGGCAGAAATTCTGCCGTGTGAATATAGTCTTAGGCGATTCCGCTGCAACAGAGTCCCGTTGAATTCAACAGGATTCTACTGCTTTATGCACACAGTGGAATTTCCGTGCCAGATGTTTCCGGTACGAAAATAAAATTTTCCGTGTCTGCACAAAAAATGAGCACGTTCATTCTTTGTGCAGAGTCCGCGCGACTGGCCAGCCGCACCTCCATGAATGTATCACGTTTCTGGGAAAATGAACGAATTGGGGGTCTAGGGATATGAATTTATTTTAGGGGGTTTGGGGATATGAATGTATTTGGGTCTGGGGATAGAAAAAATTTGGGTGTCTGGGGATATGAATGTATTTATGTAGTCTGGGAATATAAATATATGTTTAGGGGGTCTGGGTATATGATTTTTTCCCTGGTCTGGGGTATGAGCTTATTTGTTTTGCTATAGTGACCAGAAATGATTGTAGAAGTGAGGGGCCAAAGGGTTTCAGCAGCAAACTCTGAAGTCATTATGAAGGTCTGGGCCCGATGGTAAGAAAACATCACCTGTAAGTCATTGGATCCTAGCAGTGCTGTTACCTTTGCTGACCTGTCTCTTATAGCTAATAATATTATAGTTAATAATTATATTGTAGCATGTGATAATAATTCTGGAATATCCTTACTTAGAACTCTGTGGAAATTTAAGGCTTGGTCTTTAAACTAGGATTCCACTGAAATTTTGTTCTTTTTATTTATTTCTTTTTTACACCAGAAAAACTGCCACTGAATTTTCCTACGTTTTGGCGTTTTTTTCTGGTGTTTTACCTTTGTGGGGAAATTGTCTTTTTTGCTCCATTGGCAGTTTTTCCCAGCCGGCGGCTTTTAATAATTTCATTGGGTACCAGAAAAAAAAGGGTGCAGTAGAGATGCTGGAATTTGTAACTGGTGAATGTGTATTTTTTTGTAACCAAATTTTTATTTACTTTTTCGGAGCGGGAAGGGATCCCAACCGTGGCCGGAATGAACATTGGAAAGCTTCCCCTACCAAAAAAAAAAGTCTTCACCTCTTTGGGATACCTGGGAAATGCAGGAGGGTTTCTTAGATGTTGAGTCATAAAGAAATCTGATGCAGCATCCATTTGTGCTGATGTGACATAAACCTCTGTGTAGATCATTTCCATTTTGCCACCTAAAATGACCTTGTGTGACAAATGTATCAATGTGTCACAGCTGTAATGCACATGAAATAGAATATTTCATAATATAGAAGATATGGTGGTCACTATAATCTATGAAACAGCAGGGAGGTTTTTCTGAAACTGGATTTACATTTGCTGTTTTAGCCACTAAGGTAATTTAAAGCACCGCTTACAATGTTGCGGATTTATCATGAGCCATGTGTCGTTTCTCTCTTTTTATTTGTACCTAACACCAAATGTATCCTTGTAATATTATAGATAGAGCAATCCTGTTCTTCCTTATGTGGAGTATAGTTAATAGGTATAGTTAATGATAAAAACTCTAATTAAAGGATCTGTCAGCAGAAAAACATGGGTGTAAATAAGCACATGGCTAGATACGTTTTTTTTCTCTGTTTTTTTATCTCCATAGTTCTTTCCATGGCTTTTTGTTAATATGTAAATGAAGCCCAGGTGTCCATTGGGTGTTCCCCAGCATGGCAAGGGCCCAGGTAAGTCCAACCCAGGTGCTCTTTATCACCACCTACTGGCCCACTTTCATCCTCATACCACATTTGACTAATAGGCATTAGAGAAAAAGGACATGGAGATAAAAGGTATACCCAGAATTGTGATGACTAGCCCAATCTAGTTATGTGCTTTTTTTAAAATAAATAAATAAATTAGCAATAAAACTAATTTTTGATATTGCACTCCTTATGGTAAATAAAAATCTTTCTAATGTACTTTGTTAAAAAAAAAAAAAAAAAAAAAAAAAAATATATATATATATATATATATATATATATATATATATATGTTTTCTCTGTTTTATTTGTGCTTAAAAAAAACACCCACTAGGTGTCTCCCTACTTGTCAAGAGAGCACATTTCCCCCTATCTCTTGCATAGACTTTGAACTCCTGCTGGCCTGGCAGAAGTTCAAAATCAGGAAGTGCTGGAGGGTGTGTGTGCAGCCTTATCCAATCACAGCTTATCTCACACACTGAACAGCTCTGGGCTGTGTGTAACAGAGTAAGGCTGGGTTCACACTACGTTTTGTCCCATACGGGAGCGCATACGGCAGGGGGGAGCTAAAAGCTCGCGCTCCCGTATGTCACCGTATGCGCTCCCGTATGTCATTCATTTCAATGAGCCGACCGGAGTGAAACGTTCGGTCCGGTCGGCTCATTTTTGCGCCGTATGCGCTTTTACAACCGGACCTAAAACTGTGGTCAACCACGGTTTTAGGTCCGGTTGTAAAAGCGCATACGGCGCAAAAATGAGCCGACCGGACCGAACGTTTCACTCCGGTCGGCTCATTGAAATGAATGACATACGGGAGCGCATACGGTCACATACGGGAGCGCAAGGTTTTAGCTCCCTCCTGCCGTATGCGCTCCCGTATGGGACAAAACGTAGTGTGAACCCAGCCTAAGGGAGGCTGTTCTCCCCTGTATGGCTTCAGATGATGTCACGCCTGCTGGGGAACGCCCCTTCCCAGTCTGTGAATCTGACAGACTGAGCAGAAAATACAGAGCGATATCAAGGTAGAAAACTCAAAAAAATAATAAAAATAAAGGCAGGGGGTGGTTTATCATGATGGGGCAGTGAACTGGGAGGATTATAACATTTAACAAGATCATGGCAAGTACTCTGTAAACCCCTGTTTTAATGTTGGCAGTTCCACTTTAAGTATAGCATATTATTCAGCAAGGTGCCTTTGCTTTCTTGCCATGAAGGGATAAACATTTATATTCATTCATATGCTTTGTTTCTGTACTGACATCAGCACAGGTGTTATACTATTTAAGAGAGGGTGTAAATAGAGATAAGTGTTGACATAGGTAATGGCTGTCAATGTACCCAGCCAGATGGTGAAGATAGAGGTGGCAGTGCAGAGGACACCATAGGATGTATCATGTATCATCGCTAGCAGTATACACAAGGGTATATGGCCCAATTACTTTCATGCTCATAAGTATTTTAATCAAAATGTAAAAATGTTCATATATTAGTAAAACAGAAAGTGGAACACTTGGTGTAGCCTGTTTTTTAAGTTTTTCAACTTACAAAGGTATTCACATTTTTACTTTTAGATATGGAAGAAGGAGTCCATGTTATATTTACTGGTATGTGCGACCATAACCTAACATATACAGATATTACAGATGATGAAGTAGTCAAAGGTTGGCCATATAGCAACCCATTAAATTGTAGGAGGCCGGAAGAAGCGCATACCTATGCGTGAAACAGCTGGCAGTCGCCTCTGAGCACCCCATGCCACAGATGGGAGATGCAGCCCGAGATGGGAGCTGTATAACCAGAACTGAAGGGGTGAGTGCAGGACACCTGTTTTTTGTCTTTTGTTGTTATTATACTTATTGCTACTATTTGTCCTAGCACCACCGCAACTGATTGATCTGGTATTCTGCCTGAGTTGCACCTAGTCCATCTCGGTTAGCTGCGCGGATAAGGTATCGGTGCCACTTGTCTTTTCTTTCTCCACTAGCACCCATTAAATTGTTTGACTACTTAGCAGACAATCTTTTCCTTTTCAGTGACCCTTCACAAGAAATTTACTCCCCTTCACTCTGACCAAAGGAGACAGATCTAGTTCTCTGGATGTCGCCAGTACCACATTTGCATTGTCCTTCAGAAATAAACATCGGGAGGATTTTATGACAGATAGCCCTGATACCCCTAGTCATGGTCAAAATAAAACAGATGCCGTGCAGTATATGTTTATATATTTTTTACTGCATGTTCTGTATGGAATACTGCTGCAGACTACTATTCCATACAGCAAAGGTATACTGATGTATACCAGCCCAAAAGGACATTGTTTGGGCCACCAGTAGGTTGAATGGGGGCCTAAGGATACATTTGATTCAATTTGTGCACATACTACTACTACTAAAAGGTCACTTTAAATGTAGTGTGAAAGCAGTCTAAAGAGCTATCCTGGGTGGAACTGAAAATAATAAAAGTATTTGAACATAGATAGAAACTAACAAGGAGGGAATATGTGCTGCTTCACTTATTGATCTGTTTATGCTGTGTAAATGTTTACTGCTCAGAATTTTTTTTAGCCATCAATAAACAAAAATAGTTAAATGGGCACTATCACCAACTTTATTTTTTGATATGTTGTAGTACTTATGTACTACAACATATCTCTAATATACTTTTATTACTTTTTTTTTCATTAAAAAGGTTTAATTTACATTTAAAAACCGGCCACTGAAAAAAAGGACTGATTTTGGAGTGGCAATCAGTCCTTTTTCAGTCAGGCTGCACTCGCTCCCTGCCTGTCAATCAGACAGGCGGGAGCGAGCGCATTGGCTCCCCGGCCACTGGCTGGGAGGCCACTCCTCCCGCACATCGCCGCCTCATTGCTGTCCCTGCACGCCCGCTGCCGGACTCTGCAGTAACTGCAAGTGTAATGAGGGAACGGGGTATGCGGGGCGGGGAGGGAACGGGCTAGTGCCGTAGCGGGGGGGGGGGGGGGCTCGATCTAATAAGAAAGTCCAATCTACAAGGTGCTTTAGATTGACACGTGGGTGCAGCATAAAAGTCAGCAACCTCAACCCAATCCCCTAGATGAAAGCTGAGTAAGTAACAATGGCTGTTTAGTGTGATAACTGTTCCTAAGATGTTCCATTAGAAGAGATCTAGGTTTGACACTGTGGCCCATTTACTAAGCTAAAACTGACCAGTTTTTGTCTGGTTATTTCAGCACAGAGTGTCTGCGACATGTCTGCACTGGTCTGCGCCAGGAAAATCTGACAAACCCGGCATTGCACTGTGAAAAGCCAAAAATGGGGCGTGATCTTTCACAAAGGGGGTGTGGTCAGCACAAAGGGGGCGTGGTTTCACAACCCGTCCCATTTACTATTGAATTCACAGAAAATTCTGAGGATAAATGGCTGGAAATTTGCACCTAGAAAAAGCTGGTCAGAAAATGTTCCTGACTTTTCCCATAGTAAATACAGAGGAATTCTGCAAGTCTGAAACAACATTTCCCACTAGTAAAAACCTGACACTCTTAGTAAATGAGGCCCTGTGTGTGTTAAGTTTACCAGAAGGACAGGTGTCTCTACACAACGCTTCCAATTCAGGCAACACAAGTTCCCAGCAAATAGATGGCGCTCACTATCAAGCAGCATACAGGGGAGATTTATCAAAACCTGTGCATCTTACATTTTTATAGAGGCCAGTGAAAAGTCCATATATAACACTTCCAATAAAAAAATAAAAATAAATGAAAAGGGCACTCACCACGTATGCTGCTGAAGATTCCTTTATTGGAACAAACGGGAATACAGTGCTGGAAGACACAACAGTACAGGTGTACAGGGGGGTAAACTCCAAACTATGGTGCCGTTTCACATTGTCATAGCGCCTCTACTGGCCAATAGAAGCACTATGACAGCGTGAAATAGCACTGGAGCGCCAATTGGATGGCAAGGAGGAAGGTAAGAGACCTTTCACGGTCCTCTCAGCTAATTGAGACCCTGAGATTTTGTCGCGGGTGTCTCGAACAGCTCCACTAAACTACTGGCATGTGAATTTTCCCGTTTCAGATGCTGTGATCTAAGGAGTTAATGCCAGACATCAGCCCGATAGGCGAAGTCTGGCATTAGCTGTGGGTCCTGGTTGCTTATAGCAACTGAGACTCACCAGGTATGAAGCTCACTCTGCTTCTGAGCGCACTTCATACCACTTGAGCCGGCGCAGGATGTACATATGTTCTTTTATAACAATACTGTATGTATATAACATGGAATTTATACTATATAACATTTAGATATTCATTAAAGACCTCTGAGAATCTTTGTAAGTCTCACCTGAAGACAAGCAAATCCTGGAATATAATTCAAATACTAAGAAGACAATTTTGAAAGAAGAGCAATATGCATTTCTGTCTCGAGGGTCGCTGTGGGAAGAAAGGATTTAGTATAGTTTGGTTGTGGCTGGGCTCCATCTTGTTGGTACTACAGTAGTTGATGTTTCTGTCATCTCAGAACGGCCTTAATGGACATTTATCTACCTGATTCCTATTTAAGGAAATCTGCAGTGTATAACACTTATCCCCTATCTGTAGATGTCATGTACAGGGCCGTGGCTCCGCCACGGCTCTCCCGTGCAGGAGGCGTGTCGACCTTAGCATGATGTCGCGGCTGACACGCCCCCTCCATGGCACTATACAGGAGATCGGGGGGAGGGGGGGGGGTTGAGGTTCCAGCTATCGGACCCCCTTGCAATCAGATCCAAAGGATAGGTGATAAGATGTTAGATCGCAGGCATCCTGCTGCTGGGGACCCCAGCGATCTCCGGGCTGGCAGTGGCAGCGTCCGGAACACAGCTAGTACATAGCTGTCATGTCTCCTCCCATAGACAGGAATGGAGGGGGCGTGGCGGCTGGCTGGCCTCGCCAGTCATCGGGCACAGAGCAGAGTTCACTCCATGCGCCAAATGAGAGGGGTGCCGCAGCGGAGATAGCAACAAAAGATAGGGGACCCCAGCGATCTAACATCTTATCCTCTGTAAGATATAGGATAAGATGTTTCTAGTGGAGTACCCCTTTAAATGGTCAGCGCGCATCCAAATCCTTTGTTATATCAGGCTCCCACATCTTCTTCTTGCTGAGTTAGGTTTCATAGTGTTCCAGTAAAAGTGTATCTCTGCATGTGGATTCGATTGTGTATATGACCTCAGCCAGTTCCCTGGCTATGTTCCTGCTTTATTCTCTGTTCTATATTGTTTCTTCTGTGCTTGACCCGGACTGTTTACTTTGTGCTACTTTCTCTGACCTATTTGATCTGACCTATTTGCTTGTTTTTCCACTATGCATCTCCCTGCTGCAAGCCCTAGTCTCCAGCCTGTACATAGATTTGTCTCTGCTTGACCCCTTGGGGCTTCACACCGGTGTCCTATGGTCCACTGTGTCAAATACCACCTTTAGAGGTGGTGACCTGGTAGCCATTGCTAAAAGGGTGAAATCCAAGTGGGCTTTTTAGACAATACTGTAACACTCAACCAAGTTGCCCAAAGCCAAACCAGATGGGTCGCACATTGGGTCCACACCCATTGGCCATTACAAAAAAGATATTGATAAACTAGAATGGATCCACAGAAAGGCTACATAAAATGGTGGAATCAGGAAAAACATAAAGAACGAAATCTATATTGTCTGGAAGAATTAAGGGACAGGGGGGCATGATCTGTCTGGGTTAAACACATATCTATCCTAAGATAAAAATAAAAAGGAAATAATATAAGGCCAGACTAGATGGACCAGGTTGTCTTTTTCTGACAACAATCACCCAGATTGCTCTTAAATTTTTTTTTTTAAAAAGGCCTCTGAAAAATTAAAGAAGCAATCAGATTGGTTGCTATGGGCAATTGGTCGATTTTTCCTTTACACAGGTTTGTATAAATCTCCCCATATGACCAGCAGCTGACTTCACACCTTGCCGTAACAGAATGCACACTGTCTAATATCACCCATTATAGAATGTTTCCAGATGCATTGTGGGATAAATCACCTCTGGGAGTTGTGTTAAGCGCAGGCACGACCTTGGCATGATAGGCTACAGTCTTTAAATATCATGTGTGATCACTGGCATCCGGCTTTATTAGACTGAAGTTAAAGTAGAAACATATTGAGTGCAACATTTACCGTATTTTTCGCCCTATAGGACGCACCGGCGTATAAGACGCACCCAATTTATAGGTGGAAAATCTAAAAAAATAAAGATTTTGAACCCAATAGTGGTCTTCAACCTGCGGACCTCCAGATGTTGCAAAACTACAACTCCCAGCAGGCCCGGACAGCCAACGGCTGTCCAGGCATGCTGGGAGTTGTAGTTTTGCAACATCTGGAGGTCCACAGATTGAAGACCACTGCATAGGAGGTAATACTCACGTGTCCCCATCACGTCGTTACGCACGCCGACGCACGTACGCGACGACGTGATGACGAGGAAGGAGAGCGCCGGCCATACAGGGGATCCCTGAACAGAGAAGACACCGAGGAGGCAGGTAAGGTCCCTCCCGGTGTCCTGTAAGCACTAACCCGGCTATTCAGTCGGGCTGTTCGGGACCGCCGCGGTGAAATCACGGCGGTCCCGAACAGCCCGACTGAACAGCCGGGTTAGTGTCACTTTCCCTTCAGACGCAGTGGTCAGCTTTGATCGCCGCGTCTGAAGGGTTAATACAGGGCATCACCGCGATCGGTGATGTCCTGTATTAGCCCCGGGTCCCGGCCGTTGATGGCCGCAGGGACCTCCGCGATAGGGGTTTATTCGCCGTAAAATGCGAAAAATACGGTATGTGTAAAATAAAATACATTTAATCTGAAATAAAACTGTGTAGGTCGCAGTATAGACACAATTCTTTTTGTCTTGCCTTTACATTATCCTGTAGTATATTTCTCTCCAATATTACAAGTTGAAAATCTGTCACCTCCCAAGAGATGAAGCTTATCACGGCTATGTAAGATTCATGCCCTTCCATCTTTTACTTGTTCATTCTTTCTTTATTCTGGGTCCTAATTTAGCATGAACAATTAACGTGACTTTCTCTTTGACTGCCCTAAATAGTAAGCAGAGCTCTAGTGGGACTTTCTGCTACTGCATTAGCATATTCCCATATCCAGTCACACAGAAACCTCCTTCCGGCTGCGTTAACAGGTCATCCCTATTGCTATTATGTTCCTCCTGAAGTTCTAATATGAAGATACCAACAAGAACGGCTTGTCTTTGGGAGTCCCAATGGTCCAGGACAGAAAGGCCACTTAAAGGAGTACTCCGGAGAAAATTAACTTATCCCCTATCCACAGGAACTCCGGCTCTCTCAGTGAGAAGCACGAGTCGTCTACCAGTAGAGGGCTCGCACTCCATTATATGAAAGTGCCGATGATGCCCGAGAGCTGTACTCTCTGTCTTTTTGGCGCTCCCATAGAAATTTATGGAGTGCATGCCAGCTGCAGCACCTCCTCACTGAGTGTCGGGTCCCATTATGGAAATTGCAGGGGAGCCCAGTTGATGGACTTATCCCCTATCCTGTCGTTAGGGGATAAGATAATTCTCGCTGGAGATCTCCTTTGAAGGGGTTATCCAGGAATAGAAAACACAGCTAATTTCTTTCAAAAACAGCTCCACGTCTGTCTCCAGGTTGGGTGTGGTTTTACAACTTGGCTCCATTCACTTCAATGAAACTGAGCGGCAAAACCCCACCCAACTTGGAGACAGACTGGGAGCGGTTTTCGAAAGAAAGTAGCTCTGTTTTTCTATTCCTGCATAGCTACTTTAATGTTCCATTCACTGATCAAGATGGTTTTTAAAGGGAAAGGCCTGCATATTTGCTAACAGGACTCAAAATAAGTCATTAGTTGTGTACACCATAAGGAATCCCTGCCATATAGAGCTAGCACTCTAATTGTATCTGTCACATATAATAAATCAGAAAAGAGCAGTGTTTCTTAACACGTTAACGACCATGGACGTGTATACTCGTGGGTACTGCCCAGTGTACCCATGAGATTGCGGCAGGGACTCGGCTGTAACACACAGCAGGGACCCTGCCACACTGCTGGGACCAAAGTAAACTTCGGTTCCGGCAGTTTAACCCTTACAGCTGTGGTCGGAAGTGACCGCAGGCTGTAAGTGTTTTGACAGAGGGAGGGGGCTCCCTCTGTCTTTTCTGTTGCACCCCGCAGCGCGATCACGGGTGCTGTGTGTGATCCTTAACGGGCGGGGGCCTGCCGCACTGCTGGGACCAAAGTAAACTTTGGTCCCGGCAGTTTAACCCTTAGAGACACGGTCGGAAGCGACCGCGAGCTGTAAGGAGTTTGACAACGATTGTGGGGTGCTGCTAGTTACCTGGGCAGCCGGGGGTCAGGACATATAAAACAAAATATGAAATAAATAAAAGTGTAAAAATAAGTGTGTAAATAAAATGTATAAAAAAAATGTAAAAAAGTGTAAAAAAAATAAAAATACATTTATTAAATAAATATAAAGAAAAATAAAAATGCATAATCTGCAGGGTCACACGGCATACATTCTCAGCATATTACATGCTGCGGATGCCCGCCAGCAGTCACAATAATGAGCTCCCTGCTGCGGCTGGGTAGCTTTGTGTGTCCACTCATAGCGGACACACTGAGCTACCCAGCTGCAGCAGTGATCTTGCCCTTGTGACTACCGGGGGGGGGCATCCGCGGTGTGAAATATGCTGCGGATGCGCTCTGTGTGACCCTACACTCTGTCCCATTCGTACTGTGTTTCAGCAGTATGTTAGAGGTATCCATCAGCATCACGTCAAAAAAAGAGATGCTGACGTATACTGTAGCAGCTCCATTCATTTCTGAATGAGACTGCTACAATATACATTGGCATCCCTTTTTGTCATGACAATGGACACCCATACTGTAGAAATGCAGTATGAATGGGGACTATCACCCCCCCCCCCCCCAAAATAAACAATTTTTTTCCAGATTTTTTTTTAATGCCCGAAGATGGATATATTGGCCATGAGTGGATGCTTACTCCCACAACATGACGGATATATCCATTAGGAACTTTAAGTGTCACAGACAGCTGTGTGTCACTGCTAGCCGACCAAGGGTCGATCAGAGCGGTCCCTGGTCCAGCCAGTACACAT
This sequence comes from Hyla sarda, assembly GCF_029499605.1. Classification (NCBI taxonomy): domain Eukaryota; kingdom Metazoa; phylum Chordata; class Amphibia; order Anura; family Hylidae; genus Hyla; species Hyla sarda. Next base: position 42,904,679 of record NC_079200.1, read on the forward strand.
TTTTGGGGTGCAGTATCGTTCTTCCAGCCCTGAAAGCCAAATGGGGCTCCTCTCCTTCTTGGTCCAACCAGGCAGTCAGGCAACCAGATATGGCCTAAGTAGGGGTACTGCCCAGCCCGGGACGTACACGGTGATAAAATATGGGGCGTATTTCCTCCATTTCAAAAGAGACTTACCAAAATGATGTCCCACAAATAAAGAATTGTGGGGAAAAAAACCTAATTGCTATTTTTTTCCACTGATTTTGAAATAATTCTAGCCCCACAATAAGGGCTCAACATACTGACTTTTGCCCTAGGTGAATACTTTAGGGGGTGCAGTTTTGAAAATGGGGTCACATCTGGGGTTGCGGTATTGTTCTGACAGCTAGAATGCTTTGCAAGATGAAGTGCGGCCTATAATTTTTACAATGATCTCCTGAAAGCCAAATGGTGCTCCTCTCCTTATGGGTCCCACCATGTGGCCATGCAACCAAATATGGTCTAAGCAGGGGTATTACCGAACACGGGATGAACAGCGTAATAAAATATGAGGCGCATTTTCTACTTTTCAGATGCAATGTACAAAAAATATGTCCCACAAATGATGCGTTTGTGAAAAAAAAGCTAATTAAAATGTTTCCACTGACTTTGTAACCATTCCGGTCACACAAAAACGACTCAAAGAACTGACTTTTGGTGTATATAAATACTTTAGGGGGTGTAGTTTCCAAAATGGGGTCACTTGTGGGGGTTTTGTATGGTTCTGGCATACCTTTTGCAGGCATGAAGTGCGGCCTATAATCCATTTGGCCTAAAATAATGCCCTGAAAGCCAAATGGCGCTCCTCTCCTTCTGGGTCCTAACACGCAGCCAAGGAACCAAAGATGGCCTAAGCGGGGGTATTTCCAAACGGGCCGAGCAGCTCAACTAAATATAGTGTGCATTTCTTTCAATATCAGAAGTGATGTACAAAAAATATGCCCCACAAATGATGCATTTGTGAAAAAAGGCTAATTTCGAATTGTTAACACTGATGTTGTTATAATTCCTGCCAAAAAACTATGATGTTAAAATACTCACTGTTCCCCCTAGTGCGAATACCTTGAGGGAGTCTAGTTTTTAAAATGTGGTCATTTGGGGGGTGGGGGTCCTATGTTCTACCACCTTCAAATTTCTGCAAACCTTACATAGCACATAATAAAAAAGTGTACTTTTCACATTTTCAAAATTTCAAGTAAAATTGTTAGGCTTCTAATTCATTTAAAATGTTAATTAAAAAAAAAGAAATGCTTTAAAAATAGACATCTGAAAGCAAAAGTTTCATAAACTATTTGGTCAGTAAGTATAAATATATGCAACGTATTAGTGTTAAAATAGCAAAAAATCTTTATTTTTATTTATTTATTTTTTTGTGTTGTAAAAAAAAAAATAAAAGTACTAATGATAGTTGGCTTAATTTTACTATGTACATGAAGGACAACTTGTGAAAAAAAACCAGTCAGAATTATCGTGATTGACAAAACTTTGCCAGAGTTATTCTCTGATAAAGTCAGACATCCCCAATTTGAAAAAAAAAACAACAAAAAAAACTGTCCTAGTCTTTAAGGGGTGTACAGACCTAATTGTCTTGGTCCTTAAGGGATTAAGCATGGTCCTCAAGTCCCCCCACTAGGTCATGTTTTCTGGATTTCCTTAGTCTTTTACAGGTGATATATTTATGGACAGTGAATCAGGCATCACCACAGTCATATCACCTGTGAAAGACTAAGGAAATTCTGAGAACATGACCTGTTGGGGGGACTTGAGGACCGCGCTTGAGAAACACTGGAATAGAAGAGCTTCCTCAAAATCTGTACAAAATGTCAGTACAAGTACAGGGTGGGCAATTTCTATGGATACACCTTAATAAAATGGGAATGGTTGGTGATATTAACTTCCTGTTTGTGGCACATTAGTATATGTGAGGGGGGAAACTTTTCAAGATGGGTGGTGACCATGGCGGCAATTTTGAAGTTGGCCATTTTGAATCCAACTTTTGTTTTTTCAATAGGAAGAGGGTCATGTGACACATCAAACTTATTGGGAATTTCACAAGAAAAACAATGATGTGCTTGGTTTTAACGTAACTTTATTCTTTCATGAGTTATTTACACGTTTCTGACCACTTATAAAATATGTTCAATGTGCTGCCCATTGTGTTAGATTGTCAATGCAGCCCTCTTCTCTATATACTGCTATATACTACTGTATACACCGCAGGAGAAATGCTAGCACAGGCTTCCAGTATCCGTATACACTGCTATATACTACTATATACACCGCAGGAGAAATGCTAGCACAGGCTTCCAGTATCCGTAGTTTCAGGTGCTGCAGAATGGGCAAAACAAAAATTGGAACAGGACCATCAGTTCACGCAGAATATTTTGTTCAGTGATGAGGCAAACTTTTATGTGAATGGTGAAGTTAACAAACAAAACCACCGCTATTGGTCTGACACTAACCCACATTGGATAGATCCATCCAAGACTGTTGGAACACAAAAATTGATGGTATGGTGTGGTATATGGGGTACAAAGATAGTGGGGCCATTCATCATCAATGGAAACCTCAAGGCCACTGGATATGCGAAATTGCTACATGATGATGTGTTTCCCTCTTTATGCACTGAAGCTGGCACGTTCCCTGAGTTTTACCAGCAAGATGGTGCACCACCACATTATTGGTGTCAGGTCCGAGCATTCCTAGATGAACAGTTTCCTGGAAAGTGGATTGGTCGTCGTGGGTCAGTTGAATGGCCCCCAAGGTCTCCTGATCTGACCCCCTTAGACTTTTATCTTTGGGGTCATCTGAAGGCAATTGTCTATGCTGTGAAGATACGAGCTGTGCAGCGCCTGAAACTACGGATACTGGAAGCCTGTGCTAGCATTTCTCCTGCGGTGTATATAGTAGTATATAGCAGTGTATACGGATACTGGAAGCCTGTGCTAGCATTTCTCCTGCGGTGTATATAGTAGTATATAGCAGTGTATATGGATACTGGAAGCCTGTGCTAGCATTTCTCCTGCGGTGTATATAGTAGTATATAGCAGTGTATACGGATACTGGAAGCCAGTGCTAGCATTTCTCCTGCGGTGTTGCTATCAGTGTGTGAAGAGTGGGAGAAGAGGGTTGCATTGACAATCCAACACAATGGGCAGCACATTGAACACATTTTATAAGTGGTCAGAAACTTGTAAATAACTCATGAAAGAATAAAGTTACGTTAAAACCAAGCACATAATTTTTTTTCTTGTGAAATTCCCAATAAGTTTGATGTGTCACATGACCCTCTTCCTATTGAAAAACTAAAGTTGGATTCAAAATGTCTGACATCAAAATGGCCACCATGGTCACCACCCATCTTGAAAAGTTTCCCCCCCCCCCCCCCCCCTCACATATACTAATGTGCCACAAACAGGAAGTTAATATCACCAACCATTCCCATTTTATTAAGGTGTATCCATATAAATAACCCACCCTGTATAGCTATTGTAAATGTATTTATGCTAAATTGATAACATAAATGTTTTAGTTATGGTTTCAATTATGTGGTGCATGATATCAGAGCTCCCAGACTAAAGGCAATAGATATTATATAGTACAGAAGACTTTTAAGATTTTCTAAAATATTTTGTTTTATTTCCTTATTATTTGCCAGAGATCTGTCTGCAGTGAATACAAAACATCCACATGTATCTAAAGCTTGTAAATTCATATGATCTTCTTTAGCATAGAGTGTAGGCAGAGTGTAGTGTAGACTGATACATTTTACCTATACTGACACACTGTACATACATATAAGCAGGTCACCAGTGAGCACTGAGCAACATTTTTAGCAACTTATTTATTTGTATGTCTTTTTTTTTTTCATTTTGCCTCATTTGTTGCGTCTATGTTCACTAGGATGGCCAGGGTGCGGTAGCTCTTCTGGGTGTCCCTCCTGGTGGTCTAGGGGGGGCGTGTGTGGCCATCAGGTTCCGCACCTCTCTGCAACCCCGGGCGTCTCAGCTTCGGATGAGATGCCATCGGTATAAGGCTCCTCTGCTGGCACCTTGGTTAACACCTAGATTGTGCCCCTTAGTAGCTTTGGCGAAAAGGGACTTTGAACCTAGACCCTTACAGTTGCCTTATGGCCCAGAGGGAAAGGGTAGGTTTGTTGGAGGACCTCTTTCTTTTCGGAGAAGGGCTTGTGATGGACCACATCCTAGTGCATGTTTTTTTTTAGTGTGACACGCTTGCACATTTTCTTACACTTGGGTGATAGAGAGCACGTCCATCAGCTCCTAACTTTTAGGACATCCCAAGCCTGAACATAAATCCTCTTTTTTGTCAATCATCCCTTATACGTGATCAAGGTGGGTGAACGCAGTCACACTAATATAGTGTGATATAGTGTACATAGGTAAATACTTGGATACAGTAGTCTTGTGAACACTTTAGAATTTTCAATATTTTTTTGCATTATTGTGCCAATTTTTTTATTTTTTTTTATTTTTTTTGGAGAGTAAAACTCCAATAGCACATATCTGTGAGTGGTAAAAGTATGTGAGCCTTTGATTTCCATATCTAACATAATGCCCTATAATCTGGTATAACTTTCTTGCTTATGGTGTATTCACCAGTATAGTATCCTGCGCATATTTGAAGCTGCAGATTTTAAGGTAGATTACTCAACACAGCATTAAATCCACAGCTGCAAATAGCTCTTGCTGTATTTGGAGTTTGTGTCGCCAAATGGGTTAGCAGGAAGTGTATGTGCCGATCCCGGACACAGCAAGCTCAGGACTGACTCCAGGAGAACAGCAGCGGAAAGAGCAGGGAAGGTACCATTCCATTACCATTGCCATTCCAATTGTTGCCTCTTGAAAGGCCTGAGCATGCAACAGGTGTCTCTGATTAGATGCCATTCCCTCAGCTGAAAGTCACATTGGTTCCATAAACTCAAAACCTACATAATCTTGCTGAAAAATGTTTTTTGTTGTTGTACTTGAGTGCATTGTAAATACTATACATATTTATCAGTGTCTGCCTTTTCCTATATTTGATTATCTCATCTGAATGCATCCCCATTAGATATCATTATAATACTTTCACGCTATATTTTTGCAGTAGGTTACACAACTTTACTGTATACCGATGCTATTATTTATATCTATGAAATGTGGTTTTTAATGTGTCATATGTGTTTATGTTTTTAGGAAGGGCTTTTGGTGGTATACATTTTGTATCTGTTTTCTAATTAAATCAAAGTATTTTCAAATCAATGCTTGATAATGACTAGAGGAGTCTAGTCGAAACGTTACTACTTTCTGTGAATTCACCCTATTTTTTATGGAATAAATCACTTGGAATTTTTTCACTTTACTTTGTGTGCTGCAGTATATCCCTTTTTTTTCTATCCAAATGGTGGGCTTTTGACCACAGCCCCAGAAACTGCTTTGCACCTAATACCTAATACGCTGCTATCAGAGTGTGTTGCTCTCCTCTACATATTTTATATATATATATATATACATATATATATATATATATATATATATATATATTTTTTTTTTTTTTCCAAGATTATATAGGTTTTGTTTTAATGTTTGGCTTGCTATAACGTTTCATATATATGCTTATTTTTTGGTTCTACCTAGTTGTGGCTCCATAAACTGTCTGTCTCCTGAATTAGGAAACCTGTCACTAATTTGAGGTGCTGGTACAGTAGGCCCAACATGTGTAATATTGAGTTTCACCGTGTTTGAAATTCGCAAATGAGTGGGTTTTGAGGAAGACCATTTTGGCTCTGTAGGTTCAGGAGTGCATGTTTAAAAGCAAAGGAACAGCTAAACTGAACGCAAGCTTTCCTGCACATGTATCATACAGGGAGAATGTGTCTTGCCTCCTTGACGCATGGCAGCCACAATGATTGTGCTGTTATAGATGACCACATTATCCTATCTTAGATTAGGACCAGGGAGCCAGTGTCAAATTTCCTGCTGCAGACTGGGAAGCAAGTCCTCTGCTTAATGGGTTTTCTCATTCTGGCTTAGCAAATGTAATACATTGTGTTAGTGCTTGACTTTACACCAATGAAAAGAGCGAGGAGGAAGAGCGTAAGCTGCCCTCTTCCCTGTGGGGGTCTGCAAGATGTCCGAGGACCTGGATGAGGAGGAGGATAGGCATCAGGAGTTAGAAGTTGAACCGGATCAGATCAGCCGCTGTCACCCCAAAGTTCTGAGCGATTCCCGGTTCGCCGAGCTCAGCTTGCTCAACTATAGTGTTGAATTTCCTCCATTTGTCCACAATCTGTCACCCACTCTAACCTGGTTATCATCCCACTGATTGAAAACATCTGACTTCTAATATTATGTTCCAATTATCTGCTAATTGTTCACATACTTTTGCCACCTACAGATGTAAGATACTGGATCATTTTCCTCAAAAAAAAAAATGACCAAGCCTCATATTTTTGACTCAGTTGTATGATTTGGTTCTCTTTACCTACTTTAAAGGAGTCCAAAGGATAGGGAATAAGATGTCTGATTGCTGGGGTCCCGCCGCTGGGGACCCCTGTCATCTCTCTGCTGCACCCAGCATTAGTTTATAGCATCGGAGGATCGTGACGTTACAGCCACGCCCTCCTCGTGATGGCATGGCCATGATGTCACGAGCGGGGCGTGACTGTGGCATCACGAGCCTCCACCCCACATCACCAGTCATCTGGCACGGAGCTAAGTTTGCTCTGTGCACCGGATGTCTGGGGTGCCACAGCCGAGATCCCCAGTGGTGGGACCCCCGCGATCAGACATCTTATCTCCTATCCTTTGGATAGGGGATAAGATGTCTAGGGGCAGAGTACCCCTTTAAGGATTTGTGTGAAAATCTAATATAGTTTTAGGTCAACTTTTTGCAGAAATAAAGAAAATTCGGAAGGGTTCACAAACGTTTCAAGCACCACTGTGAATATGTGTGCATCTTTCTAAAATGCTTCTTGGTGTACAGTTATGTCATGGGGGTGGCACTGGCTCAGGAGCTCTTCCAGTGTCATCTACAATGCGTGTTAGCGGTGACATACAGGTAATACTCAGCTGCAATAGCCAGGATTAGAGCAAAGGTCAATTGGGATTATTTAACCCCTTGGATGTTGTGGTTAACAGTGACTGCAGCATCTAAGAAGCTAATCTCAGGTTACAGAATCTTTTTCCAAAACATAATACTTTCTCCAAATACCTTTACTTGTTCTACACCCATAATTAATAGATCTGGAGGTGGGATTAAGAAGGTGAGATATTGTCCAAGGATCCTTAGTAGAAGGCAAGTTTTTTTATGGCCATAATACCTTTGCATTGTCTTTGTTATGGCTGAATCAATCAGACTTGTTAACTGAGCCAAACATATCACCAGAGTTCTATCGTGAGATCCATGTTTGCTTCAGTGGTACATAAATACACTTTAGTGATGTATTAGGTAGTTTTTATATTTCAAAAGCTATTTGCTTTTCAAAGAAAATATGAACCAATGCAAAACCAGTGCCTTTCAATTGTATGATTTCTGACAACTACTGTTCCAAGGATGAGGAAATTAGGGCTTTTTGGGTTTAGTGTCTTAGGTTTATAGTTTCCTTACCTTCCTTTCTGTAGTATAAGATCTCCAGCTTTCGCTCTTCAGATCCTAGTAGGGCCTGAGCAAGTTGTGTAATGCTGTTGTGGGTGGTTTCTGGACCCGTAAGAAAGTCACAAGTACAAGGTCTTTGCATGACCTCCACCCTGGAGTAGCCGAACATGTCACAGAAACCATCATTACAATAGATTATAGCACAGTTGTCCATCTGGGCATTGGCTATCAGGAACTTCCGACCTGCAAAGAAATGGACAGAGTCATAATATGTTTGTTTATTAATAATACAGCATTATGTAATGAATACATGGAACATACTGTTGTGTCATTCTAACTGCTTTGTTTCCTAATGGAGGCACTGCAATATGATGCCTTACAGGGTTTGTGCATGCTACTTTTCTTTGTGAATGGATAGTTAGTCTAATAATTCTACTTTTAACCCTTCAGGAGCGGGACAGTTTTACTTTTTGCATTTTAGTTTTTTCCTCCTTACCTTCTATTAGCCATAAATTCTATTTTTCATTTACAGACCCATATGTGGGCTTGTTTTTTGCGGGACTAATTGTACTTTGCAAAGACACCCTTCATTTTTCCATAAAATATACTGTAAAACTGACGCAAAAGTATTTGTGAGATAACATTTTTGTGACAAAACTGACGTGTCATACTGATTCTTCGGATTAGTAAGATTACATTGGTACCCAAAATATATCTTATTATAGTTTTTTTTTATGATTTACAAATGTAAAAAAAAATATAAAAATAAATGGGTATGCTTAAAGGGGTTATCCAGGAAAAAAACTTATATATATATATATATATATATATATATATATATATATATATATCAACTGTCTCCAGAAAGTTAAACAGATTTGTAAATTACTTCTATTAAAGAATCTTAATCCTTTCAGAACTTATGAGCTTGTGAAGTTAAGGTTGTTCTTTTCTGTGCTCTGTGTGCTTTTCTGTGCTCACGTGTCTCGGGAACCGCCCAGTTTAGAAGCAAATCCCCATAGCAAACCTCTTCTAAACTGGGCGGTTCCCGAGACACGTGTCATCAGAGAGCACTTAGACAGAAAAGAACAACCTTAACTTCAGAAGCTCATAAGTACTAAAAGGATTAAGATTTTTTAATAGAAGTAGTTTACAAATCTGTTTAATTTTCTGGAGCCAGTTGATATGTATAAAAAAAGCTTTTTTCCTTGATAAACCCTTTAAAATCTTACTGTTTTGACACCAATAAGTTTTTTTATTTGTCCACCTGTGTTGGGGCTCATTTATTTGCACCATGCTCTGTAGTTTTAATCAGTACCAATTATTGGCATAGATCAATAGACTTTTTGATTGCTTTTTATTCAATTTTATTTGGGATGTGATGTCACACCAGAATGCTATACCAAAATAATTTTTTTTGTTTCTGCCATTTGCTGTTTGAGATTCAAAATGTTATATTTTTTTTATTTTTCAAAAATTTTTATTGATTTTTTTTACATATAAAATGACACACAAAACACAATACATACAAAGAAATACAATACATACACAATTACAAAGAAAGAAAAAAACTTGTAACACCCCCCCCCCTCCACTCCAGTAGATGAGGATAGAAAAAATATGACACTCTTTATTTTTCCATAAAATGATTTTAATAGCTCAGATAATTCCAATTTTTATTTCATCCCCTAAGTGACTTGTCTGAGCAATCATTAAATTGTTCATACAGATCAATGCAGGACATATGTCCTTTTGTCTTGTATTGATTCATCGGGTCTTCCCTCTATCAATAGAAGAGGCACGACAGTCAAAGAGGCTGCCAGGATGATAGATCGTCTTGCTGCGATCACGCTGTGGGGAGACAATCTGCACTGCATGACAGAAAAAAGGCTGTTTAGATGCTGCTGTCAGATTTTACAGTGGCCTCTAAAGGGTTAATAGCCGCAGTGGTGATTGCTGCATACCAGCTATATGCAAATCAGCCGGGGGTTGCTGGGTATGGGGCGGGCCTGAATCCTGAGCCCACTTCATACACACTTAATGGCATCATGACAGATCTTTCATGGGTTGTGAAAGGGTTAATGAAGATGTCAGCATGTATATAGACTGGACACTTAACCGGGGGGGGGGGGGAAGTAGATGCTTCCCTCATTTTCTAAAGCCAGATCTGAGGACAGTATTTAGAAACTACCCAAGGTGCCTCTACACATAGATATTTGAGAAGCTAAGGTGGGGACATGGAGAGAGTTACATGTGGATCACATTGGTATAAAGTAATGATGCTGAAGCCATCTCCTTCTTAAAGGGGTTCTCCACCATAAGGTGATTTTGGTAGGTACCTGGCAGACAGTAATGGACAGGCTTAGGAAGGATCTGCGCTTGTCTTGGGGCTAAATGGCTATGTTGTGAGATTACCATAACACTGTGGCTAGCTTTTTGTGAACTGGTATTTCCTGTTTAACTTTTTTTTTCTTTACAATAAATCCCACAATTCCATTTTCCTCCCTCCCACACATCAGCCACCCCACCCACTGAAACATAAATGAGCTGCATCCATTCAAAAGACCTGTGGTTTTCAATCAGGGTGCCTACAGCTGTTGCATTAGTTGCAGTTGATCTCTCTCCTACCAAGCGATCCCTCCACGCATTGGAGCAGACAGGCTCCCTGTCATCACCTGACTAGTGAGTCAGGTCTCGGCCGCATTGCAAGCTGTGAAAAATCTGAGACAGCAGTCATTTTGTATGCTGATAAAAATAAATATTGGGGTGAAAATCACAGAAGAATTGTGAGAAAACCATCACACACAGGTACAGACACTATATTATGAACTACACTAACTTTACAGCCCCTGTAGCATAGTCAAATAAAAAAAAATCCTGGAATATCCCTTTAAGATTGTAGGAATGTAATTGCCCATAGACTTGCTTGTGGATCCTAGTGGAGAGAGGAGCTCATGATGAGGCCGGAATCTTCTTGGGATACTGGGAACTTCATTGCTACATTACAGCAAGAAGAGATCCTGCTGAGACCGACATCTCTAAAGAGACACTAAATAGGAGCACCAGGAGCTTTATTGCCCTTGGTGGTCAATAAGTGGAGTTGCCTTGTGGACTATATCCCTCTGGCTATGAATTTACCCAAACTGGACTGTAACTAAGCTTTTTTGTTCTTTATTTCTTTTTGTGGGTCCAGTTTTTGTTGATACATTTACAATAACGTCTGTATTGTTTCCCTATCACTTAGTTTGCTAATTACAAAAAATTGTGACTAAACCGTCACAGAACGTTATTTTTAATGACATGGTTATTTATTTATTACCCATTATATTTTTATTCTGCATTCTTTGTTTACTTTGTATACAATTTTTTCATCTGTCTTTCATGACTGTATTCACAAATGTTAAGAAATGTTGTTGGTAAACTGTGGGCATGTGGTCAGTTCAGCTTAGACAAGAAAGGGTGTTTCAAGGTTTACTGTGATACTTTTATCTTTATAGTATAAATAATTAATAAATGCCAGGGGCACAGCATGGTAATTAAGCTGGCGCAGCATGCTAATTAAGACATGACATCATGAAAAAGGGAGGGGGATTTTGCAAATAGAGATAAATTGATAGCGCATTTTACTGGATTGTTCTGTTGTGCCAACTATTTTCTAGTTTCAAAAAGAGTTTTCTGTTAGACTGCTTTTACATTGGGTTTTTCAGTATTTATGGAGGTGTATGTCAGGAGCATATCCTAAAGTATTCTTCTGAAAAATGCTATTTTATACCCATTAAGTGGCATTTATCATCCATAGGCTCCCATATAAAAAATATAAATAAAGACCATACATCATATGTTTGTTAACTGGATGCCTCTATATAGAATAGTGCAGTAGAGGCAGATGGCAAAAAGACAATCTTTAGACCTCTGTATCGTAAAAGGGGATCTATGGATATGTAACATGTACGTGCTTATTAAGCACGTACATGTTACATATCCATAGATATGTAACATGTACGTGCTTAATAAGCACGTACATGTTACTTATCCATAGATCCCCTTTTACGAGACAGAGGTCTAAAGATTGTCTTTTTGCCATCTGCCTCTACTGCACTATTCTATACAGAAGCATCCAGTTAACAAACATATGATGTATGGTCTTTATTTATATTTTTTATATGGGAGCCTATGGATGATAAATGATAGTGTTGAGCGCGAATATTCGCAATTCAAATATTTATCGTGAATTTCGCATATTCGCGAATATGGTGACTATAGTTCTATATTTTCGCAATTATGAATATTTGTACATTTTTTTCCCCACAGAACACATCACAGTGATCTCATCTCTCCCTACTTCCAGCTTGTGATCTAAAGAAGGATCCTATACTATTTACTGTATTAGACTGGAGAGCGAATATTCGCAATATTAGATAGATAGTGATGATAGTCGCAAATATGACATGACAATATTCAAAATGAAAAATGTCATAGACCCATTATCACTTCTGTATAGACCAAGAATATTAGGAGATAGATTGATAGATATGAGATAGATAGATAGATATGAGATAGATAGATATGAGATAGATAGATATGAGATAGATAGATATGAGATAGATAGATAGATAGATATGAGATAGATGGATGGATGGATGGATGGATAGATAGATAGATAGATAGATGTGAGATAGATAGATGGATAGGTAGATAGATATATATGAGATAGATAGATAGATAGATATGGGATAGATAGATATGGGATAGATAGATATGGGATAGATAGATAGATAGCAACAGGAGAATACAGCAGCACACTGCTAGCACAAAGATATAGATAAAACATGAGTATATAGATGAAACATGAGTATATAGATAAAACATGAAAAGCTATACATCTGTAGTGCAACAAATGAAAATATGAAATTATGAAACAGTGAGGTACTTAGCTTGCAAATTTGGTGGCCAAATAGCTTGGACCGTCCCACCAGGGTAAGGTGACCTCATTTTGGGATGGACCCTACACTATGAATATGCCTCTGTGTGAAAAGTTCAACAGGCATTGCAGGATCTGAAACATCCATGGCACCATATATACACCTGACAGAGGTGGGTGGGGTGCAAGAGCCAACATGGAGGTAGCCACTCCCCCGTATGTGTAATACAAGCAAAGAATAAGTTGGCTAGCACTATTGATTCCAAACTATTATATGGACCTGGCTTATATAGATAGATAGATATTTATAGATAGATAGATAGATAGATAGATACATAGATAGATAGATAGATAAGATAGATAGATAATATAAAAACAAAAAAAAGGATAAGTTGGCCAGCACATACTGATACCAAACTACTGCATGGACCCGGCATACAGATGCACGCTGCTAGGCTAAATATACATAAACAGGAGAATACAGCAGCACACTGCTAGCACAAAGATACAGATAAAACATGAAATGCTATATTGCTACAATGCAAAAAATGAAAAAATTGAGGTACTTTGCTCACCATTTGGCCAAATAGTTTGGACCATCCCACTGCGATAAGGTGACCTCATTGGGACAGACCCTACACTGTGAATGTGCCTCTGTGCAATCAGTTACCAGGCTTGTAAGGTCTGGAACATCCAGCACCTTATAAGATGGGTGGGGTGCAGGAGCCAACATGGAGGTAGCCACTCCTCCATATGTATAACACAAAAAAGGATAAGTTGGCCAGCACATTGTAGCAATATAGCCTTTCCTGTTTTATCTGTATCTTTGTGCTAGCAGTGTGCTGCTGTATTCTCCTGTTAATGTATATTTAGCCTAGCAGCGTGCACCTGTATGCCGGGTCCATGCATTAGTTTGGTATCAGTATGTGCTGGCCAACTTATTCTTTTTTGTGTTATACATATGGGGGAGTGGCTACCTCCATGTTGGCTCCTGCACCCCACCCATCTTATAAGGTGCTGGATGTTCCAGACCTTAAAAGCCTTGTAACTGATTGCACAGAGGCATATTCACAGTGTAGGGTCCGTCCCAATGAGGTCACCTTATCGCAGTGGGATGGTCCAAACTATTTGGCCAAATGGTACCTAAATTTTTAAATTTTTTGCATTGTAGCCATATAGCATTTCATGTTTTATCTGTATCTTTGTACTAGTAGTGTGCTTCTGTATTCTCCTGTTTAGATAGATAATATAGATAGGTAGGTAGATAGGTATCCTCATGCACATACGCGCATGCACATTTACGCAAAGCGAAAATAACCACGAATATATTGAATACGTAAATTTCGCGAATATAGGATGAATATTCATCCATATATTTGTGAAATATTGTGAATTTGAATATAGCATACGCCGCTCATCACTAGTGCTTAACAGCCAACGAACATATAGCAAATCAACACAAAAAAAAAACACAGAATGATTGCAGCCCGAGGCTATGTTCACAAATATTTTTAGCTGTATTTTCAACCGTTACATGGCCTAAAAGGTACATTTTTGTAAAATTTTTCACATGTTTATGGGCTGTTTTTTTTACCCAAAAACAAAATGGTTAGCAAATTGCTTAATAGCATTTGCTGTCCCTACAAAGGGCACAAAACATCAGAAAAAAGTTTTTAAAATAATGGCTATAAAATAGCCCAAAAAAGGGACATCGCTGCAGCTGAAGACGAGCAGCAGTGGAGGAACGGGACGCCGATACCGGCGCAACGGGGGAACGTAGGAAGGTGAGTTAATGTTTGTTTATTTAGTTTTTACAGTCTGGGCACTATTGGAGTTAAAAGTTTAGCACCACATTTCTCCTTTCTGGCTGAAAATAGAGGACAAAAATTGAGTGTGTATATAACCTTAGGTTGTTTTCACACATAGGTAATAAGCATACATATTGAACAAAAAACTCATAGGTTTTATGACCTTAACTGACAGTACCATGGATCACGATGATGCTTTTAGTTTAGGTCTCTAGACCCACGGCTAGGAATGAATGGACACAAACAAAGTCCGTACATGTAAAAGCAGCCTGAGATCTGGTTTGATGATAGAAGTAAAAGCTCAGTTTTGCAAATTATCTTGATTTAAAATATTCCTTTATGTGTTTATAGCTGCTAAGAATATCTATGTGTGTCCATGGTTATTAGAAACCCTGTGTATAATACCACGTGTTCCACTGAGGAAGTTGCAGGCACCACAGTGTTACCTCTGAGGAAGTTCATGAGAAAGTTTTGGGGCATGGATGGAATATGTGGGGTCCTTCTGGAGCATATCTTTACCTTTTTCTTCTAATTACTTCTCTCTTCTGATCCCTGTCTGGTATATCTATTGTGGCATTGAGGCAGTTTTGAGGGGAATGAAAGGGTGTTTTTCCCAGTCCTTTATCCTAGGTGAGCTAGCAGAGACGCTCATCAGGTGCCTAATTAATGAGGCCAGCAGAAGTGTGGGAAGTCTGTATATAAGGAAAGGAAACAAAATGGTCTGGGCTCTCCCAGAAGACAGCAAGGTGGCTGTGTGGGAGAGGAATCGGGCCTTGCGAGGAGCACACAACCAGGCATTGTGAGTGACACACAACAGTGAAGTTGACTGTGACAACTTGTGATAACGCAGGGGAAGTGATCGTTCTCCAGTATGAGACAGACAAGGGGTCTGAGAACACAAAGCCGAGAGGCCGCAAGTACTGTGTGTGAACAGTGAGTAAAAGGTTGCAGGACACATGTTTTAACTGGCAGGGAAAAGCCCTCCAGTTGATAGTCAGGGCATGCTGGGTTGTGTAGTCAGTAGCTAAATGGCCTAGGATTTTGTTTGTTCCTGTGTCATACTGCAACCTATCTAATAAAGCTGGCGAGGAGCCAGACTTGCATAATGAACAGTTGTTTGCCTGCTGAATGAAGTAGAAACGTTTACTGTGGTTTTGTTAAGGACGATCCCAGAGAAATCCCTACACTATGTAGCTACTCTAGTTTGGTTTTTTATTCCCGCCTTCCAGGGACTTCCAGGGACTTTGGGACAGCCAGTTGCTTGTTTGGATCTTTTGTCCTTAGAGCATTACATTATACTAGGTATCCAGGATTGCATTTTTACCTCTACTTAGCTTTTTCTTTTTACACTTTTATACATCCATAGACTTATGGATAAAATTACATGTGCCTTCCTAAGGTTGAGCTTATTCGCTGCCTCTTGTAGTAACTATGCTCATTTGAGTTTTTTGTGTGTTATTCTTTATGTCCTTGATATTTTCTATGTTAATAAACTAATTTGCTTTATCGGATATGGGTATGTGCTATTTTGTCATCCTTCCCTATTCAGTGCTTGCTCTTGGACACACTCACTCACCCCTCCCCATTGCTTGTCTGTGGCTTGCAGAAAATGGAAGTATCTCCAGCATTACCAGCACCTAACAGGTGCAGGGGTGTTATGGGGGTGATAAGAGGTGCAGGGGTGTTATGGGGGTGATAAGAGGTGCAGGGGTGTTATGGGGAATGTTATGGGGGGGGGGTGTTGTGGGGGGGGGTGATGAGGTGTGTGTTTGTGTGGGGGGGGGGGTGATGAGAGGTGCAGGGGGGTGTTATGGGGGTGATTAGAGGTGCAGGGGGGTGTTATGGGGGTGATGAGAGGTGCAGGGGGTGTTATGGGGGTGATGAGAGGTGCAGGGGGGGTGTTATGGGGATGATGAGAGGTGCAGGGGGGGTGTTATGGGGGTGATGAGAGGTGCAGGGGTGTTATGGGGAATGTTATGGGCAGTGAAGGGGGGTGTTATGGGGGTCATGAGAGGTGCAGGGGGTGTTATGGGGGTCATGAGAGGTGCAGGGGGTGTTATGGGGGTGATGAGAGGTGCAGGGAGGGGTGTTATGGGGGTGATGAGAGATGCAGGGAGGGGTGTTATGGGGGTGATGAGAGGTGCCCCCCCTGCACCTCTCCTCATCACCCCCCCCCCATAACCCCCCCTGGTTATAGTAGTGATGAGGAGAGGTTGGGGGGGGGGGAGTTATAGTAATGATGAGGAGAGGTTTGGCGGGGGTTATGGGGGTTATGGGGGTGATGAGGACACAGAGGACAAGAGGGGTGTATATGTATATATGATGTGTATGCATGTATGGCAGTATTGTATTCAGTGGATACAGTGTGGAGCAGCATTATATTCAGGGTACAGTGTGTGGCAGCATTATATTCATGGTACAGTGTGTGGCAGTATTACATTTAGTTGGTACAGCATGTGGCAGTATTATATTCAGGGTACAGTGTGTGGCAGTATTATATTTAGTGGGTACAGTGTGTGGCAGTATTATATTTAGTGGGTACAGTGTATGGCAGTATTCAGGTTACAGTGTGTGGCAGTATTATATTCAGTGGATACAGTGTGTGGCAGTATTATATTCAGGGTACAGTGTGTGGCAGTATTATATTCAGTGGGTACAGTGTGTGGCAGTATTATATTCAGGGTACAGTGTGTGGCAGTATTATATTTAGTGGGTACATTGTATGGCAGTATTATATTTAGTGGGTACAGTGTGTGGCAGTATTATATTCAGCGTACAGTGTGTGGCAGTATTATGTTCAGGGTATAGTGTGGGGCAGGATTATATTTAGTGGGTACAGCATGTGGCAGGATTATATTTAGTGGGTACAGTGTATTGCAGTATTCAGGTTACAGTGTGTGGCAGTATTATATTCAGTGGATACAGTGTGTAGCAGTATTATATTCAGGGTACAGTGTGTGGCAGTATTATATTCTGTGGGTACAGTGTGTGGCAGTATTATATTCAGGGTACAGTGTGTGGCAATATTATATTTAGTGGGTACAATGTGTGGCAGTATTATATGTAGGGTACAGTGTGTGGCAGTATTATATTCAGGGTACAGTGTGGGGCAGGATTATATTTAGTGGGTACAGTGTGGGGCAGTATTATATTCAGGGTACAGTGTGTGGCAGTATTATATTTAGTGGGTACAGTGTATGGCAGTATTATATTTAGTGGGTACAGTGTGTGGCAGTATTATATTCAGGGTACAGTGTGGGGCAGGATTATATTCAGGGTACAGTGTGGGGCAGGATTATATTTAGTGGGTACAGTGTGGGGCAGTATTATATTCAGGGTACAGTGTGGGGCAGTATTATATTCAGGGTACAGTGTGGGGCAGTATTATATTCAGGGTACAGTGTGGGGCAGTATTTTATTTAGGATACACTTTCTGGCAAGGTTATAATAATTACTGTCTTCATGCAGAGGATGAGGATCTGCTGACAGTGAGGAGCCAATGATGTCTGGATGTCAGACTATGCAGAGAAAATGGAGCTGGAGGAAGACCTGGTCTCTGGACCAGATGAAGAAGAAAAGATAACAGAGAAAATATCACTCAAGTCAGAAGACGTCACTCAGGTCACTGATATCATTGTGTATTCTCCTGACTGTCCCATCAGAGCTGTAGTCACTTGTAAGTTCTGCAGTGATGATGGGTAAAACTGTGTCCAATCTGTGTCTCTCCAGCTGTTACAAAACTACAACTCCCATTGCCTGAGGCTCTCCAGACATGATGGGAGTTTAAGCTATCCAACAGCTGGAGAACCACTTCAACCAAGGTGATTGGTGGGGGTCTCAGCAGTCAGACCCCCACCAAAAAAAATGGCCCGGGGGGGGGGGTCTGGACAGGGGGTATGGGTAGGGAACACTGCTGCACCTAATGTGGGGGGAACACTGCCTGCCTACTAAGGGGGAACACTGCCTGCCTAATGTGGGGAACACTGCCAACCTAATGTGGGGAGAACTATGCTGCACCTAATGTGGGGGGAACTCTGCTGCACCTAATGTGCGTCATATCGACGTTCGCTCACGTTGCGCTCCCAGAATTCAATGGCCGGCGTTACTATGTCCTGACGCCGGCCCTAGAGTGTGACGTGCATGAACATCAAAGGGGGGGGGCCTCCATGTCCATTTTGCTTGGGGCCCTCAAATTCCTTCAAAGGGCCCTGTTTGCCGCCTGCCTTGACCATCTGCTACGTTTGACTACGCTACTGCCTTATCCTTCGGTACCTTGTCTTGCCCAGCTCCCTGTGTTGTCGAGCCGTGTCGGGGTAGCGACCTGGGTGTCGCCTGCTGCAGCAATCCCATCCTGCCTTGCGGCGGGCTCTGGTGAAGACCAGCAGCCCCTTAGACTCCGCTCCCTGATATGGTCCGAGTCATCAGCCACACAGGTTAGAGGATCCACATCCAGCTCCCTTACAATAACATACCTATCCATACCGATTTATTTTTAATATCTCCAGTATAAGGACCATTGGACCTGTCGGTAAAGATTGGTTAGAGCAGTTCCTATTAATGTGAAATATTGTACATTCATACTAAATTGCTCTACAGAATTGTGTCTAGTATACACATCTAAATAGGTTAAGTCCTACACTCTTGTGAAGAGTTGATATGAGATGAAAATTGGTCCCATAAAGTATGAAATGTTTTTTTTGTTTACAAAGGTTTTTAGGGAAAGCTGGTTTAAAAACTTTGATTTAGATATTGATTTTGATATTTACTTAGTTATTTATATAGTAATAATAGGGTTTCCATATATACTTCAACAAAACCTCATATCCTAAGGGGAACTTGGGAAAATAAATGTTCTTTACCTCAAGACATGAAGCTCTTATGTGATGTTTATAAAGTGATCCCTCAAGTTACAATGGCCTGACTTTACAATATTTTATTTTAGTCTTTCCTAAACCATTGTAACTTAGAACCAGACTCAACATACATTGCTACATACAGTTTAGATCTACAGCACATGCCAATGGCTGGAAGATCTGACCATAGTGGGCAAATCACTGGCAAAACACCTGCGTTACTGCAATGCATTCAGTGTATTTGGCTGTCTAATAGCGCCTCCATACAGAGCAGTCTAGTACTACATGTCCTGTATATAGCTCTTTACCTGTGCCACTACTAGCTGATCCTTTAAACACCAGGGGAAGGACGGCTCCATTTTATTTTGTTCATTACTATGTGTATATTATACTGGACCCTGAAGAAGCACCTGAACTCTACATAGAAAGTGATTTGCACCTTGCCTCATCGTTTTCTCTATAATGTATGTAATGCTTTGCTTTATCTGTGTAAGTTCTCTGTTTATCTTTCTTTAATCTTTGTATAATTGTTTTTTTCAGCTTGGAATTTTGGAGGCTTTTGAACACATTTATTCTTTTTTAAATTAACAGGGGTCCGGCCAGCCTACCGCAGCCCCAGGATGGCGTCAGTGTGACTCACCGTCACCGCCTATCAATGTATTATCAGGTGCCCGGAGGCCAGCACCTGCGGGAAGAAAAGACGATCTAGGATCCAGTGGTACTGTCAGGATCCGGATAGGTATGCAGCGAGGACACAGGTGGTAGATCCTCTGTGTCAGTGGGGTGATGACGTGGGCCGTACCAGGGGAACGGAGTCTAAGGGGTTACTGGTTTTCACCAGAGCCCGCCGCAAAGCGGGATGGACTTGCAGCGGCAGGTAACCCCCAGGTCGTTCCCCCCGATAATGACTCAACCCCAGCTGACAGCTGAGACAGGCACGGTACACAGGGACGAGGCAAGAGCAAGGTCGGACGTAGCAGATGGTCAGGGCAGGCAGCAAGAGTCGTAGTCAGGGGCAACAGCAGAAGGTCTGGGTACACAGGCTTGGGAACACACTAAACGCTTTCACAGGGCACAAGGCAACAAGATCCGGCGATGACAGGAAGGGGAAGTGGGTTTTTATAAGGAAGGCACAGGTGCAGGTACTGATTGGGCCAGGCACCAATCAATGGCGCACTGGCCCTTTAAATCTCAGAGAGCCGGCGCGCGCACGCCCTAGAGAGCGGGCCCGCACGCGCCGGGACTGAGCAGACAGAGGACGGGGCAGGTGAGGAGATTGGGATGCGACCTGCGGGCGGGCGTGTCCCGCTACGCGGATCGCATCCCCGCCGGTGACACTAGTGCAGCGCTCCCGGTCAGCGGGTCTGACCGGGGCGCTGCACGGAGACGAACTCCTTTGCAATTTCAGCCTGGAAAAAAGCTAAATAGTATAAATTCATATGTGGGGCCAATATATAGCTTAAAGTGATATGTGGGGGGCCCGCATATAGAATAAATTTCTATGCGGGGCCGGTATATAGTATAAATTCATATGTGTAGGGCCAGTATAAAGTATAACTTCATATGTGGGGGGGCGCAGTATATAGTATAAATAAACCCTCTATTTAACGTGAGTTTATTTTTCCATATTTTCTTTATTTATTAAAAGGTTTAAAGAATAAATAATAAATAAATAAGGAGATTAATTGTAAATCATAAATACATTTATTATAATTATAAATAGAGATAAATTATATTGTATGTAAGCGGGGCATCTATATACGTGTGGCTAACACATGGGTGGGTGCACGGTGCTCATGATCCTTTATTGTCTGGAGGCGCCCCATAAGTTGTCAGTCCACCCCGATATTAAGGTTATGCTGTTATGAATAAGCCAACATAGGTTTAAGACTATGAATGCAGGAACTTTGTCGCTGTAACTCAATAGGCTTGGCGACAAAGATTATGGGCGAGATTTATCAAAACCTGTGCTGGGGAAAAGTTGACCAGTTCCCCATAGCAACCAATCAGATCGCTTCTTTTCCTCTACACAGTTTTTGATAAATCTCCCCCTATGCATTTATAGTCTATCTATAAACTATATTAGCTTATTGGGTTATTGACCTGTGTGTCCATAGTAGCAAGTAAGTGTTATTTGCTAAGAATAGATTCAAATTCACAAAAATAGTCTTGAAAAATGCTAAAATGCAGAGAAATTTTTTGCTAAAATACCTACTTTCTGCTTTGTTCTAACCTGTATGTGACAGCTGTTTGCTTCAGAGTTGTTTATCCTGTTTTTTTCAGTTATCATTTTGGTTGCTGTGAAACCAATTCATGCTTTTGCTCTCCACGTCCTGTATAATACATCCTGTATTATTTATGGACTTTAAAATGTTTCTTGTATGCACTATATATGAACCAATAATATTGCATTACCATAAAGCAATTTTGCAGATCACAAAAGCTGCGTTCATATGAAGTATTTTGTTTTACATTTGTGTTGTGTTTTTCCTGTGATTTTGTCATGATTTGTTAAAAATTGCTGCAAAAATTGTGCTATTTACCATAATTGCGCAAATTGCTGTAAAATAGAATTTTGGCTGGAAATTTTCAAAGGAAAAATGCATAAAAAATGCATAGTGTGAACACAGCCTGAAGAGATGCACAGGGTATATATGCTTGGGTTCTGCCTGTTAATCAGGTCTAAACCCAAGATAGCCAATCCTCTGTCTTGGGAGGAAAAGGTAAAGGTCTGTCTACTCTAGAAAAAACTAAGTGCTGAATAAATTACTTTATAACCCCCTATATACAAAAATGTTTTAGATTTAATCAGGTTGTATAAATATTTTAAAAGGAAAAATATAACACTGGCCGGAAAGATCACAAAAAACTACAATCAACTATAAAAAGGCTAAAAAAAAAATAAACTACAATATACAAAGTCATTATCATTGTGCACCTGATAAAAGTGTTAATAGAAGTTCTGTTTAAGGCCTATTTCATACGTGTGTATTACAGTCTGACCGTAATACGGATCCGAAATATGGCTAAAGAACAGGCAAAGCACCTCAATCACACCTACTTTTTAGGTAGTTTTCCCTAAACATCAGTTTTTCACTCCAACTACAGAATTTTAGAAACTCCGGAAGAAAAGAGGACCCATCTGCAGACAGCGCTTGTTGCCTCTCGTCATTAATGGTGATAAAGCTTACCCCCTTTACCTAGTTGACAGGCCTATCACAAGCTAGGCCAGAACACTCTGCTCTGTACTGACAGGGGGCAACAGCACCCCTGAGGAAGTCTGAAGGCAATGTAACGTATGGGGTTTCTCAGTGAGGCACCCACCCACACGCTTATTCCGCATGCTCTCCCTTCTTGTCTGATGTCCACATATTGTGATTTCCTTTACCTGAGAGGTTGTATGCTTTGTACGTCTTACTGTTGTTAGTATTCTGTGGCCCCCATGTTGGGGGCAGTTCATTATATCTATTGGGGAGTGGGTACTGGTCCCCACCATTTGGGTTGTGAAGTTTTGCTAAATGGTTTTAGAGAGTTTTCTTGTTGTACAATATGTATTTCAATAAAGACTTTGTATAGTATTGATATGGTGTGCGCCAGTTTAGAGTGTTTTTCTTGCACTTTATAAAATTTTAATGTATTATTTAACACTTAGGCAGCACCCTTTCATTATTTGGTTGAGACCCCCTTCTTTTCTCTATTTGATTGTGACATATGGTAAGTGTACCGGCTGTCGTTTTATGGTTGAGGTCGATGGGCCACAGCATGTGGCATTTCCTGACTGTCATTTGGCAGTGTATGCAGAGCCTAATGCTGAAGCAGTGTCCCGCATTGTGACACTCAGGACTATGTCAAAACAATGAGACATGGGGAGGGGGCGCAATGAGAAGGTAGAAGGTTTTGGTGCCAGATGTATGTGCAGAGTATGTGCACGTAGTGTCAGGGGGGTGTCCTAAGAGTATGCTTAGCATGTAAGGCTTGAGGCACCAAGTGCAGCCACAAGTTTCCCAGCCCCAGTGTAGGAACTTTTAACACTCATTGACAAAAACAAATAATGCACCCAGATAGAAATGTCAGACTGCTGCAAAACTCAGCAGTGGGGCTCCAGAAAGTCCAGAATGGCCACTGATAGAGAGGGTCATTTCATTCACTGACAAGCACGAGCAACTCCAACAGTTTCCTTTTCCACCATCCAGACACAGGTGGCATCTTCATTACACACCCCTGTCTCTGCCCGGACCATTTCCGGACACTTAGCAGAAGGAAATTTGGTGTCACGGCACCAATTATGTGTCCTACCACTGACACCTAGCCACTGTCACCTTCTTTTCTAATGGTGTCTTCAACAATAAACCTGGACTGCTATGGACTGGAACGATATTGCCAGTTCAGCTGGTTCAGCTTGGGATTTAACAAATTGTTGAACTTGAATAAGGAACCTGTATGCCTCGATGCCCAACCCTATCTCATCTTGTATCCAGGATAGAGGTGGCCCAACAGGTTAAAGGGGTACTCCCATGCCCCAGCGTTCTGGAAATTTTGTTCAGAACGCTTGGAGCGGGCGACCATGATCATGACGTAACGGCCACGCCCCCTTGTGACGTCAAGACACGCCCCCTCCATTCATGTCTACGGGAGAGGGCATGACGTGATGTTCAGGATGCTGGGGCATGGGAGTACCCCTTTAATACAGCCTCCTTTCTCTGGCACAGTATAGTTGTGCCATTATCATGAAGAAATAAAAGTTTTTGTTCATCAGTAAGTTGGTCAGTAAGTTTCAGCTTTCAGTAACATTCATAAGAGCTGCAGTCAGGTCGGGACTTGCAGTTGTAGTATGGCCGTATTAGGCAAGAGTGAACCTAGCCTAAGGGTGCATTCACATGTGGCAGATTTGGTGAAATTTCGACACCTGATAACTATTTTCATTCAATGTAATTGGGTAGTTTCAGTGACAAGCATGTGGATTTCTATAAACCCTTTCAAATAAATGGGACAGTTACAGAAGTGTCTGCAACAAATGGGTTGCATTTGAATATACCCAGACACATAGAGGGGAAGACTCAGTAGTTGAACAGGAGACCATGTGATGATGAAAGAGCACTGTGGTCAGACTGGAAAGAACTACTAAACTTTCTCTGTAGTATACAGCAGCTGATAAGTACTGGAAGGATTAATATTTTTAAATAAAAGTAATTTACAAATCTGTTTAACTTTCCGGCATCAGTTTATTTTACATTTTTTTCCCACCGGGGTAACCCTTTAATGGGTGACAATGTTTGCCTCTTTGCCTCAAAGTAAACACAAGGAAAGTATGAAGCACAGTTGTAATTTTTTTGCTGTAAGTAGCAATTCTAGCCAGGTTAAAATGCCTACATTAGAGATCACAGTGCAGCCTCCGCCTACAAAAGCATGTATAGATCCATACCTTTTATACATCCATACCTTTTACAGATCCATTCCTTTTATAGATCCATACCTTATATAGATCCATACCTTTTACAGATCCATTCCTTTTATAGATCCATTCCTTTTACAGATCCATACCTTTTATACATCCATACCTTTTACAGATCCATACCTTTTACAGATCCATTCCTTTTATAGATCCATTCCTTTTACAGATCCATACCTTTTATAGATCCATTCCTTTTATGGATCCATTCCTTTTACACATCCATACCTTTTATAGATCCATTCCTTTTACAGATCCATACCTTTTACAGATCCATTCCTTTTACAGATCCATACCTTTCATAGATCCATACCTTTTATAGATCCATACCTTTTACAGATCCATACCTTTTATAGATCCATTTCTTTTACAGATCCATACCATTTATAGATCCATACCTTTTATAGATCCATTCCTTTTATAGATCCATACCTTTTACAGATCCATTCCTTTTATAGATCCATTCCTTTTACAGATCCATACCTTTTATACATCCATACCTTTTACAGATCCATACCTTTTACAGATCCATTCCTTTTATAGATCCATACCTTTTACAGATCCATACCTTTTATGGATCCATTTCTTTTACAGATCCATACCATTTATAGATCCATTCCTTTTATAGATCCATTCCTTTTACAGATCCATACCTTTTACAGATCCATACCTTTTATAGATCCATACCTTTTATAGATCCATACCTTTTATAGATCCATACCTTTTATAGATCCATTCCTTTTACAGATACATACCTTTTATAGATCCATTCCTTTTATAGATCCATACCTTTTTACAGATCCATACCTTTTATAGATCCATTCCTTTTATAGATCCATTCCTTTTCTAGATCCATTCCTTTTACAGATCCATACCTTTTACAGATCCATTCCTTTTACAGATCCATACCTTTTATAGATCCATACCTTTTACAGATCCATACCTTTTACAGATCCATACCTTTTATAGATCCATACCTTTTACAGATCCATACCTTTTATAGATCCATTTCTTTTACAGATCCATACCATTTATAGATTCATTCCTTTTATAGATCCATTCCTTTTATAGATCCATTCCTTTTTATAGATCCATTCCTTTTATAGATCCATACCTTTTTACAGATCCATACCTTTTTATAGATCCATTCCTTTTACAGATCCATTCCTTTTACAGATCCATTCCTTTTACAGATCCATTCCTTTTACAGATCCATTCCTTTTATAGATCCATTCCTTTTATAGATTCATTCCTTTTACACATCCATAACTTTTATAGATCCATTCCTTTTATAGATCCATTCCTTTTACACATCCATACCTTTTACAGATCCATTCCTTTTACAGATCCATTCCTTTTATAGATCCATTCCTTTTATAGATCCATTCCTTTTACAGATCCATACCTTTCATAGATCCATACCTTTTATAGATCCATACCTTTTACAGATCCATACCTTTTATAGATCCATTTCTTTTACAGATCCATACCACTTATAGATCCATACCTTTTATAGATCCATTCCTTTTATAGATCCATTCCTTTTATAGATCCATACCTTTTACAGATCCATTCCTTTTATAGATCCATTCCTTTTACAGATCCATACCTTTTATACATCCATACCTTTTACAGATCCATACCTTTTACAGATCCATTCCTTTTATAGATCCATACCTTTTACAGATCCATACCTTTTATAGATCCATTTCTTTTACAGATCCATACCATTTATAGATCCATTCCTTTTACAGATCCATACCTTTTACAGATCCATACCTTTTATAGATCCATACCTTTTATAGATCCATACCTTTTATAGATCCATTCCTTTTACAGATACATACCTTTTATAGATCCATTCCTTTTATAGATCCATACCTTTTTACAGATCCATACCTTTTATAGATCCATTCCTTTTATAGATCCATTCCTTTTATAGATCCATTCCTTTTACAGATCCATACCTTTTACAGATCCATTCCTTTTACAGATCCATACCTTTTATAGATCCATACCTTTTACAGATCCATACCTTTTACAGATCCATACCTTTTATAGATCCATACCTTTTACAGATCCATACCTTTTATAGATCCATTTCTTTTACAGATCCATACCATTTATAGATTCATTCCTTTTATAGATCCATTCCTTTTATAGATCCATTCCTTTTTATAGATCCATTCCTTTTATAGATCCATACCTTTTTACAGATCCATACCTTTTTATAGATCCATTCCTTTTATAGATCCGTACCTTTTATAGAGCCATACCTTTTTACAGATCCATACCTTTTTACAGATCCATTCCTTTTACAGATCCATTCCTTTTACAGATCCATTCCTTTTACAGATCCATTCCTTTTACAGATCCATTCCTTTTACAGATCCATTCCTTTTATAGATCCATTCCTTTTATAGATCCATACCTTTTTATAGATCCATACCTTTTATAGATCCATTTCTTTTATAGATCCATACCTTTTAGTTGCTAGATCTTTACTTGCATTGATAGGGTTGGAGGTTGCATTGGGTTTGCCCCTGCTTTTACCTAATAGCAGGGAGTACGACTGAATGTAAAATGTCATTCTACGTTGCATTACTAGTTTGTACTTTTCAGTGCTATAAATGACTTTCAGCGCCTGAGAGCACCTAGAGATGCTTACTAAAGCCTGCAATCTATACCCACAAGTGGGCTGAGCCCTTAATGGAGAAACTTGAGACCTGTAATTGCTGCTTAGTGCTTGTCTTCCCAACCTATTTTTTTTTTTTCGTAATGTAATTATATTTGTTTCCATTTTACACTAATAGACATCGTTCTTCCAGGGGTAGGAAAAAATACTTTGGCAAAGAGAACATGTCTAAATAGAACAAACACATACTGTATCTGACCGCACCGATGAGCATTATGGCGCTGCAGAACAGGTGACAAGCGGGAAAAGCTGAAGGCATTGTTACAATAATATTATTCCTGAAATGGCTTGTGGTTGGGATATATGAGCATATTCCTGGGCTTGGATAATGGCCTGTTCAGTGACAAGGATAGAATGTCCTGGTGTATTGGGCAGAGCGCTATTACATGATTGCATAGCATGGAGGTTTTATGACATTTCTGCCGACATGGTGCCATATGATTTATATTCATCACACATCTCTGCAGATTTAAATAACACACGGGCATATTACTGGATGTGTAATTTGGCACTCAGGAGTCTATAGACCAAAACTATCTGGATTTCATGCAGAGGCATACACAGCGCTTCTTCATATAAATCCAGAGGGAGAGAAAAATCAGGGCATGTGTTACTGGATGACGTAGTTCGGAGGATTTCTTTTAAGGGGGGGGGGGGGATACACTGTCATTTAGAGACAGCACATGCCAGCATTGTCAATATGTCAGATGAGCTTGTTTTTGCAAATAGCGATTGCTAAGGAATTGGTCCATGACACAAAGACAACTGACAAGAGCTTGGGCTATAGATTTTATGCTGTGCCATGGACATTGTTGCATGACTTGCACTTGTGAATGTATAACATTTTTTAACGGGGACATTTATTAAGCTTTTCCAGCAGCGCAGATGGCCGAATGTTGCTCAATTATGGCTATTTATGTGGGGGGGGGGAAAGCGATATTTGCAGCATGTATGTAATCTGCACCAAGGGGATGAGAAGGAGGGATAAAGACGGCTGGATGGGGAGCCCTGTACAGAGGGGTCATGCTGGGGACATGACTTTTGGGCTGACTTGTGATGCTACAAGTCACAGAAATTTACGCCACCTCTTCTTAGTAAATCCTGCTGAGCGAAAATGAATGGAGCTTTAGTAATGAGTGGCATACCAAAAGGGCGCAGTTAGTAAATGTCCTCCTTAATCTTTAGGTTCTGGATTGAAAGATAATTTTGTAGAATAGCTGACACTGGCCTACACATGGTCCTACAAGTAGGAAAGAGAAAAGGACACTGCTCAAAAAATAAAGGGAACCCTTAAACAGCACAATGTAACTCCAAGTCAATGACACTTCTGTGAAATCACACTGTCCACTCAGGAAGTAACACTGATTGACAATCAATTTCACATGCTGTTGTGCAAATGGAACAGACAACAGGTGGAAATTATAAGCAATTATCAAAACACCCCCAATAAAAGAGTGGTTCTGCAGGTGATAACTACAGATCACTTCTCAGTTCCTATGCTTCCTGGCTGATGTTTTGGTCACTTTTGAATGCTGGCGGTGCTTTCACTCTAGTGGTAGCATGAGACGGAGTCTCCAACCCACACAAGTGGCTCAGGTAATGCAGCTTATCCTGAATGGCACATCAATGTGAGCTGTGGCAAGAAGGTTTGCTGTGTCTGTCAGCGTAGTGTCCAGTTCTGTGGAACTGCAAAAAGCAGGATAAAAATAGCGATCCTCTCCCGGAGACGTGTGTCACAAACCGAATCAGACAATGGAATTATTAAATACATTTATCAAAAGCGCTGTGGACTACGCATTTCAAGGCTCTTCCTCAGATCCTGTGGATAGGGGATACGTACATATATATCAGAGTTCTCCTTTAACAGGAACCAGTGACTTCTCTTACCAAAGAGCGGACTAGAAAAGATTGGCACAATTTTTGTCAGAGTGATTTCTCAGTTGGCGCCCGAAGAAGGAATCCAGTTGGTTGTTACTCCGGCCCTTATCATAGAGATCATTAAGCAGATATATCATTTTCTGTGATGAGCAATAATCTGTGTGTCCATGGTAAGCATAAGCAGCCATAAACCGCAGATGCAAGATGAAATATCTTGAGATTCTCAGAGGTGCTGTAAGAGTTAAGCCTCACTAGTAGGTGTTTCAGAGGTTAATGTAGAAGTACAGCTGACAAGTGCTATCATCCATGCCGGGTAAAGCGACCCGTTTGATCCTGCAGGGATCTATGCAGGCATGGAGTAAGCCATCTGTTACCTCTGCTACTGGATATAATTAAATGGACGACTGAAACAGCATTGGGCCCTCAGCCACCAATACATTAGTACCCAGCACCTTCTATTGTACACACTCCCATGAGCCTTATTCATCAAAGCCTCCAGCTGCTAAACTTATCACAAATCATATCCATTTCTTTTCTAGAAGTTGTGCATTAAAAAAAAAAAAGTTACTGACAGTCCCAGTCCTACAGTTTTTCTCTTTCTCATTGAAGCCGGGAGGGCAGGAGTGGATATATATATATATATATATATATATATATATATAGCTTTATCTATTGAAGGGTAGCAATACTTACTGGGGGCATCTATACCTACTGTGGGTTACTTTATTCCTACTAGGGGCAGCTCTATCTGCTGATGGGAAACTGTACCTACTTGGGGCAACTACTAGTGGGCAGCTGTACCTTCTAGGGAATAAGATACCTACTGAGAGGCAGCTCTATTCGTACTGCAGGCAACTACTGGGAGAACAACTCTTTACCTACTGGGGGCAGCTCACTACCAGCTGTCATGCCCCCTCCCATAGGTTTGTATTGAGGGGGCAGGGCGTGACGTCACAATGCTCCGGCCCCATGATCGCCAGTCATCAGACCCGGAGCGAACATGCTCCGGGGACTGATTGTAACGGGGTGCTACGTGCAAGATCACGGGGGTCCCCAGCGGCGGGACCCCCGCGATCAGGCATCTTATCCCCTATCCTTTGGATAGGGGATAAGATGTTTTAGTGCCGGAGTACTAAGTATAGAATCAAAAGCTACTGCAAGGGCCCTCCAGTCAGCTTAAGGAAGATTTTATACATGTGAGCATTTGCTACATATCCCTATAGACGGTTCACAGCATCCAATCGATACTTTATATTGGTATATTTTATACATAATTTTTATTTATTTTATATGCGATTTTATGTGAATAAACACTTTTCGCTATTACCCTAATTGGACTCACGTTCTGCCCTATAGCATATTCATTCATAGTATATTCATATACTAGAGGACAGCAATACCCAATATTAGAAAGTTTTTTCAGGTTGTATTAGGTACACAACTTTTTCTCCTGTGCCAGTCCTCGTTTGGTCCTTTTCTTTTCCTTTTCTGGTTTTGACCAACCTATGCCCGCCTCAGTTAAAATATATAGTCATGGTGTGGCAGTATCATTGGGCCTTAATATAAAGTTGGTCTCAGTACAATATGATGGCAGTATGTATGGTGGTGTTTGTTCCTTTTATTTGGTTACTGTATGACTATTATACAGAGGATACTTGTATGAAAAAAAAAAGAAGAAAAAACTGACAAATATCGGTATTTGCCAAATATCACCGGGAGATCGCTACTTTTCTTATGCACTCTGCAAGTTTAAACTGGAAGTATATAGAGGATAGCAATAGAAATAATCCACTTTTCAGTTTTACTCCATATTTTGGATTAAAGGACATGTCCGGCGCGCACTTTTTTTCTTTTATCCCATCCGGGCTGCAAAATAAAAGAAAACACACTTTCTCTTACCTGCCAACGAGCCCTCGGAGCTCCGGTACACTCCGGTACAGGTGTTCGGTCCCCGGGCTGTATTCTTCTTACTTCCTGTTAGCCCGGCACGTCACACGGAGCTTTAGCCTATCACCGGCCGCAGCGATGTCCCGCCTCGGCCGGTGATAGGCTGAAGCTCCGTGTGACGTGCCGGGCAAACAGGAAGTAAGAAGAATACAACCCGGGGACCGAACACCTGTACCGGAGTGTACCGGAGCTCCGGGGGCTCGTTGGCAGGTAAGAGAAAGCGTGTTTTCTTTTATTTTGCAGCCCGGACGGGATAAAAAGGAAAAAAGTGCGCGCCGGAGTACTCCTTTAAGGTGGTGGGGAGTAGGTTGTAGTAATGTTATATAAAAATAGCTGTTTATTGGTTTCTTTATGCATTGTCTTCACTGCTTTATGTTCTTAATTTGCACGACTTAAGTAAAATCAAAGAGAGATTTGTATAATGTTCATATATAATATTATTTAGCCTCCGTTCCATAGACACAATTGACGTAATGAACTATAAATGTCACATCCAGTAATAGACATTACATTTTGTGCCACTCTCTTTGTATTTTTTTTTAGATAGAAATGTGTCTAATGTTTGAAGTAGACAAATCTTTAGGTGATAATAGACCTTGCAGATACTGTAATAGGTTTTTCTTTTTATTAATGCTATTTTTATCGCTCATTGAAACTAATACATCCTCTATAGTTAGATATAATGAATTATAGATAGCTGAGATCTATGACTTGTCAAATTACGTTGCTTTTAGTTCCGCTGTGGGCCTTTGATGTCATTAAGGGGTGACACTAAAAACTTTGTCTTTTATGATTTATGTCTAAATATTCTACTGAACACTATATGCCAGGAAATATGGAAATCGATCCATGGTGACACCTGTGTTTATGATTTGATTTTGTTTATTTGTAAATTAATAAATGTTCTATCATAAACTACAAGGAACACATGTCAAACTACTGCATAATCACATTTTACCACTATGTAACTTGTAGGTCCAATATTCCACCAATCTGTTGTCATGGCCGCTGTGACAGATCTACTGTTATGGCTTGACATTGAAAAAAATCAACATATTTGTTATTGCCATAAGCAGAATTGTTTGAATCATTAAAATGTACCTGTCATTTGCGGAAACATTTTATATAATGTAGATAATAACATTATATGTATATTTGTAATATACATTGGTTACAAAATGTGTATATTTTTGGGTGAACAAAATCCTATCCCTGCAGCTGTTGCCTGTGTGTCTCTGTGAGAAGACCAAATACAGGAAGTGAGGGCAGGACAAACAGGGATCTGTACACTGAGGACAAGGAGGGCTCTGTATACTGAGGACAAGCAGGGCTCTGTATACTGAGGACAAGCAGGGCTCTGTACACTGAAGACAAGCAGGGCTCTGTACACTGAAGACAAGCATGGCTCTGTACACCGAGGACAAGCAGGGCTCTGTACACTGAGGACAAGCAGGGCTCTGTACACTGAGGACACGCAGGACTCTGTACAGTGAGGACAAGCAGGTCTCTGTGCAGTGAGGACAAGCAGGTCTCTGTGCAGTGAGGACAAGCAGGGCTCTGTACACTGAAGACAAGCAGGGCTCTGTACACTGAGGACAAGCAGGGCTCTGTACACCGAAGACAAGCAGGGCTCTGTACACTGAGGAAACGCAGGACTCTGTACACTGAGGACAAGCAGGGCTCTGTGCAGTGAGAACAAGCAAGGCTCTATGTAGTGAGGACAAGCAGGGCTCTGTACACTGAGGACAAGCAGGGCTCTGTACACTGAGGACAAGCAGGGTTCTGTAAACTGAGGACAAGCAGGGCATTGTGCAGTTAGGACAAGCAGGTCTCTGTACACTGAGGACAAGCAGGGCTCTGTGCAGTGAGAACAAGCAAGGCTCTATGTAGTGAGGACAAGCAGGGCTCTGTACACTGAGGACAAGCAGGGCTCTGTACACTGAGGACAAGCAGGGTTCTGTAAACTGAGGACAAGCAGGGCTCTGTGCAGTTAGGACAAGCAGGTCTCTGTACACTGAGGACAAGCAGGGCTCTGTACACTGAGGACAAGCAGGGCTCTGTACACTGAGGACAAGCAGGGCTCTGTGCAGTGAGAACAAGCAGGACTCTGTACACTGAGGACAAGCAGGGCTCTGTGCAGTGAGGACAAGCAGGGCTCTATGTAGTGAGGACAAGCAGGGCTCTGTACACTGAGGACAAGCAGGGCTTCGTACACTGAGGACAAGCAGGGTTCTGTACACTGAGGACAAGCAGGGCTCTGTGCACTGAGGACAAGCAGGGCTCTGTGAACTTAGGACAAGCAGGGCTCTGTACACTGATGAAAAGCAGGGCTCTGTACACTGTGGACAAGCAGGGCTCTGTACACTGAGGACAAGCAGGGCTCTGTACACTGATGACAAACAGGACTCTGTACACTGAGGACAAGCAGGGCTCTGTACACCGAGGACAAGCAGGGCTCTGTACACTGAGGAGAAGCAGGGCTCTGTACACTGAGGACAAGCAGGGCTCTGTACATTGTGGACAAGCAGGGTTCTGCGCGGTGAGGACAAGCAGGGCTCTGCGCGGTGAGGACAAGCAGGGCTACATACACTGAGGACAAGCAGGGCTCTGTACACTGAGGACAAGCAGGGCTCTGTGTACTGAGGACAAGTAGGGCTCTGTACACTGAGGACAAGCAGGGCTCTGTGCACTGAGGACAAGCAGGGTTCTGTACACTGATGACAAACAGGACTCTGTACACTGAGGACAAGCATGGCTCTGTACACCGAGGACAATCAGGGCTCTGTACACTAAGGAGAAGCAGGGCTCTGTACACTGATGACAAGCAGGGCGTTGTACACTGAGGACAAGCAGGGCTCTGTATACCGTGGACAAGCAGGGCTCTGTGCGGAGAGGACAAGCAGGGCTCTGTGCGGTGAGGACAAGCAGGGCTCTGTACACTGAGTACAAGCAGGGCTCTGTGCACTGAGGACAAGCAGGGCTCTGTACACTGATGACAAGCAGGGCTCTGTACACTGAGGACAAGCAGGGCTCTGTACACCGAGGACAAGCAGGGTTCTGTACACTGTAAAGAAGCAGGGCTCTCTGCACTGAGGACAAGCAGGGCTCTGTACACTGATGACAAGCAGGGCTCTGCACACTGAGGACAAGCAGGGCTCTGTGCAGTGAGGACAAGCAGGGCTCTGTGCACTGAGGACAAGCAGGGTTCTGTACACTGATGACAAACAGGACTCTGTACACTGAGGACAAGCATGGCTCTGTACACCGAGGACAATCAGGGCTCTGTACACTAAGGAGAAGCAGGGCTCTGTACACTGATGACAAGCAGGGCGTTGTACACTGAGGACAAGCAGGGCTCTGTATACCGTGGACAAGCAGGGCTCTGTGCGGAGAGGACAAGCAGGGCTCTGTGCGGTGAGGACAAGCAGGGCTCTGTACACTGAGTACAAGCAGGGCTCTGTGCACTGAGGACAAGCAGGGCTCTGTACACTGATGACAAGCAGGGCTCTGTACACTGAGGACAAGCAGGGCTCTGTACACCGAGGACAAGCAGGGTTCTGTACACTGTAAAGAAGCAGGGCTCTCTGCACTGAGGACAAGCAGGGCTCTGTACACTGATGACAAGCAGGGCTCTGCACACTGAGGACAAGCAGGGCTCTGAGCAGTGAGGACAAGCAGGACTCTGTACACTGAGGACAAGCAGGGCTCTGTACACTGAGGACAAGCAGGGCTCTGTACACTGAGGACAAGCAGGGCTCTGTACACTGAGGACAAGTATGGCTCTGTACACTGAGGACAAGCAGGGCTCTGTGCAGTGAGGACAAGCAGGGCTCTGTATATTGAGGACAAGCAGGGTTCTGCACACTGAGAACAAGCAGCGCTCTGTACACTGAGGACAAGCAGGGCTCTGTACACTGAGGATAAGCAGGGCTCTGTACACTTAGGATAAGCAGGGCTCTGTACACTGAGGATAAGCATGGCTCTGTGCACTGAGGCTCTATGACACGACCCTGGCTCACACAGCAGGCTGATTGACAAGCCAGAGCCCTGCTTGTCCTGCCCACACCTCCTCTATTTTGTCTCTGCACAAGAAATAGCTGCAGGGACAGCTATTTTCACCCAAAAATATATTTTTTTTTTACACATATAGAACAAAAACTATATGGGTATCAGTGTAATTTTACAAACCTGAAGAGTAAAGATAAAATGCCAACTAAATCGCATGCAGAATGGTGCCCAATTTTTTTTTTTTTTTTTATTTCCCCCCCAAAAATGAAACTTTATTTGGGGTTATTTTGGAATACATTCTATCTTAAAATGAAGGGTGACATTACAAAGTGCTATTGGTCCTACAGAAAAAGGTAAAAACAGAAGAATACAATGTGCACAGATTTTATGACTTAATATTAAAAACAAAATTGTGTTCAAGGGTGGATATGCATTGCTTAAAGTTAGGTTAACAGCTGGCTTACAGTAGATAGGTAGACCTGTGGCAGATATGATATGGATAGATATGAAAAAGATAGATGGATAGATAGATAGATATGCGATAGATTGATATATGTATATATATATATATATATATATATATATATATATATATATATATATATAGGGATAGATTGATACATATATAGATAGATAGATTTTATCCAAATGTAAAATCAAGACGAATGGAAGAAAAGCCCTGATGACAAATATGCATACATAAAATGCTTCTCCAGGATATTTATAAACCACGTTCCTCCTAGTTCTGAGAGCACCTGTCCCAGCTGCCTGTGTTTTTTCTCACATATAGTTTATTTGTTAATTGCTTTTCATTTTCCATGGTTTAATATGTATGTAAAATGGTAGAGATTATGCAGAGTTAAAACTGGTTGGTTTAGTTACAGAATGGAATATGAGGTGACAGACTCATAGTAGGAATACTTAGCAGCGCATTATTCGCATGTGCTAGCATCCAGAAATACCCTATTATTGGATGCTCCTTGTATACACTTATCAGCCTTAGCATTAAAACCATGTACATAATGTGTAATCCCCCTGCTCTGGCCAGTTAAAGCATGGAATCCAAAATACCTGTGATGTGTCCTGTGGTATATGGCACCAAAACATTAGCAGTGCTTCCTTTATAGGGATACTCCGTCCCTAGACATCTTATCCCCTATCCAAAGCATAGGGGATAAGATGTCTAATGGCAGGGGACCCGCCGCTGGGACACCCCCCCCCTCCTCCGCAATCGCAGCTGCGGCACCCCACTTCGCTCCGTGTCGGATGACTAGCAATGTGGTGCCGGAGGCTCATGACATCATGGCCACACCCCCTCCCACAGACTTGCATTTAGAGGGCGTGGCATGATGTCACAATGGGGGCTTGGCTTTAAACGAACATCAGTTGCTGCAGGGAGATCGCAGGTGGTCCCAGCGGCGGGACCCCCGTGATCAGACATCTTATCCCCTATTCTTTGGATAGTGGATAAAATTGTCTAAGGGTGGAGTACCCCTTTAAGTCCTGTAAGTTGTGAGGTGTGCCCTTTATGGAACAGACATACCACAGATCTTTGCTCGTATTGAGATCTGGGGAATTTAGTCAATACCATAAGGGTCGCAAATAAATCTTGGAAAAGCCAGGGTTGTAGCGCAAACCACAAGGACATCTGCTTGTTAGATGCAAAGGTTACTTTATTTAAGCCAAACAACAACGCGTTTCGAGGCAGGTAAAAGGCTTGAGTACAGAGAGTGGAACAAGCTTGGTTTTTATATACAGTCATTTTGGCGCCAAATTGTAAAACAAAGCTAGATACGCCCACTGGGCGGGCAAGATCTAC
Source organism: Hyla sarda (assembly GCF_029499605.1). Lineage (NCBI taxonomy): Eukaryota > Metazoa > Chordata > Amphibia > Anura > Hylidae > Hyla > Hyla sarda. The sequence continues at coordinate 42,941,676 of NC_079200.1, forward strand.
GCAATGCAGGGAAAGGAAAATGATTAAAAATAATAAAAATAACATTGATAAAACAATGTCCATATACATCAAAACATGTTAGTTAGTAAAAACATATGAAACACTGTATAAAATGGAACTCCCTTGAGTGCTAATGCAGAGGACAGGGCTCTTGCACTCCGCGCGGCTATGCGCATCAGCCCGATGTCATTCAGAGCTCAGTGCGCATGCGCCAACTGTAAAGGTTACTAGTGATGACTATTGAGCACTGTGTCATAGGAGCGCATGGCCCCGTGAGATTGCGGGGATGTGTGCAGGGAAAATACAAGTAGTGGGGTACAGGAACATACAAGTTTGGAGAAAAATGAAATAAGGTAGATTAAAACAAAGTGTGCGGCACTATTGAAACTGGGATTGAGGGGGGGGGGGGGGGGGTTGGACCAAAATGGCATGAATATCATGAGTATGTTTGCTATAGAGGAGTATGAATGAGAGAGACCCTGGAAATGAAAATAGGACTGGTGGAAGATGAATGTTGGAAGGAATGAACATCAGGGAAATGAATACTGGGTTGCATGAAGGGAAGCATGGTTGTGGAGTATATGGTGTGATGGACCGGGATATAGCCCCTGGGGTATAACCAGGTTAAAGGAAAATAAATAGTGGAGACAACTTCAGGGAAAAATGTAAAAATGTAAAAAAAAAAATTTAGCATGCTCCGAGCATGCTTTTTTATGTCTTGATCCCTAATTTTTCCATTTTTCCCTGGAGTTGTCTCCACTACTTATTTTCCTTTAACCTGGTTATACCCCAGGGGCTATATCCCGGTCCATCACACCATATACTCCACAACCATGCTTCCCTTCATGCAACCCAGTATTCATTTCCCTGATGTTCATTCCTTCCAACATTCATCTTCCACCAGTCCTATTTTCCATTTCCAGAGTCTCTCTCATTCATACTCCTCTAAAGCAAACATACTCATGATATTCATGCCATTTTGGTCCAACTCCCCCCCCCCCCCAATCCCATTTTCAATAGTGCCGCACACTTTGTTTTAATCTACCTTATTTCATTTTTCTCCAAACTTGTATGTTCCTGTACCCCACTACTTGTATTTTCCCTGCACACATCCCCGCAATCTCACGGGGCCATGCGCTCCTATGACACAGTGCTCAATAGTCATCACTAGTAACCTTTACAGTTGGCGCATGCGCACTGAGCTCTGAATGACATCGGGCTGATGCGCATAGCCGCGCGGAGTGCAGGAGCCCTGTCCTCTGCATTAACACTCAAGGGAGTTCCATTTTATACAGTGTTTCATATGTTTTTAATAACTGACATGTTTTAATGTATATGGACATTGTTTTATCAATGTTATTTTGGACTTAATCATTATCCTTTCCCTGCATGATGTAGATCTTACCCGCCCAGTGGGCGTTTCTGGCTTTAAAGTAACCTTTGCATCTAACAATCTTTGTAAGGCTGCATTCACATCAGTTTAGGCAATACAGATGCCGGGTCTGGCTGGGAAATTTTAAAAGGACAGTTTGAATGAGCAAGAATATCAGCTCTCTTTTTTGCCTCATTGGGAGGACCCAGTAGGGGGACCCTTCTACGTGATATACATGTGCCCTAATAGGGCACATAGACAGCGGTTGTCTTCACATCTTCAATAGGCAACCCCTTTCATGCAGGGTTAATGGAAGTTGTACTCTGTGCACACAAGGCCTCATGCAGCCCCATGTGCAGAAGGCGTTATGAAGCCCCAGAGATTACTTATAGCTCCATACCTATAGATGCTGCCTATACTTGAAGCAGAGGAGTTATTTACCAGAAAAAATTGTATCTACTGAAACTTAACACAATTTATACAAAATTCAAGAGAGAAAAAAAACGTGTGCTTCTTTCTGAAAACTCCAGATTATAAAGAAGCACATTATGAGAACATAAACTCCATGCCGTTCCATATATTGGCTCCATACAACATGGAGAGTTTATAGAGTTGAAATGTAGGGCATGAGATCCAACTCTTGAAGTGGCTATACACTTCTTTGGCTGACAGATATTTCTTTTCAACATCCCCTTACACATGCACACTTCATGCAATCTGTATTTGTTCTCAATTGAGGGAAAGGGAAAAAGCCAAACTCCTCTGTCAGCAGTATATCTCAAGTGAGAAATAATTATTGGGCATGAAGAAATCCAACACATCTATCCTTGTTACCCCAAACATCTGCTGTTGGAAGAACGTTGGGACATCCCCTATAGACATTAGATGGTTGGTCTATCCTGCCGAATTTGGTGGGTTTGATCATTGTTTGTCCAATGTTGCCTTTAGCTGGCTATGTATAATCAATGGATAGGAGTTTACAAGAACATAGGACCAAAGTTGGCCGTTATGCCGCTTGTCAATATGTGGGTTTTAGAACATTCATGTTGGTTTACCCTCTGTTACACAGATACATGGCTGGCGGCCACTAACTATCTCTTTATACAAATCCTTTCTTTCCATGGAAGCCTATTGCTAAACCCGTACTGCATAAGAGGCGGAGGGAGGAGGGAGCGAAGAGGATTTAACTCCCCATTCAGAAGATCAAATTACAAACAGATACCCTGCAGGATTTTCCTGTCCCAGATCATCCTAGATATTCAGTGATGTACACAAATAACTCCATCCTGGTGACTGATGTCATTGTGACACAAGAATCTTAGCCATAACTATCGCGCTAACCCGCTTCTCACTCTCAGTTACACAATTCATTCAAAGGTAAATTTAGGGCATGTCAGATAGAGTCATTTGCAATAATGGAAGAACTCATCACGGTACTAACCAATAGCCTCTTTCAGAGGAGAGGGATTTATACAAGGGCATGCTCAGGGCCAGAGCAACACCGAGCAATCTTCTGCATTCCAGCTGCTGTGTACAGCATTTCCCATGAGGCTTAGCTAGTCGTCATCTACCAGCTGGCCCATCGGATAGGAAGTTTTGGTCTAGCAACAGTTGAAGTGACAGAGATTGCCTATTTTGAGACTGATGGGTGGCCTGTGACTACCACGAGAATTTGGACATTTCCACTTGCTGCATAGTTTATGTGGTATGAATTATAAAGATGTATCAGAGGCAGATTTGTTATTTGACTCATTCACTTCTGCACCATAAAGATACATTACTGTTAGAAAGATTACTGTCAAAAGGTAGCTTGCCTCCTAAAGATAGGACCTATCAGGTGGTAGCTTTTCCCTTAAAGGTAGGGCACCCCCAGAAAATTGATGGCCTCCTAATGGGGGGTGGGGGATGGGGGGGGGGCACCTGAATGTAGGACCCCTCTGAAGGTTGGAGTCCCTGAAGGTAGCTTTAAAAACCAAAAACCTACAAAAATCATACTCTCTTTATACCGCTCCTTTGCAGACACTACTGTCTTCTCCTGCTTCTAGGTCACGGGCAGCTTCTTCATGCAACCACTAGAGGCCAGGAGTGTCCCAGATGAATTTGTTCCTGGTCTTTAGTGGCTGTAGGCATGATGCTGCCAGTGGCCTAGAGACTTTACAGCCTAGGATGTGTAAGAACACCCATGGCGATGCATCCTGTCCCTTTTGTCTTCACTGGAAAAAAATTTTAGATTCAGAAAGAAAATGTGCCATTTCTTCATGAATTTCACAAGCTGAATTCAAATATAATAATGAAATTTGATAGCAGGCTCTAGTTTTCATGCAACAGACATTTTACATTTTCCTACTACAGGTAATAGGCAAACAGGTAAAAAGATGCGAGCATGAAAACAGCTGTTCTTACATAATTTTGTGGTGCTAAAAATGAAAATTACATAAAAAAATGTATATTGGCTCTAGTTTCCATGATATAAGGAATCAACTAATGAAGTAAGGGTTATAAAATGCATGATTCAATTTACACCATAGATTACATAGTCAATATGTATGACCAATAGAAAACTATTAGCTAAATTTACGTCACCAAATTCTATAACAGTCACAGTATCTTTTGCTTGGTAAGTTTAGGATGGGTTCACACTGCGTTTACTAACTACGGGAACCGGATCACTGGGCACTCCCGTATCCCAGACGGACCTGTCCCCTTTCTCATTCATTGAAATGAGCCTAGGACCGGACTGAAAACCGCAGCATACCACGGTTTTTGGTCTGGTCAGAAAACCGGACACGGGAGCGCTTGGTTTTCACTCCCCCCAGCCGTATCTGGTTCCCGTAATTAGTAAGCGCAGTGTGAACCCACCCTAAACTCGCCAAATCACAGATACTATGACTTTTATAAATCATCTTGGTATACTTGGCGGTTTTCTATTGTTGACTATGTAATCTTAAGCATTTTATAAATCTTACTTCATTAGTAGGTTGCTTACATCATGGAAACTAGAGCCAATATACATTTTTTATGTTGTTGTTTTTTTTTTTCGTTTTTAGCACCCCAAAATTATGTAAGAACAGCTGTTTTCATGCTCACAACTTTTTACCTGTAGAACAGTGTAATCAATGCCATTCATCTGTCAGTGTGATGTTATGGCCGATCCATGTAAAATCCTGAGTCCTTGGGCTGTGTTATATAGTAACATAGCTCATAAGGTTTAGAGGGGAAAAAAACAGCGTCTATCAAGTTCAACCTACATCCCTATTGCGTCCCTACTGAGTTGATCCAGAGGAAGGCAAAAAGCCCTTATGAGGCTTATGCCAATTGCCCTATACTAGGGGCAAAAAAAATTCCCAACTACAGCTACAACTACAGCTTTGTTTATCCGGCCAGGTAGGTTAGTGATTAGGTCCCGTACCACTTGAGAAACCTTGGCATGGTGTGGGGGCTCAGGTATTTCCTTCATATAAAGATATACTGGCTAATATCTCAATTCTACATCAGTTTTGAGGGTTAGCTAATGTCATTGTTTACATTCACCACAGGAGTGAACCTAAATTGTGGTCCACAAGTGCAGGTCCTCCACTCCAGCGTAGGTGCACAACTGCACTTGGGGTTGACCACCTCCCATCGCCTTAGACCACGTTAATGTAATTGTTTAAAGTTAATCATGTATTGCTCATCCACATACACATTTATCTGGTGTAGGATGCCACTGTGGTACTTGTGACCGTCTGCAGGCATCCTCCATTGTATGCATTTTCTGCTGGGGATCGCCCATAGCAACGGACCACAAGTGCAGGAGCTCCACCCCAGCAAAGGTGCACAACTGCACTTGGGGTTGAGAGTTTCCTGCTACAACCACCTGCATGTAAATATAAGCAGTTTTCTTTTGTTTAAGGCTTATACTAATGCACCCTTTTATTTTACTGGGTAGCATTAAGGTTTTACCTGTGAGGCGGCTATAAATGAACCAACCAGGGTGGGGCTTGTAGCCTGTCTCCCCCCTCACATTGTATGTGTGCTTAGCCCACAATGGAGGTTACTGGGGAGCAGTCTGCAAGTCGGACCTAAGGCTGCTGTAATTTGGTTCCTGACTTTGTTTATCCGGCCAGGTAGGCTAGTGATTAGGTCCAACACCACTTGAGAAACCTTGGTGTGGTGTGAGGATTCAGGTATTTCCTTCATATAAGGATATACTGGCTAATGTCTTAATTTTACATCAGTTTTGAGGGTTAGCTAATGTCATTGTTCACATTTACCACAGTAGTGAAACCATATTGTGGTCCACAAGTGCAGGTCCTCCACTCCAGCGTAGATGCACAACTGCACTTGGGGTTGAGCACCTCCCATCACCTTAGACCACGTTAATGTAATTGTTTCAGCTACACATATGGCACCAGAATAAATCCCTGAATGAACATTCTGTCCGTATAAATCTAGTATCCATAACCTGTAATATTATTACTCTCCAGAAATGTGTCCAGACCCCTTTTGAACTCTTTTATTGAGTTCACCGTGAGCACTAAAGTACTAAAGTAGATGATGGAAAACTGCATGAGACATAAAATCTATATCATAAATTTATTAGAATAGTCTTTGTATTTTCCAATACCCACCAGTTAAACAGCCCAACTAAGCGTGCCCTTACATGGAGCATTATCATTTGAGGTTAAAGGGGTACTCCGCCCCTAGACATCTTATCCGGCGGTGGGATCCCTGCAATCTCCCTGCTGCACCCGGCATTCATTTAGAGTGTTGGGTGCAGAGCCGGAGGCTCGTGACATCACGGCCGCGCTCTGCTTGTGATGTCACAGCCACACCCCTCAATGCAACTCTATGGGAGGGGGCGTGATGAACGTCATGCCCCCCCCCCAAAGACTTGCATTGAGGTGACATGGCCGTGATGTCACGAGCAGGACGTGACCTTGACGTCACGAGCCTCCGCCCCGCATCGCCAGTCATCCGGCACAGAGCGAAGTTCGCTCCGTACATGGACATCTGGGGTGCCACAGCTGAGATCACGGGGGTCCCCAGCGGCTGGACCCCTGCGATCAGACATCTTATCCCCTGTCCTTTGGCTAGGGGATAAAATGTCTAGGGGCGGTGTACCCCTTTAACTCTGCACTGCAGATGGGAATTGGACAAGTCCATGCGCATCCCACAATTATTAGTGAATCGCCAGCAGTAGAAACAAGTGTTTGCAATTCACTGTTAATTTTGGGCTGTACCTAGACTTGTGTAGTCAAACATAGAGCTCCTTCAGTTCACCTGGCCCACCCAGTGCATAGACAGGTACACGATAAAACACAACATCAATCAGAAGACCAGGAAGAAGTCCAGCGCAGCCAGTGTGCAGATGAAGGGTACGTTCCCACGTGCTGTATTTTGCTGCGTATTTGCATCTGAGTATTTTCCTACCCATTGAAGTCAATGGGAAGCAAAATCAGCTGCCTATTTTGCTACCCATTGACTTCAATGGGAAAGAAAATACGCAGCAGCAAATACGCAGAAAAATACGGTACATGGGAACATACCTGAAAAGTTTTCTTTTTTTGTTCGTTTTTTATTTATTTCATATTGCAGGTAAAAATGCAATACAGCACAGTGAAAACTGAGGTTTTTCACTGTGCTGTACCGCGTTTTGTGCCTGTATTTGCAACTGTTCAAAGGAGCACTCCAGAATTTTTTTCTTCTTTTGCTTATATAGTGCAGAATAGACTACAATTAGAGAATAATGTACAGGTTCTTGTGCATGCGTTTTGCTAACCTGTTTAAGCTAATAAGAAGGCATAGTTTTTCAGCCATATTGATTTATATTTCCACACTCCACAATGATTTACTGATGCTGCCTACATTTCCCATGAAGCCTCAGGTTTCGCATCGAGATAGGATGGAGTCTCATCAGTGCAGTTCATCTAATTGAGCTGCTGGTGCTGAAGTTCAGCCATTTGAGCTGATTAGACTCATGTGAGTTGCGTCAGGTCATATTGTCAAAAGGCGAAAGCTATTTGACCTATATTCAAAATTAAGGTGCTTAGACTAAGTCCTTAGTCTGTGTTCACAATTTGAATTTTTACACCATTTTCCCCACATTTTTACTGCATTGATAGGTCCACAGCAATTCTGCAATAGTAGTGGAGGAGTTGAAAATTTGCTTTGGACTCATTGAAGTCAATGGGTAGCCACAAAATCCACAGCGGATTATGCATGTGTGAACGTACCCTCAGGCTGGTTTCAGACACTTTTTTGGTCAGTATGTGGTCGGTACTTTGGGGGTGAGACCACATAATCAGGTTTTATTATGGGTGCATTGCATTGCAGTTGTGTTTGGCCGCATACATTAACTAGCCACAATGCAACTGTATCGCGTGTTTAGCCAAATGACAGAATAATGACACAGAGATAAACTATAATGGAAATATTTGCACATTTTTTTTTCTGTGCTATGGACACATTTGTGAGTTTGGCAAAAAATACCAAATAGCCAGATGCTAAAACCCCACGAATCACTAGATTGAAGGGACAGAGTTGCTTCCCTGAGTGCTTTGTCCATTTGTTTCTGCTCAGTTTTCCTCAGACTGTGAGACATTTACCGTGTGCACTCTGTTTTTCAGGGATAAGTTGAGCAGAAATAAAGGGCCATAGCGCTCAGGAGAGCACCTTTGTCCCTTCAATCTAGTGATTGGTGGGGCTCTTAGCAGCTGGCTCCTTTCTTAAAGGGAACCAATCATCAGATTTTACCCTATATAATGCTTGGCAAAGCGTTATATAGGGTAAAATTGTTGTCCTCACCATCCCCGGGGGACGCTCCTGCCCCCAGGGATGATGAAGATATGAAGTTATAAACTAGTCCCTGCCGCCGTAAGTAGTCACCTGGGCGGGGTGCTCTTCTCACCTACTCCCGTTCTTCAGCCGGGAGCGACGCCCCCTCCGCTTGATTGATGGGCAGCGTTATCGCTCTACTCCGTCTGTTCAGTGAGCGGAACAATGACGCTGCCCATCAATCAAGCGGAGGGGGCGTCGCTCCCGGCTGAAGAACGGGAGTAGGTGAGAGGAGCACCCCGCCCAGGTGACTACTTACGGCGGCAGGGACTAGTTTATAACTTCATATCTTCACCATCCCTGGGGGCAGGAGCGTCCCCCGGGGATGGTGAGGACAACAATTTTACCCTATATAACGCTTTGCCAAGCATTATATAGTGTAAAATCTGATGATTGGTTCCCTTTAAATCAACTGATGCCAGCAAGATAAAAAGATTTGTAAATAACATCTATATAAAAATCTTAATCCTTCCAGTACTTATCAGCTGCTGTATGCTCCACAGGAAGTTCTTTTCTTTTTGAATTTTTTCCAGTCTGACCACAGTGCTCTCTTCTGACACCTCTGTTCGTGTCAGGAATTGTGTGGAGCAGGATAAGTTTGCTATGGGGATTTACGCCTACTCTGGGCAGTTCCTGACACGAACAGAGGTGTCAGCAGAGAGCACTGTGGTCAGACTGGATAACGATATTTAAATAGAAGTAATTTACAAATCTGTTTAACTTGCTGGCACCAGTTGATTTACAAAAAAATTGTTTTCCACCGGAGTACCCCTTTAAAGATCACAACTTCTGTCTCTATTTATGTACACTTTAAGGTGCAGTAGCCACAGGTCTGGAAAAAACAACGTTCAGAATACCAACTGGTTAAAAGCTTCTAGAAAAGGTGCTGGGCTTTTGCTTTGACATATCGGGGAAAATTTATCAAAACCTGTCCAGTGGAAAAGTTGCCCAGTTGCCCATAGCAACCAATCAGATTGCCTCTTTCATTTTTCAAAGGCCTTTTCAAAAATGAAAGAAGCGATCTGATTGGTTGCTATGGGCAACTGGGCAACTTTTCCTCTGTACATGTATTGATAAATCTCCCCCATCATCTCTCCAGCTGTGATATACCTAAAACTAGTCCAGGAGTTATAGAATAACCAGCAAACTAAACCTGAAATATGCACCAGACAAAAGCGTCATAATGGCATAAATCTGACTACAGTGTTCCCTCAACTTACAATGGCCTCAACATACAATAGATACAGCATACAATGGTCTGTTCTGGACCATTGTAACTTAAAACCAGACTCAACATACAATACTACAGACAGTCCAGATCTGTGAAACGTGTCAATGGCTGGAAGAACCGACCAATCAGAATGGGCTTTTTAGGCTAGGTTCAGACTACGGAATTTCCGCCGGAATTTTCGCTTTGAAATTTCCGGCAGAAATTCCGTTTACTATAATGCATAGTGTAGTGAATGGTTTTCCGTTCACAAATTCACACTACGGAATTTGTGAAGCGGAAAATCCGGATGAAAAATCCGCTAGAAAATTTCCGCCTGAAGAAAGGGGTTGCTCTTTCTTCAGGCGGAAATCCTAGCGGAACACATAGCAGTCTATAGGAGACTGCAGTGTCCGCGCGGTCCTAGCACCGACTAATTCAGTCGGCACAGGCGGAACTCGGAATCTCCGGGCGGAAATTTTCTGCCCGGAGATTCCGTAGTCTGAACCTAGCCTAACTGGTAAAACCCCTGTAGTCCTAAAGTGCATGCACTGACTGGTGTCTGGTAGCGCCCCCTACAGTACAGGGAGGTATTACATGTTATTTACTACTCTTTACCTGTGCCAGGGTTACCTGCTCCTTTGGACACCAGGTGAGGGCGGCTCCATAAAATTTTTTTTTTTTTTTAGGACATTGCGTGTACTGTACAGCTTCTGTTGTCTACATAGACCAGTGTTTCCAAAAGAGGGTGCCTCCAGCTGTTGCAAAACTACAACTCCCAGCATGCCCGGACAGCCGAAGGCTGTCCGGGCATGCTGGGAGTTGTAGTTTTGCAACAGCTGAAGGCAACCTGGCTGGGAAACACTGACATAGACAGTGATTACAGCTCCCAGCAGTTCTTTCTTACTTGTATATGTATACTTGTACTTGTATACTTGTATACTCTATTAGTTATCTACTTTTTCTTTAATCCTCAATTTTTCCTATTTTTTGGATGACATTTTGGGGCTTCAGAACCAATTACCAGGTTTCCACAGAGTTATGGTTTCAACATACAATGATCTCAACATACAATGGTCATCCTGGAACCAATTAATATTGTAACTTGAGGGAGCACTGTAATTCTATTACAAAATTTGAAATGGCTATTACTGTCAGTGCAAACTAGTAGGTTCCTTTTTTGTCTTTCCAAAGATACATAAACGATATAAAATTACACATTAGCCTCTGGTCCCCGTACAGTCCCTGAGCAATTATAGGATATGTCTCTATACCGGAATCCTCCCGGAATACAGAATGAAACACTGTCAGGCAGTAAAATACACTTTGACTACTAATTTATCAATATTAAGACAGGTTAGATTTATTCATGAGGTTGTCAAATTTTCACCTACATAAAATGAAAGAGTCCTTTACTAAAAATAGCTAATAATTCAAATTACTGTAGTGTTTATAGTGAACTAAATACCCATAGGAGAAGTTTTATCAAAACCTGTCCAGAGGAAAAGTTGCCCAGTTGGCCAGTTGCCCATAGCAACCAATCAGATCACTTCTTTCATTTTTAACAAGGCCTCTGAAAAATGAAAGAAGGGATCTGATTGGTTGCTATGGGCAACTGGGCAACTGGGCAACTTTTCCTTTACACAGGTTTTGATAAATCTCCCCCATAGACTCTGTCCATGCCTTATCTATCTAGGGAAATAGCAGCCAACGCCTTAGACTGCTAATTTGTTGACAACATCAAATGACAGGGAACTGTACTCCGAAGACCTCTGCCCTGTTCATTCCTATTGCCTGTTAGCAATTTATAAAGCCAAGCTGACTTTAACATTTAACAGATTCTCCCTCACGCACCAGCTAAACATGACATTTTAGATGGATTCTGCCAGAAAAGCTTAAAGGGGTACTCCGCCCCTAGACATCTTATCCCCTATCCAAAGGATAGGGGATAAGATGTCAGATCGCCGCGGTCCCGCTGCTGGGGAGCCCCGGGATCCCCGCTGCGGCACCGCGCTCTCATTACAGCATAGAGTGAGTTCGCTCTGCACGTAATGATGGGCAGTACTGGGGCCGGAGCATCGTTACGTCACGGCCCGCCCCTTTCAATACAAGTCTATGGTGGGGGCGCGGCGGTCGTCACGCCCCCTCCCATAGACTTGCATTAAGGGGACAGGCCGTGATGTCACGAGGGGCAGAGCCATGACATCACGCTGCTCTGTCCCCCGTATCGCCCGTCATTACGCACAGAGCGAACTCGCTCTGTGCTGTAATGAGAGCGCGGTGCCGCAGCGGGGATCCCGGGGCTCCCCAGCAGCGGGACCACGGTGATCTGACATCTCATCCCCTATCCTTTGGATAGGGGATAAGATGTCTAGGGGCGGAGTACCCCTTTAACCCCTTAAGGACTCAGCCCATTTTGGCCTTAAGGACTCAGACAATTAAATTTTTACGTTTTCATTTTTTCCTCCTCGCCTTCTAAAAATCATAACTCTTTTATATTTTCATCGCCAGACTAGTATGAGGGCTTGTTTTTTGCGCGACCAGTTGTCCTTTGTAATGACATCACTCATTATATCATAAAATGTATGTCGCAACCAAAAAACACTATTTTTGGGGGGAAATTAAAACGAAGAACGCAATTTTGCTAATTTTGAAAGGTTTCGTTTTCACGCCGTACAATTTATGGTAAAAATGACGTGTGTTCTTTATTCTGAGGGTCAATACGATTAAAATGATACCCATTATTACATACTTTTATATTATTGTTGCGCTTAAAAAAAATCACAAACTTTTTAACCAAATTAGTACGTTTATAATCCCTTTATTTTGATGACCTCTAACTTTTTCATTTTTCCGTATATGCGGCGGTATGGGGGCTCATTTTTTGCGCCATGATCTGTAATTTTTTTTGATACCACATTTGCATATAAAAAACTTTTAATTAATTTTTTATAATTTTTTTTTATAAAATGTTTTCAAAAAGTAGGAATTTTGGACTTTTTTTTTTTTCGTTCACGCCATTCACCGTACGGGATCATTAACATTTTATTTTAATAGTTTGGACATTTACGCACGCGGCGATACCAAATATGTCTATAAAAAAAAATGTTTACGCTTTTTGGGGGTAAAATAGGAAAAAACTGACGTTTTACTTTTTTATTGGGGGAGGGGATTTTTCACTTTTTTTTTACTTTTACTTTTACATTTTTTTACTTTTTTTTTTTACACTTGAATAGTCCCCGTAGGGGACTATTCATAGCAATACCATGATTGCTAATACTGATCTGTTCTATGTATAGGACATAGAACAGATCAGTGTTATCGGCTATCTTCTGCTCTGGTCTGCTCGATCACAGACCAGAGCAGGAGACGCCGGGAGCCGGACGGAGGAAGGAGAGGGGACCTCCGTGCAGCGTTATGAATGATCGGATCCCCGCAGCAGCGCTGCGGGCGATCCGATCATTCATTCAAATCGCGCACTGCCGCAGATGCCGGGATCTGTATTGATCCCGGCACCTGAGGGGTTAATGGCGGACGCCCGCGAGATCGCGGGCGTCGGCCATTGCCGGCGGGTCCCTGGCTGCGATCAGCAGCTGGGATCAGCCGTGCATGACACGGGCATCGCTCCGATGCCCGTGGTTGTGCACAGGACGTAAATGTACGTCCTGGTGCGTTAAGTACCACCTCACCAAGACGTACATTTACGTCCTGCGTCCTTAAGGGGTTAAAGGGGTATTCCAGGAATTTTGTTTTATTTGACTATGTTACAGGGGCTGTAAAGTTAGTGTAGTTCATAATATAGTGTCTGTACCTGTGTGTGACGGTTTTCTCACAATTCTTCTGTGATTTTCACCCCAATATTTATTTTTAACAGCATACAAAATGACTGTTGTCTCAGATTTTTCCCAGGTTGCAATGCGGCCGAGACCTGACTCACAGCTGATGACAGGGAGCCTGTCTGCTTCAATGGGTGGAGGGATCAATCTGCAACTAATGCAACAGCTCTAGGCACCCTGATTGAAAACCACACTGATTTGAATGGATGCAGCTCATTTATGTTTCAATGGATGGGGTGGCTGATGTGTGGGAGGGAGGAAGATGGAATTGTGGGATTTGTAGTCAAAAAAAGAAAAGCGAACAGGAAATACTAGATCACAAACAGCTAGCCACAATGTTATGGTAATCTCACAGTTCCCGGCGAACTTAGCATGTTCGCTTTCGCATCTCCAGGTGAACATATGTGAAGTTCGATTCGCCTCCTATACTTTAACATTGCGGTAAACTTTGACCCTGTGAGTCAGAGTCAGCAGACACATTACAGCCAATCAGCAGCAGTCCCTCCCTTCCAGACCCTCCTACCTCCTGCACGGACGCCATTTTACCTTCATTCGGCATGCTGCAGGCTTAGAAATTGGAGGGTCAGAGAAGCTGCTCCTGCTGTATAGGGAAAGCGATAGCTAGGTTGCTGCTAGGTGGTGTATTCAGGGTCCACTTTACTCCTAAAGCACTAGTCTAACATCAGCTTTAAGGACAGCACCCAAAAAAGCCCTTATTAGGGCTCAAATATCAGTCCGTGTGTCTTGCAACAGCTGGAGGCACCCTGGTTGGAAGGGAACAGCTGGTTAAAAGGGGTACTCCGGTGTAAAACTTAATTTCCTTCAAGCAACTAACTACAGTATTAAAAGGGCTATAAGTTCAGTCCGTGTGTCTTACAACAGCTGGAGGCACCCTGGTTGGGGACCTCTGCTTAAAAGGGGAACTCCGCTGGCAACCTTTTTTGCTCATTTTCACACTAGTGCAAATCCCTATGTGCTGCCTAAAGGGGGGCTCTAACTATGTGCTGCCTAACATGGGGGAATCTATGTGCTGCCTAAAGGGGGGATCTAACTATGTGATGCCTAAAGGGGGGCTCTATGTGCTGCCTAAAATGAGGCTCCAACTGTGTGCTGCCTAATATGGGGGAATCTATGTGCTGCCTAAAGGGGGCTCTAACTATGCGCTGCCTAACATGGGGGAATCTATGTGCTGCCTAAAGGGGGGATCTAACTATGTGAGGCCTAAAGGGGGGCTCTATGTGCTGCCTAAAGGGAGGCTCTAACTATGTGCTGCCTAATATGGGGGAATCTATGTGCTGCCTAAAGGGAGGCTCTAACTATGTGTTGCCTAATATGGGGGAATCTATGTGCTGCCTAAAGGGGGGCTCTATGTGCTGCCTAAAGGGGGCTCTAACTATGTGCTGCCTAACATGGGGGAATCTATGTGCTGCCTAAGGGGGGGATCTAACTATGTGATGCCTAAAGGGGGATCTAACTATGTGCTGCCTAAAGGGGGCTCTATGTGCTGCCTAAAGGGAGGCTCTACCTATGTGCTGCCTAAAGGGAGGCTCTACCTATGTGCTGCCTAAAGGGAGGCTCTACCTATGTGCTGCCTAAAGGGGGGCTCTAACTATGTGCTGCCTAATATGGGGGAATCTATGTGCTGCCTAAGGGGGCTCTAACTATGTGCTGCCTAAAGGGGGCTAAAGCACGTTATTCCAAAGAATTTAGGAATAATAGGTGATTTATGCCCTTTATGGATTAAAACCAGACTCTGCATCAACTATGTAATTTTCCATGGGAGTTTTGCCATGGATCCCCCTCCAGCACGCCACAGTCCAGGTATTAGTCGCCTTGAAACAACTTTTAAATCACTATTGTGGCCAGAAAGAGTCCCTGTGGGTTTTAAAATTCGCCTGCCCATTGAAGTCAATGGCGGTTTGCCCGGTTTGCCGGTTCGCGAACATTTGCGGAAGTTCGCGGTTCGCGAACTGAAAATTTTATGTTCGCGACATCACTAACAGCCACATATCCCTAATATATGCCCAGAAAACCATCTTTTGATTTATTCCCACATTGTGGCCATACTGTGATTTTGGTAGGTTGCGGAAAAATGAAACGGGTGTCAATAGCCTAAGGTAAATTTTCTATCGCTAATGTGAAAGTCATTTCAGGGGACTCTCAGTAAATAATTCATAATAACCTCACGGTTTCACCTGTTGGAGAACACTGCAGTAGAGAATGTTATTTTGCAGGCTGAAGCCATACCTACCGATTCCCTAGGTACCAGTTATATATATATATATATATATATATATATATATGTATATGTATATATATAAAATGCCGAGGTTGACCTTTGCCCATTTAATGCACATCCTACAGTATTTTATGACAATAAGCTAAACCTATTATCAGCTATTAGAAAGGTCACACTCAGCGCAACAGGCACCTGTTCATCCTTATCTCTACGCTGCCGGGCGATACATTCTTTGTTCATATTTTCCAAAGTGCTAAGGCACAAATCAATCCCAATCAGCAGACCTCAGACCTCATTACCTTAAAACCCATTTATATAGCAATATAATTACTCCAAAAGTAATTATACAGGACAAAAGGATTTCCTGTCCTGGACGCCTTAGCTTTTTGTGGTTGCTACAGTCATTATTTGCCCTCATTTTAAATTATGGATATTGACTTGAAAGTGCACCATAATGCCTGAGTGCTAAATGTTCTAACATTTTTCCTCCTGCCACGTAATCTTAAAGAAGAATTGTTTTTTTTTATGTTTTTTTTATTGGGTATATTCTCATTTCTGGTAAGGCGAATTATGAGCTGTGTTGTAATATTAGTTCATGTGCATTACAATGGATTCTACTGTTTCTAGGAGTTGTGGTTGTGCAGGAGTTGGCCCCAGGTTGAACTTTAACCTCTTGCTGTACAGTGGTGCAGAGGCGATATTACCTGGTGTTAGCTATGGTGTAATCTATATATATATATATATATAAGGAGAAGACCTGACTCACTGACTCATCAACACCCAGCCTAAACCCTTGGACCTAGAAATCTATATTTTTTCACAGGTGTTGTTTTAAGACCTAGACAAGGAATTAGAAAGGATTTTTTCAAAATTGAACCCTTAACGACGAAGGACGTAAATGTACGTCCTGGTGATGCGGTACTTAACGCACCAGGATGTACATTTACGTCCTAAGCATAACTGTGGGCATCGGAGCGATGCCCGGATCATGCGCGGCAGGTCCCGGCTGTTGATCGCAGCCAGGGACCCGCCGGTAATGGCGGAAACCCGCGGATGTCCGCCATTAACCCCTCAGATGCCGTGATCAATACCGATCACGGCATCTGCAGCATTGCGGTCACTTAATTGGATGATCAGATCGCCCGCAGCGCTGCCGCGGAGATCCGATCATCTAGCATGGGAGCCGGAGGTCCCCTCACCTGGCTCCACTGCCTTCCGGGAGTCTTCTGCTCTGATCTGCCTTCCCACAGACCAGAGCAGAAGATGACCGATAACCCTGATCAGTGCTGTGTCCTATACATAGCACTGAACAGGATTAGCAATCGAGTGATTGCTATAAATAGTCCCCTATGAGGACTATTAAAGTGTAAAAATAAAAGTAAAAAAAGTAAAAAATTAAGTAAAAAAAAATTTGAAAAACCCCCTAACAAAAACGTAAATTGACCCATTTTCCCTATTTCACCCCCCAAAAAAGTGTTAAAGAAATATTTTATATACATATTTGGTATCGCCGCGTGCGTAAATATCTGAACTAATAAAATAAAATGTTAATTATACCATGCGGTGAACGGCGTGAACGTAAAAAAAAAAGTCCAAAATAGCTGCTTTTTTTTTATAACACTTTATTAAAAAAAATTAATAAAAAATGTATTACAAGTTTTGTATAAGCAAATATGGTATCAATAAAAAGTACAGATCACGGTGCAAAAAATGAGCCCTCATACCGCCGCTTATACGGAAAAATTAAAAAGTGATAGGTCTTCAAAATAGGGGGATCTTAAACGTACTAATTTAGTTAAAAAGTTTACGATTTTTTTTAAGCGCAACAGTAATAGAAAAGTGTATAATCATAGGTATAATTTTAATCATATTGACCCTCAGAATAAAGAACACGTCATTTTTACCGTAAATTGTACGGCGTGAAAACGAAGTCTTCCAAAATTAGCAAAATTACGGTTTTCTTTTTAATTTCCCCACACAAATAGTATTTTTTTGGTTGCGCCATACATTTTATGGTTAAGTGAGTGATGGCATTACAACAGACAACTGGTCGCGCAAAAAACAAGCCCTCATACTAGTCTGTGGATGAAAATATAAAAGAGTTATGATTTTTTGAAGGCGAGGAGGAAAAAATGAAAATGTAAAAATAAAATTTTCTGCGTCCTTAAGGCCAAAATGGGCTTTGTCCTTTTAAAGGGGTACTACCGTGCTGATAACTTATCCCCTATATAAAGGATAGGGGATAATTTGCCTGTTTGCATGGGGTCCCGCCGTTGGGGACCCCCACGATCTCATCAGGCCCCGGAGCGAACATCCGCTCCGGGTCTGATGACGGGGCCGGCCCTGTGTGATGTCACGCTCCACCCCCTCAATGCAAGTCTATACTTGAGGGGGCGGAGCGTGACATCACATGGGGTGGAGCCGTGATGTCACGATACTCCGGCTCTGTGATCAGCAGTCATCAGTTCCGGAGCAGATGTTCGCTCCGGGGCCTGATGAGATCGGGGTGCTGCGTGCGAAATCGCGGGGGTCCCCAGCGGCGGGACCCCACACGATCAGGCAATTTATCCCCTATCCTTTAGATAGGGGATAAGTTTTCAGCACGGTAGTACCCCTTTAAGGGGGTGAAAAGGGGTTGAAAGTTTGTATGGAAGTCTGTCATATTTGAAGCTAGAAGCATGAAACTTTGTTTTTGGGCTAACAATTAGAGATAAAGAAACACGTGTTTTAACGTTTTCTAAAATTCCACCCCTGAAGGGGTGAAACGGGGGTTCAAAGTTTGTATGAATTAACCCCTTGCTGCAGAACGCTGGGTTAATGCTGAACATCGCCGTTCTGGGTTGTTTGGATGCCCGTAGAATTTACCCAGAGTGGCCTCATTACTATAGGATCTAAAAAAGTAGATCTATGTTACCCCAAATTTTACGTGAGCGAAGCCGTGGGCAAAAGCTAGTATATTTATATTACTACTGTTTTCTAAAGATGTCTGAATAAAAAAGACTATTATTTAAACTTTACACTCACGGTAATACTAGTAATGTTGCTGTTTCTGTAAAACCTTTCACCTTCTGCCAACCAAACTGGAGTCACAAGTGTGAATAACACTACAATGATGAGCTGGAGTTTTGTAGTTACGTCTGTATTTATGTCTATAGTTACCCCTTTTAATATTAAAGGGGTACGCCAGAGGAAAAATCAAACTGATGCCAGAAAGTTAAACAGATTTGTAAATTACTTCTATTTAAAAATCTTAATCCTTCCAGTACTTATCAGCTGTTGTATGCTCCACAGATAGTTCTTTTCGTTTTGAATATCTTTTCTGTCTGACCACAGTGCTCTCTGCTGCCACCTCTGTCCATTTTAGGAACTGTCCAGAGCAGGAGAAAACCTCCATAACAAACCTATCCTGCTCTGGACAGTTCCTGACATGGACAGAGGAGTCAGTAGAGTGCACTGTGGTCAGACAGAAAGGAAATTCAAAAAGAAAAGAACTTCCTGCAGCGGAAGTACTGGATTAAGATTTTTAAATAGAAGTAATTTACAAATCTGTTTAACTTTCTGGCACTTTCTTTACACTGGAGTACCCTTTTAAGCTAGAGTTTGAGTTGCTTTCCAGACATCTTGGCAATGGAGAATTCCTGCCCTGTCCACCAAGTGATTGGACCCCTTGTGAGTATGAATGGCCCCATAGCAGGTGGTATCATACCCAGTTTAAAGCCATCACTCTAGGGCAGTGTTTCCCAACCAGGGGGCCTCCAGCTGTGGCAGAACTACAACTCCCAGCATGCCCGGACAGCCTCCTGCTGTCCGGGCATGCTGGTAGTTGTAGTTTTGCCACAGCTGGAGGCCCCCTGGTTGGGAAACACTGCTCTAGTGGGTGATGTTTGTCCATAATCAAATGGTTGTAAGCCTTCAGTCTGGGTTATCGTCATTGTGGGCATCCAATTGTAAAGGAGTGACTGTGAATTTGCTAAGCTTCAAATGCAAGACATAGAGAGATTGTTAGAGGGACCAGGTGCTGAGATGGGGGCTCTGGTTGGCATATTGTACCAAAATGTTGTAGTGGTGCTGGAAAATGGTAGAAAGGGAGTGGTATGGGGGGGGGGGGGGGGGGGTAGAGTAGTGCAACTCAAGAAAGGTAAAATCACAGATGACTGGAGATTGGGAGAACCCGGCCACCAGTGTGCATGGAACCTGTGAAATAAACAAAAACCTCTGTTGGAGAATCCCGATTTCTGTGCCTGCTAGTTCATGTAATGAAAAAGACGGTAATGTTGTGGCAATGTACATGTTGTTTGTCTCAGGACCCCCCTGGGCGATGTGCCGGGGTGCCTGCTGAATGATTTCAGCAGGGATCCCGATCCGGTCCCCAACAGACTAGCAGCAGGGACCAGAATTCCCACGGGCGTATGCATACGCCCCACGTCCTTAAGGACTCGGGATGCAGGGCGTATGCATACGCCCGGTGTCCTGAACAGGATATTTGTTAAGAGCCAAGGAACATGCTTTCGAATCACCCGAAGTGCAAGAAAAAGTGCAGACGTGTTACACTAAAAAAACGTGCACAAAGGATGCGATCATAACCCAGGAGAGAGGCCCCCCCAACAAACCTCACCCTTCGCCTCCAGACCAAAAGGTTCCTGCGAGGTGCCAGGTTCGATGTCCCTTTTCGCCAAAGTTACTAAGGGACCACAAATGCTCCCGGCATCCCCCTTGGCGTTACACAAGGTATCTGCCCGCAGAGCCGTTAACGTTCGGTACCCTGCCCATGCAGGAGTACCCAGGGTTTTTTGCAGGGAGGTGCGGAACCTAATGACCTCACACACCCCCCTAGACCACTAGGAGGGACACCTAGAAGGGCTACCGCATCCTAACAATCCAGTGGACACACAACACGCAAAAAGTGACACAGTGAACAAAAAGAAAGAAATAAGTGAATGTGTGCAGGTATACTGCCCGAACATCCAGCCGGATCTACAAAAATGTCTCTGATCCTAGCCAGAAGGCCGGGAATCAAGAGGTGAGTGCCACTAAGATGAAGAGATCATGGTGCCCATGCTTCAACTCAGTGAGCCAATACTCCTAGTGAGTTTCGGCACCTCGGTGTCACCACTCCCCGAGGCACTAAAGTACCTCGGCTCTAGACCCTCTCGGCCTCATGGCGAGACCCGGAGGAAATAGGCCACATCAGGGCAGCCGTAGAGCTGGGTGGGTGCCAGCCCCAGAACGCCCCGGTACACCTGCTCCTCCATGCAGTCATCCATTCCTACCAGTGGACTACCTGATAAGAACAGATACTACACTTGATTAGCCCCCCAAAAAAAACGATAAGCGATAAAAGACCCTGTGCTTAGTAAACTAGAGTCTGACATTTAACTTCTCCCTCCTAACCATTCCCTATTCAACGTTCCACAAACAGAAGGTGTTCAACACCTAGGGAGAGACACAATCTCGCAATCCTAGCACTTTATTACTGAATGGATTCTAGAGAAGGGTGAAGGATTGTTGGTTGACGGATTATGAATCCTCACTGAGACAGTTCCTGAGAAGTAATGTTTATCCAGGAATCTGCACAACAGTATTTCTTAGTAGCCCTTCTGTGTAGATGAGATCATCTGCTCCAATTCAGAATAGGCGCTGAAAAAAAAATCATTTTAATTGTTGATGTCCTGTGGCCACAAACTTCATCATATACAGATTGTAATGACGCATAACGCCTTCTATTAAGAGCAGCCATCACAATGACAGTATGTAACAATTATATGTGTATAAATGTGTGAAAAGGAAGTAAAATGTTCAAAACATCTTGATTTATTAATTCATTCAGTATTGATAATGAGTGCCATGCACACAAATACCTGCACTTACGTGCCTTGGCATGTTATCAATGAGGTCATTAAAGGGGTACTCCTGTGGAAAACTTTTATCTTTTAATCAACTGGTGCAAGAAAGTTAAACAGATTTGCAAATTACTTCTATTAAAAAATCTTAATCCTTCTGTCCATTTTAGGAACTGTCCAGAGCAGCATATGTTTGCTATGGGGACTTTCTCCTGCTCTGGACAGCTCCTAAAATGGACAGCAGAGGTCAGCAGAGAGCACTGTGGTCCTGACAGAAGAGAAATCCAAAAAGATAAGCATTTCCTCTGTAGTAGGGATGTCCCGATACCATTTTTTTAAGACCGAGTACCGATACTTTAATTCTAGTACTCGCCGATATCAAGTACGAGTACTTTTATTTTAAAGGGAATCTGACAGTATGGTCACCCGGTTTCTAGCGCTGCTTACCGTATGATATGTGGTTCCTTGTTGTGTACAATGGAGGCGGCTGCTGTAGTATGAGCCAAGATTTCTCTCTTCTCCATTGGACAGAACAGGGTATTTGCATTGGCGGTGAGAACGATGACCACATGGTGAGCAGCGGTAGAAACCAGGTCACCTGCACTATATACATATAAATTCAAGTAGGTGGTATCCCATTGCAGACATTAGCAGCAGCCCCCCGGCAGTCATTAGTAGCAGCCCCCCCTGTAGACAGCACCCCACCCCACCCCCCCCCCCCCCGTAGACTGCTGGCCCACCCCCTTGTAGACATAAGTAGCAGCCCCCCTGTAGACCACAGCCCCCTTTAGACAGTGGGCCCCAATTTAAACAGCAGCAGGCCCCCTTTTAGACAGCAGCAGGGCCCCCCCTTTAGACAGCAGCAGGGCCCCCGTTTAAGACAGCAGCAGGGCCCCCACCTTTAGACAGAAGCAGGGCCCCCCCTTTAGACAGCAGCAGCCCCCCCCCTTTAGACAGCAGCAGGGCCCCCCTTTAGACAGAAGCAGGCCCCCCCCTTTAGACAGCAGAAGGCCCCCCTTTAGACAGAGGCAGCCCCCCCCCCTTTAGACAGCAGCAGGCCCCCCCTTTAGACAGCAGCAGGCCCCCCCCCTTTAGACAGCAGTAGGCCCCCCCCCTTTAGACAGCAGCAGGGCCCCCCCCTTTAGACAGCAGCAGGCCCCCCCCCTTAGACAGCAGCAGGGCCTCCCCCCTTTAGACAGCAGCAGGGCCCCCCCTTTAGACAGCAGCAGCCCCCCCCCCCCCCCGTTTAGACAGCAGCAGGGCCCCAGGGCCCCCCCCCCCGTTTAGATAGCAGCAGGGCCCCCCATTTAGATAGCAGCAGGGCCCCTCCGGTAGACACCAGCAGTCCCCCCCCCCCTTTAGACATTAGTAGCAGCCCCCTCCTTGCAGGCAGCTCACCTCCTCTGTCGGGTGCTGGTGCTGCCACTCTGCTGTCCTGTCCTCCGGTCCGCATCATGGCGTCCTATGGAGGAGCATGTGACATATACATTACTCTGCTTCCTCCGTAGCGTTACGCTGTGCACAGGGGAGGAGGCGGAGTGACGTGTGTGTCACATGCTCCTCCATAGGATGACACGATGCGGACCGGAGGACGGGAGAACGGGGCAGCAGAGTGGCACCAGGTATCGGGCATGGTATCGGGGACATTAAACGAGTCCCCGATATCATGCAAATGGCTAGTATCGGCCCCCGATACTGATACCAGTATCGGTATCGGGACATCCCTACACTGTAGTATACAGCCCCTAAAAAGTACTGGAAGGATTAAGATTATTTAATAGAAGTAATTTACAAATCTGTTTAACTTTCTGGTGCCAGTTGATTTAAAAAAAAAAAAAAAAAGTTTTCCATGGGAGTACCCCTTTAATGGTTGTCTAAGGAATGCTCTGCCATCCTGAATGCACTTGGGCATGCAAATAATCAATATCTGCTGCTGGCAGCTGCCTTTGCAATTGCCGACCAATGATGTCCCAGATGTGCTGGATATGAGACAAATGTAGCCAATGGTAGCATGTTTGGCCATGCAAGTGGCTTACAGAAGCATAAGCAACACTCAGCTTAGAAAACTGGCTCCTGGGACACTTCAGAGAAATGTCTATACCTCTGGTTTCATAATCAAATAAAATGAACAGCAGGCGGTTAGTAGTGTTGAGCGGCATAGGCCATATTCGAATTCGCAAATATTCGCGAATATATGGACGAATATTCGTCATATATTCGCGAATATTAGCATATTCGTTATATTCTCGTTTTATTTTCGCATATGCGAAAATTAACATATGTGAAAATTAGCATATACAAAATTAGCATACACAAAAAATCGCATATGCGGAAATTCGCATATGCGAATTTTTGCATATGCGAATTTTCACACACCAGTCTCACACAGTAGTATTAGTGCCTTCTTTACACCACACAAGCTGGAAGCAGAGAGGGGTGATCACTGTGATGTGTACTGTGAAGAAAAAAAAAAATTGTAATTACGAATATATAGCGCTATATTCGCGAAATTCACGAATTCGCGAATATGCGATATTCGCGAATAATATTCGAATTGCGAATATTCGCGAGCAACACTAGCGGTTAGTGTACCTATAATAAAAACTAGCTGGATCTGGCTACCATACATGATGCCACCCCACACCATGATCCTTGGAGTAGGACCCTTGACATTCCCTTGAAGGCCTCATCAATGCATTGCCCAATCTTTGGCTATTATTGCACCCAAGACAAAAGAGGAACTCATCAATGAAGAGGATAGACCTCCATTCCTCTGCCCCATAACGTCATAGCTTGCCCTTGTTACCCCACAACAATACTACTCCTGGGATTTTGGTGTGGGGTGGCATGATGTACAGAGTAGCCCGATCTAGTATCTAGTCTTCATTCTGGGAACACTAACATCTTGGCATTACATTGATTTGGTTGTGGAAGCAGTGGTACACCCTTTTCTCCAAAGTCTCCTGGGTGCCGCTTCATAACACGACAATGCCATGCTACTGTGAGCAGCCTGTGTGGCCTAAATAGTGTCCCCGGAATTGCCATGAGAGGAGCACATCTGGGATGCACTGGTCAGCAATTGCAAACCGATCTGCCAGGAGCAGATCTTGATGATTTGCATGCCAAGCTCAGTGTGGCAGAACATTCCTCAGACAACCATGAAAGGGTTACTCCGCTCCCCAGCGTGTTACTCCACTCCCCATCGTCCTGAACATTGAGTTCCTGAATGCGGGCTTCCGTGTTCACGCCCGCTCCCTCGTTACGTCACGTCCCGTCATATGACGTCACGTGGCAATCGCTGCATTTCGGCTATTAACGCTGCCCCAACTACAGGAATCAGCTGGGGGCCGGCCGGTATGATGCGGGCTCGAGTCGGGATTGGTTGCCGTCTAAGGATGAGCTGGCTCGTCTTTAGTCGGCAACTGGTTAAAGTCAGAAAATAGACCTCAATTATGATGATATACCGTATTTTTCGCCCTATAGGACGCACTGGCGTATAAGACGCACCCAATTTATAGGTGCAAAATCTAAAAAAATAAAGATTTTGAACCCAATAGTGGTCTTCAACCTGCGGACCTCCAGATGTTGCAAAACTACAACTCCCAGCATGCCCGGACAGCCAACGGCTGTCCGGGCATGTTGGGAGTTGTAGTTTTGCAACATCTGGAGGTCCGCAGGTTGAAGACCACTGGTATAGGAGGTAATACTCGCGTGTCCCCGCCGCTCCGGACCCGTCACCGCTGCCCTGGATGTCGCTCCATCGCTGTCGCTCCGGAACGTCTCTGCTGCCGGCCGGGTATCCTTGCTCTCCGTCGCCGCCATCACGTCGTTACACACGACGACGTGATGACGAGGAAGGAGAGCGCCGGCCATACAGGGGATCCCTGAACGGAGAAGACACAGAGGAGGCAGGCAAGGTCCCTCCCGGTGTCCTGTAAACACTAACCCGGCTATTCAGTGGGGCTGTTCGGGACCGCCGCGGTGAAATCGCGGCGGTCCCGAACAGCCCAACTGAACAGCCGGGTTAGTGTCCCTTTCCCTTCAGACGTGGCGGTCAGCTTTGATCGCCGCGTCTGAAGGGTTAATACAGGTGATGTCCTGTATTAGCCGCGGGTCCCGGCCGTTGATGGCCGCAGGGACCGCCACGATAGGGGTGTATTCGCCGTATAAGACGCACCGACTTTTTCCCCCCAGTTTTGGGGAAGAAAAAGTGCGTCTTATACGGCGAAAAATACGGTATATAAGACTTAAAATGTAAAATGTTTCTTCCCAGCAAGAATGGTAACCTTTAAAAGGTACCAATATGAGAGAATAGTGTGAGAAAGAACAACTGATGCGATGTCTGAGAGGGATGATAAATGAATGCTCTGATGTGGGTAATGCTGTATAATACAAAGAGTACTTTAGTTCCGGCAATTCTTTTTATCTCTGTAAATTCTTTCCCCAACGACAATCACGTCATCACAACTAATACACAGTCTTCTTTCCCTTATGAACCGTAGCATGGAGAATCAATCTTCCTGTCGACAAGGACATCTCCCATGAATCACATTGTTTTCTGCATATCTTCTGAGTTTCATCTCACCCAAACTTGCTGAATAATTTGTAAGGTGTCCAGACGAGACTATGTGCCCTGGGGCACCGGAGGGAGATGGGAGAGCTTGGCAGATTAACCTGGGTTTAATGTTCTCATGTAAATGGGATTCTATGCCACAGCTTTAATTTATGTTGTTTAATTATCAGCCACAGATTGACTGATCTATGACAATATATCTATGTCATCCAGTAAGAACAAATTATATTTAAAGGGATTCTCCAGAGGAATAAAAATGTTTTCAAATCAACTGGTGACAGAAAGTTATAAAGAGCCTTCCAGTATTTATCAGCTGCTGTATACCCTGGAGGAAGTTGTGTAGTTCTTTCCTTTCTGACCACAGTGCTCTCTGCTGACCTCTCTGTCAGTGTCAGGAACTGTCCAGAGCAGGAGAGGTTTGCTATGGGGATTTTTTTCTGCTCTGGACAGTTCCTGATCTGGACAGAGGTGTCATCAGAGAGCACTGTGGTCAGACTGGAAAGAAGTACACAACATCCTCCGGGGTATACAGCAACTGATAAGTACTGGAAGGATCAAGATTTTTAACCCCTTAAGGACTCAGGGTTTTTCTGTTTTTGCACTTTTGTTTTTTCCTCCTTACCTTTTAAAAATCATAACCCTTTAAATTTTCCACCTAAAAATCCATATTATGGCTTATTTTTTGCGTCACCAATTCTACTTTGCAGGGACATTAGTCATTTTACCCAAAAATTCACGACGAAACGGAAAAATAAATCATTGTGCGACAAAATCGAAGAAAAAACGCCATTTTGTAACTTTTGGGGGCTTCCGTTTCTAAGCAGTGCATATTTCGGTAAAAATGACACCTTGTCATTATTCTGTAGGTCCATATGGTTAAAATGATACCCTACTTATATAGGTTTGATTTTGTCGCACTTCTGGAAAAAATCATAACTACATGCAGGAAATTTATACGTTTAAAAATGTCATTTTCTGACCCCTATAACTTTTTTATTTTTCCATGTACAGGGCGGTATGAGGGCTCATTTTTTGCACCGTGATCTTAAGTTTTTATCGGTATGATATTTGTTTTGATCGGACTTTTTGATCACTTTTTATTCATTTTTTAATGGTATAAAAAGGGACCAAAATACGCTTTTTTGGACTTTGGAATTTTTTTGCACGTACGCCATTGACCGTGCGGTTTAATTAATGATAGTTCGGACATTTACGCACGCGGCGATACCACATATGTTTATTTTTATTTTTATTTACACTGTTTTATTTTTTTTTATGGGAAAAGGGGGGTGATTCAAACTTTTATTAGGGAAGGGGTTAAATGACCTTTATTAACACTTTTTTTTAACTTTTTTTTTGCAGTGTTATAGGTCCCATAGGGACCTATAACACTGCACACACTGATCTTTTACACAGATCACAGGCGTGTATTAACACGCCTGTGATCAGTGTTATCGGCGCTTGACTGCTCCTGCCTGGATCTCAGGCACGGAGTAGTCATTCATCGATCGGACACCGAGGAGGCAGGTAAGGGCCCTCCCGGTGTCCTGCAAGCTGTTGAGGGCGCTGCGATTTCACCTCGGCAGTCCCGAACAGCCCGACGGACTAGCCGGGATACTTTCGCTTTAGAAGCGGCGGTCAGCTTTGACCGCTGCTTCTAAAGGGTTAATACCGCACATCGCGGCGATCGGCGATGTGTGGTATTAGCCGCGGGTCCCGGCTATTGATGATTGCTGGGACTGACGCGAGATCGCGGGAGCCGGCGCAGGACGTAAATATATGTCCTGCGTCGTTAAAGGGTTAAATAGAAGTTATTTATAAATCTGTTTAACTTTCTGGCACCAGTTAATTTAAAAAAAAATAATCTCTTCTGGAGTACCCTTTTAAATGACAAGAAGTGATATCTTGGAGTTGTGTGCTCATGGATAAAAGACATATAAGTCCATATCATTACTAGTGATGAGCGGCAGGGGCCATATTCGAATTTGCGATATTTCGCAAATATATTTAGGAATATTCGTCTTATTTTTGCAAACTTCACAAATTCGCTTTGTTCGTTCACTTTTTTTCCATGTGAAAATCGTAATTAAATTCGCATAGGGCACATGTGCGATTATATAGTGAAGGGGGGGGCAACTTTCCTATTGGTTGCTAGGGATGTTGTTAACCCCTGACAATTGTATATGCATTCTTCTCATTGGCCCACAAGCTAAAAAAAGGGAGGGATCAGTGTCCTCTGGAATATTTTGTATATGCAAATATTCGCGCTCCACATCGACTCACACAGTAAATAATATTGGAGCCTTCTTTGGACCACAAGCTGGAAGCAGGGAGGGATGATCACTTTTTTTTTTTTTACACAGTACGCATCATTGTTGTGGTGTGCACTGTGAAGAAATAAAAAACGAATATTCGTCATTACGAATATATAGCGATATATTCTAAATATTCGGGAAATCGTGAAGTGCTGATATTCACGGTAAAAATGTGCATTTCGAATATTCTCGTTCAATACTAATAATTATGTGTCTCACAGCTACAGAACACGGAAATACATTTAAATGGGTAATGCTATGTTCACAACTCATCTTTTGTGCACGTCGGAGGTATACTTTGGGAGTATTCCACATGCTTTTGTATGTCGGGGCCATCGCATAAGTGGCTATCCGGCAGCGCAGACTGCTTCAGCTGCCACCGGATAGCCGTTTACGGTGCCCCGTGTGGTCCGCTGACGATCACTTACCTGTCCTCGGGGCTCCGGCGCATCCTCTTCAGGATCCCCTGCATCGCCGGCGCTTTCCATCGTTGTCATCACGTCGCTGCGCATGCCGTCCCATCATCTAATTGGAGCGGCGTGCGTAGCGACGTGATGGCGGCGAAGGAAAGCGAGGATACCGGGGAAGCAGAGGCCTTGCTGGAGCGTCGGGGACACCTCGAGGACGCGGCGACAGCGCTGGACGGCGATATCCAGGGCAGCGGTGACGAGCGATGACGGTCCGGCACGGCGGGGACAGGTGAGTACAACTTTCTCTAACAGTGATCTTCAACCTGCGGACCTCCAGATGTTGCAAAACTACAACTCCCAGCATGCCCGGACAGCCGTTGGCTGTCCGGACATGCTGGGTGTTGTAGTTTTGCAACATCTGGAGGTCCGCAGGTTGTAGACCACTGTCCTATACTTTACTTTGCACGGATCCCTCAACATGAGATGGTTTCAACAAACGATGGTCCGTTTGGAACGGATTACCATTGTATGTTGAGGGAACACTGCAATTGGTTTTGAAGTCCCCAAAGTGGCATCCAAAAATAGGAAAAAGTGAGGATTAAAGAAAATTAAGTAGATAACTAATATAGATAAAGCAAATCCTTACATATAAAAGTAAAAAGGGACTGCTGGGAGCTCTAAATCACTGTCTGTGTCTGGTTTTATGTTACAATGGGCCAGAAAAGACCACTGCATGTTGAAAATATTATAACCTGAGGCAATTGTAAGTTAAAGGATCACTGTACAGTGGGGTATATCACATGTCCGGGCATGCTGGGAATTGTAGTTTTGCAACAGCTGGAGGCACACTGGTTTGGGAACACTGCTCTAGAGGAAGGTAGAAACCAACCCGCCCTAAAAGGAAAAAAAAAATCCTTCCTAATTTTCAAGTAATGATCAGACTGGATCATCATTGTAACAAGAAGCAGACAATATGGACGGCCAGCTCACCACATCAAGATTACACCTGGCTGAACGTGCACGCACCAGCTGGTGGTGAAGCAGCTCCTCAGGGAAACATGTGAGCATAAAATCCAGTGTCCGGCACTATGTGCTGTGTTGATCAAAAACTTAGTTTACAGTTGTAGTTGAATAAGGGGCAAAAACATTAAAAAAAAAAAAAAGTCCATAATCATAGCTATTAATCTGATAGCAGAAATGCAGTTATTTGAAATAACCCCTTGTTTGGATGTACGAGTAATGCATATCTAATACATGATTATGTTAGGCACTCATAGTGAATTAAGGGTCACTATGATGGATGAACTGTAATATCAGTAGCCTAGATAGACTATTCCACAGCATCACAGCTCTAACAGTAAAGAATCTGTTGGCTTTAGAGGCAACTGATCGACATTGCACACTGTTTTCAATCTGTGCTGTCTCTACCAATGATTCTCCTAGTGTTACTACACATAAGGTGGAATTTATGAAGATTGTCATCTCACACCCTGGCCTAGGGTAAAAGTCTGCTGGTATAGGGTGGGCCAAATGTATTAGGCACATGTCTCTTAATAAATTTGGCATATCTTGTGCACTATATGTGAACCAGAGTTAGAAAGCTGACATATGCCAATTTCTCGCATGTTATGTTAAGTGGGCATCCCAGCATTTTATTGCTTCTTCCTCTATTCACAGGATAGGGGATAAGAGTTTGATCATTCCAGTTGGGGAGGTTGCGGTGTCCCGGGGTCCATTTTACATGTTTTCTGGGAATGCCTGCAGCTCGCCGCCTTTTGGAGGGAAGTTACTGTCATTTACAAACCATGTTTTGTCGTTTTCCCTTGCCTTCTTCCTCCTACCGCTCCTTAATGCGTGACTGAGCCATTTCCCTTGGGGAGCCCCCCTCCTGTTGTAACCCTTGTTTTGTGTGTATCCTGTGTTGTCCTCTGGGAAAGGAGGAACATTGGGGACCACATTCTTACCTCTATTATTCCTCCTTCTACCCTCTGTCTATTTCTCTTCTTTTTCTTCCCTCCCTTCTCACTCATTTTGCCTTTTGTTATTTATGCCCTGATAGGGTGTTCCTTTGTATTACACCGGTTTGCGTCGATCGCCCCAGTCTTCCCCATGAACATGCCTTGTTCAGTATTACTTATTGATCCTATGTTTGACTCCTTCTGAGTAGGAAACTTCTGTTGTTTGCTTCTTTTGAAAATTGGTAAATAAAGAATAAAAAAAAAAATCTCTGGGATCCCCAGGATCCACAGAACAGCACTGGGGCACCCCTTTAAATCAGCCACATCACTCAAAAAGCCTCACTTAGTTTTATTAAAGGTGGCATAAGCAACGTAAAAAGGAAAATGTTAAAAATGTCTGTACAAATATTTGCTGCTTTTGTCTTTTGGCGTTGTCCCACCTGGGCAAAAAAAATTTTTTT
Source organism: Hyla sarda (assembly GCF_029499605.1). Classification (NCBI taxonomy): domain Eukaryota; kingdom Metazoa; phylum Chordata; class Amphibia; order Anura; family Hylidae; genus Hyla; species Hyla sarda. Next base: position 42,972,703 of record NC_079200.1, read on the forward strand.
TTTAAACCAAATAATGCAATGTTTGAAAACTTCAAAATGGTTGTTTCCTACTAAAACTCATGTTTTTTTTTTGCATGTAGCACTGTTTTCCCCATTGTATGTTTACCCTTTTAAAAGAGCCAAATGGGAAAATTGACAAATCCCTACTTTTAATTTTGTGCTTTGATACAATCCAGACCCTTTTTGGCACACGCCTTTTTGTGCTTCTCATGTCACAGAATTCTGGGTAAATCGTGTCACAAATCTATGCCAGTTCATAACTGGCATTAATTTGCATTACAGGCACAAAGACGAACAAAAGATGTGCCAACTTCACTACTGTCACGATGCCGGCTGGCAGGTAGTGGACCCTCTGTGCCAGAGAGGGATTGGCGTGGACCGTGCTAGTGGACCGGTTCTAAGCCACTACTGGTTTTCACCAGAGCCCGCCGCAAAGCGGGATGGTCTTGCTGCGGCGGTAGTGACCAGGTCGTATCCACTAGCAACGGCTCACCTCTCTGGCTGCTGAAGATAGGCGCGGTACAAGGGAGTAGGCAGAAGCAAGGTCGGACGTAGCAGAAGGTCGGGGCAGGCAGCAAGGATCGTAGTCAGGGGCAACGGCAGAAGGTCTGGAAACACAGGCAAGGAACACACAAGGAACGCTTTCACTGGCACTAAGGCAACACGATCCGGCAAGGGAGTGCAAGGGAAGTGAGGTAATATAGGGAAGTGCACAGGTGAAAACCCTAATTGGAACCACTGCGCCAATCAGCGGCGCAGTGGCCCTTTAAATCGCAGAGACCCGGCGCGCGCGCGCCCTAGGGAGCGGGGCCGCGCGCGCCGGGACAGAACAGACGGGGAGCGAGTCAGGTAGGGGAGCCGGGGTGCGCATCGCGAGCGGGCGCTACCCGCATCGCGAATCGCATCCCGGCTGGCAGCAGGATCGCAGCGCCCCGGGTCAGAGGACGTGACCGGAGCGCTGCAGCGGAGGGAGTGAAGCGAGCGCTCCGGGGAGGAGCGGGGACCCGGAGCGCTCGGCGTAACAGTACCCCCCCCCTTGGGTCTCCCCCTCTTCTTGGAGCCTGAGAACCTGAGGAGCAGACTTTTGTCAAGGATGTTGTCCTCAGGTTCCCAGGATCTCTCTTCAGGACCACAACCCTCCCAGTCCACTAAAAAAAAATTTTTCCCTCTGACCTTTTTGGCAGCCAAAATTTCCTTGACCGAGAAGACGTCCGAGGAGCCGGAAACAGGAGTGGGAGGAACAGATTTGGGAGAAAAACGGTTGAGGATGAGTGGTTTGAGAAGAGAGACGTGAAAGGCATTAGGGATACGAAGAGAAGGAGGAAGAAGAAGTTTATAAGAGACAGGATTAATTTGACACAAAATTTTGAAAGGACCAAGATAGCGTGGTCCCAACTTGTAGCTAGGGACACGGAAGCGGACATATTTAGCGGAGAGCCATACCTTGTCTCCAGGGGAAAAAACGGGGGGAGCTCTTCTTTTCTTATCCGCGAACCTCTTCATGCGTGAAGAAGCCTGTAAGAGAGAATTTTGGGTCTCTCTCCATATAATGGAAAGGTCACGAGAAATTTCATCCACAGCGGGCAGACCAGAGGGCAAGGGGGTAGGGAGGGGGGGAAGAGGGTGACGGCCGTACACCACGAAAAATGGGGATTTGGAGGAAGATTCAGAGACCCTGAAGTTATACGAGAATTCGGCCCATGGAAGGAGATCTGCCCAGTCATCCTGGCGGGAGGAAACAAAATGTCGCAAATAATCACCCAGGATCTGGTTAATTCTTTCTACTTGTCCATTGGACTGGGGATGATATGCAGAGGAAAAATTTAATTTAATCTTGAGTTGTTTACAGAGAGCTCTCCAGAATTTAGACACGAATTGGACCCCTCTATCCGAGACAATCTGCGTAGGCAACCCGTGAAGACGAAAAATGTGTACAAAAAATTGTTTAGCCAACTGAGGCGCAGAAGGAAGACCAGGAAGAGGGATGAAATGTGCCATTTTGGAGAATCGATCAACGACCACCCAAATAACGGTGTTGCCACGGGAAGGGGGTAAATCAGTAATAAAATCCATACCAATCAGAGACCAAGGCTGTTCGGGGACAGGCAGAGGGTGAAGAAAACCAGCGGGCTTCTGGCGAGGAGTCTTATCCCGGGCACAGATAGTGCAGGCTCGCACAAAGTCCCCAACATCCGTCTCCAGAGTCGGCCACCAATAGAAGCGGGAGATGAGTTGCACAGATTTCTTGATGCCCGCATGACCTGCGAGATGGGAGGAATGACCCCATTTGAGGATTCCGAGGCGTTGGCGTGGAGAAACAAAGGTCTTTCCTGGAGGAGTCTGCCTGATGGAGGCAGGAGAAGTGGAGATCAGGCAGTCAGGTGGAATGATGTGTTGCGGAGGGAGATCAACTTCTGAGGCATCCGAGGAACGAGAGAGAGCATCGGCCCTAATGTTCTTATCGGCAGGACGAAAGTGAATCTCAAAATTAAATCGGGCAAAGAACAGAGACCACCGGGCCTGGCGAGGATTCAGCCGTTGGGCCGACTGGAGGTAGGAGAGGTTCTTGTGGTCGGTGTAGATAATAACAGGAAATCTTGATCCCTCCAGCAGATGCCTCCATTCCTCAAGTGCTAATTTAATGGCTAGAAGCTCTCGATCCCCGATGGAGTAGTTCCTCTCCGCTGGAGAGAAGGTCCTAGAGAAAAAACCACAAGTGACAGCATGCCCGGAAGAATTTTTTTGTAGAAGAACAGCTCCAGCTCCTACTGAGGAGGCATCAACCTCCAATAGGAAGGGTTTGGAAGGGTCAGGTCTGGAGAGCACGGGAGCCGAAGAAAAGGCAGACTTGAGTCGTTTAAAGGAGTCTTCTGCTTGAGGAGGCCAGGACTTGGGATCAGCATTTTTTTTGGTTAAAGCCACGATAGGAGCCACAATGGTAGAAAAATGTGGAATAAATTGCCTGTAATAATTGGCGAACCCCAAAAAGCGTTGGATAGCACGGAGTCCGGAGGGGCGTGGCCAGAACATCTTTAATGTTGCTGGATAGGCCTTTTTTGAAGGTCGCGCAGAGGGCCTCATTATTCCAGGACAATTCTGAAGCAAGTGTACGGAATTGTACGGCATACTCGCCAACGGAAGAATTACCCTGGACCAGGTTCAACAGGGCAGTCTCAGCAGAAGAGGCTCGGGCAGGTTCCTCAAAGACACTTCGGATTTCCGAGAAGAAGGAGTGTACAGAGGCAGTGACGGGGTCATTGCGGTCCCAGAGCGGTGTGGCCCATGACAGGGCTTTTCCGGACAGAAGACTGACTACGAAAGCCACCTTAGACCTTTCAGTGGGAAACAGGTCCGACATCATCTCCAGATGCAGGGAACATTGGGAAAGAAAGCCACGGCAAAACTTAGAGTCCCCATCAAATTTATCCGGCAAGGATAAGCGTATCCCAGGAGCGGCCACTCGCTGCGGAGGAGGTGCAGGAGCTGGCGGAGGAGATGACTGCTGAAGCTGTGGTAGCAACTGTTGTAGCATAACGGTCAGTTGAGACAGCTGTTGGCCTTGTTGCGCTATCTGTTGTGACTGCTGGGCGACCACCGTGGTGAGGTCAGCGACAACTGGCAGAGGAACTTCAGCGGGATCCATGGCCGGATCTACTGTCACGATGCCGGCTGGCAGGTAGTGGACCCTCTGTGCCAGAGAGGGATTGGCGTGGACCGTGCTAGTGGACCGGTTCTAAGCCACTACTGGTTTTCACCAGAGCCCGCCGCAAAGCGGGATGGTCTTGCTGCGGCGGTAGTGACCAGGTCGTATCCACTAGCAACGGCTCACCTCTCTGGCTGCTGAAGATAGGCGCGGTACAAGGGAGTAGGCAGAAGCAAGGTCGGACGTAGCAGAAGGTCGGGGCAGGCAGCAAGGATCGTAGTCAGGGGCAACGGCAGAAGGTCTGGAAACACAGGCAAGGAACACACAAGGAACGCTTTCACTGGCACTAAGGCAACACGATCCGGCAAGGGAGTGCAAGGGAAGTGAGGTAATATAGGGAAGTGCACAGGTGAAAACCCTAATTGGAACCACTGCGCCAATCAGCGGCGCAGTGGCCCTTTAAATCGCAGAGACCCGGCGCGCGCGCGCCCTAGGGAGCGGGGCCGCGCGCGCCGGGACAGAACAGACGGGGAGCGAGTCAGGTAGGGGAGCCGGGGTGCGCATCGCGAGCGGGCGCTACCCGCATCGCGAATCGCATCCCGGCTGGCAGCAGGATCGCAGCGCCCCGGGTCAGAGGACGTGACCGGAGCGCTGCAGCGGAGGGAGTGAAGCGAGCGCTCCGGGGAGGAGCGGGGACCCGGAGCGCTCGGCGTAACAACTACATGGCACAAACTACAGCATACTGTGTATGAAATGCCGGTCTTAGTAAACTCCCCGGTTGTGTACAAACTTAGCGGTACTGTTGTAATGATGGCCCAAGGGTACAATCGAGAATCCACTCTCTTGCTGACAGCTCATATGACATTTTTGGCCACATTTGCTCTTATCTGGTATCCTCACAAAGATGTCACTGAGTTTTCATTCATCTTTAGTCATTCTGTTAAAATTAAATTGTAGGTTTCTTTAACCCTTAAATAAATGACTTGTTTTTCCATTCGGTTCAATTGCTTAATTTGTGAGAATGCTGAATCATCCTCTGTACTCGACAGCACATTAGATTGTGGTTGTATTGTACTGCTGTGCACACTCGGCCTTATACTGATGAATCTCATTACGGACTCTGATTACTTGTAGGACAGTTTGATGTCATTGTGTATATGGTGATCTCACCTTGTGGGACCAACCTAACCTCCAGCTGAGACTGTAAATGCTAAGAGATAACTTGTATTAACTTCAATATTAGGGTAATGTATGTACAACTGTTTCCTTATATTTTCCTATTATTTAGTTTTCCACAAATTCGCAGAGGTTTTCTATAAGTTCTCGTTTATGGTCTAACCCAGTGGTTTCAAAAATATGGTCCTCCAGCTGTTGAAAAACTACAACTCCAAGTATATCCATACAGGCATGTTGGGAGTTGTAGTTAGGCAACATCTGGAGGGTCACAGTTTGGAGAACTTAAAGGGGTACTCCGGTGTAAACCTTTCTTTTTTAAATCAACTTGTGCCAGAAAGTTAAACAGATTTGTAAATCCCTTCTATAAAAAAAAATCTTAATCCTTCCAGTACTTTTTAGGGGCTGTATACTAAAAAGAAATCCAAAAAAGAAATGCATTTCCTCTGATGTCATGACCACAGTGCTCTATGCTGACCTCTGCTGTCTATTTTAGGAACTGTCCAGAGCTGGAGAAAATTCCCATAGCAAACATATGCTGCTCTGGACAGTTCCTAAAATGGACAGCAGAGGTCATCAGAGAGCACTGTGGTCATGACATCAGAGGAAATGCATTTCTTTTTTGGATTTCTCTTTAGTATACAGCCCCTAAAAAGTACAGGAAGGATTAAGATTTTTTAATATAAGTAATTTACAAATCTGTTTAACTTTCTGGCACCAGTTTATTTAAAAAAAAAAGTTTTCCACAGGAGTACCCATTTAACCCCTTAACCCCTTAAGGACCAAGGACGTACCGGTACGTCCTCAGTCCTTTCCCTTTCTATAACTCAGAGCCACAACGTGGCCCCGCGTCATAGCGGGTCGGGCCCGGCCTCTAACAACGGCCAGGACCCGTGGCTAATAGCGCGCGGCAGTGATCGCGGTGCTGCGCGCTATTAACCCTTTAGACACGGCGTTCAAATTTGAATGCCGCGTCTAAAGTGAAAGTCAAACCATGCCGGTTAGCTCAGGGAGCTGTTCGGGATCGCCGCGGCGAAATCGCGGTGTCCCGAACAGCTGTAGGACACTAAGAGGGTCTCCTATCTTGCCTCCTGGTGTCCGATCGCCGAATGACTGCTCAGTGCCTGAGATCCAGGCATGAGCAGTCAAGCGGCAGAATCATCGATCACTGGTTTCCTATGAGAAACCACTGATCAATGTAAAAGATCGGTGTGTGCAGTGTTATAGGTTCCTATGGGAGCTATAACACTGCAAAAAAAAGTGAATAAAGATCATTTAACACCTCCCCTATTAAAAGTTTGAATCACCCCCCTTTTCCCATTTATAAAAAAAAAACTGTGTAAATAAAATAAACATATGTGGTATCGCCACTTGCGGAAATGTCCGAATTATAAAATTATATTGTTAATTAAACTGCACGGTCAATGGCGTACGCGTAAAAAAAATTCCAAAGTCCAAAATAGTGTATTTTTGGTCACTTTTTATTTCATGAAAAAATGAATAAAAAGTGATCAACAAGTCCTATCAATACAAAAATGGTACCGCAAAAAACTACAGATCACGGCGCAAAAAGTGAGCCCTCATACCGCCCCATATGCAGAAAAATAAAAAAGTTGTAGGGGTCAGAAGATGACAATTTTAAACGTATACATTTTCCTGCATGTAGTTATGATTTTTTTCAGAAGTACGACAAAATCAAACTGTTACGCCGAGCGCTCCGGGTCCCCGCTCCTCCCCGGAGCGCTCGCTACACTCTCGCTCCCGCAGCGCCCCGGTCAGATCCACTGACCGGGTGCGCTGCGATACCGCCTCCAGCCGGGATGCGATTCGCGATGCGGGTGGCGCCCGCTCGCGATGCGCACCCCGGCTCCCGTACCTGACTCGCTCTCCGTCGGTCCTGTCCCGGCGCGCGCGGCCCCGCTCCCTAGGGCGCGCGCGCGCCGGGTCTCTGCGATTTAAAGGGCCACTGCGCCGCTGATTGGCGCAGTGGTTCTAATCAGTGTGTTCACCTGTGCACTCCCTATGTATACCTCACTTCCCCTGCACTCCCTCGCCGGATCTTGTTGCCATTGTGCCAGTGAAAGCGTTCCCTTGTGTGTTCCTAGCCTGTGTTCCAGACCTCCTGCCGTTGCCCCTGACTACGATCCTTGCTGCCTGCCCCGACCTTCTGCTACGTCCGACCTTGCTTCTGTCTACTCCCTTGTACCGCGCCTATCTTCAGCAGTCAGAGAGGTTGAGCCGTTGCTAGTGGATACGACCTGGTCACTACCGCCGCAGCAAGACCATCCCGCTTTGCGGCGGGCTCTGGTGAATACCAGTAGTGACTTAGAACCGGTCCACTAGCACGGTCCACGCCAATCCCTCTCTGGCACAGAGGATCCACCTCCTGCCAGCCGGCATCGTGACAGTAGATCCGGCCATGGATCCCGCTGAAGTTCCTCTGCCAGTTGTCGCCGACCTCACCACGGTGGTCGCCCAGCAGTCACAACAGATAGCGCAACAAGGCCACCAGCTGTCTCAACTGACCGTGATGCTACAGCAGCTACTATCACAGCTTCAGCAATCATCTCCTCCGCCAGCTCCTGCACCTCCTCCGCAGCGAGTGGCCGCCTCAGGCCTACGACTATCCTTGCCGGATAAATTTGATGGGGACTCTAAGTTTTGCCGTGGCTTTCTTTCACAATGTTCCCTGCACTTGGAGATGATGTCGGACCAGTTTCCTACTGAAAGGTCTAAGGTGGCTTTCGTAGTCAGCCTTCTGTCTGGAAAAGCTCTGTCATGGGTCAAACCGCTCTGGGACCGCAATGACCCCGTCACTGCCTCTGTACACTCCTTCTTCTCGGAAATTCGAAGTGTCTTTGAGGAACCTGCCCGAGCCTCTTCTGCTGAGACTGCCCTGCTGAACCTGGTCCAGGGTAATTCTTCCGTTGGCGAGTACGCCGTGCAATTCCGTACTCTTGCTTCAGAACTTTCCTGGAATAATGAGGCCCTCTGCGCGACCTTTAAAAAAGGCCTATCCAGCAACATTAAAGATGTTCTGGCCGCACGAGAAATTCCTGCTAACCTACATGAACTCATTCATCTAGCCACTCGCATTGACATGCGTTTTTCCGAAAGGCGCCAGGAGCTCCGCCAGGATATGGACTTTGTTCGCACGAGGCGTTTTTTCTCCCCGGCTCCTCTCTCCTCTGGTCCTCTGCAATCCGTTCCTGTGCCTCCCGCCGTGGAGGCTATGCAAGTTGACCGGTCTCGTCTAACACCTCAAGAGAGGACACGACGCCGCATGGAGAATCTCTGCCTGTACTGTGCCGGTACCGAACACTTCCTGAAGGATTGTCCTATCCGTCCTTCCCGCCTGGAAAGACGTACGCTGACTCCGCACAAAGGTGAAACAGTCCTTGATGTCAACTCTGCTTCTCCACGTCTTACTGTGCCTGTGCGGATATCTGCCTCTACCTTCTCCTTCTCCACTAAGGCCTTCTTGGATTCCGGATCTACAGGAAACTTTATTTTGGCCTCACTCATCAACAGGTTCAACATCCCAGTGACCAGTCTCGCCAGACCTCTCTACATCAATTGCGTTAACAATGAAAGATTGGACTGTGCCGTGCGTTACCGCACGGAACCCCTCCTAATGTGCATCGGACCTCATCACGAAAAAATTGAGTTTTTGGTCCTCTCCAATTGCACTTCCGAAATTCTCCTTGGACTACCCTGGCTTCAACACCATTCCCCAACCCTGGATTGGTCCACAGGGGAGATCAAGAGTTGGGGTCCCTCTTGTTTCAAGGACTGCCTTAAACCGGTTACCAGTACTCCCTGCCGTGACCCTGTGGTTCCCCCTGTAACCGGTCTCCCTAAGGCCTATATGGACTTTGCTGATGTGTTTTGCAAAAAACAAGCTGAGACTCTTCCTCCTCACAGGCCTTATGACTGTCCTATTGACCTCCTCCCGGGCACTTCTCCACCCCGGGGCAGAATTTATCCTTTGTCCGCCCCAGAGACTCTTGCTATGTCTGAGTACATCCAGGAAAATGTAAAAAAGGGCTTTATCCGCAAATCCTCCTCTCCTGCCGGAGCCGGATTTTTCTTTGTGTCCAAAAAAGATGGCTCCCTACGTCCTTGCATTGACTACCGCGGTCTTAACAAAATCACGGTAAAGAACCGCTACCCTCTACCTCTTATCTCTGAACTCTTTGATCGCCTCCAAGGTGCCCACATCTTTACCAAACTGGACTTAAGAGGTGCTTATAATCTCATCCGCATCAGAGAGGGGGATGAATGGAAAACGGCATTTAACACTAGAGATGGACACTTTGAGTATCTGGTCATGCCCTTTGGCCTGTGCAACGCCCCTGCCGTCTTCCAAGACTTTGTTAATGAAATTTTTCGTGATCTCTTATATTCCTGTGTTGTTGTGTATCTGGACGATATCCTGATTTTTTCTGCCAACCTAGAAGAACACCGCCAGCATGTCCGCATGGTTCTTCAGAGACTTTGTGACAATCAACTTTATGCCAAGATGGAGAAATGTCTGTTTGAATGTCAATCTCTTCCTTTTCTAGGATACTTGGTCTCTGGCCAGGGACTACAAATGGATCCAGACAAACTCTCTGCCGTCTTAGATTGGCCACGCCCCTCCGGACTCCGTGCTATCCAATGTTTTTTGGGGTTCGCCAATTATTACAGACAATTTATTCCACATTTTTCCACCATTGTGGCTCCTATCGTGGCTTTAACCAAGAAGAATGCCAATCCTAAGTCATGGCCTCCTCAAGCGGAAGACGCCTTTAAACGGCTCAAGTCTGCCTTTTCTTCTGCTCCCGTGCTCTCCAGACCTGACCCATCTAAACCCTTCCTATTGGAGGTAGATGCCTCCTCAGTAGGAGCGGGAGCGGTCCTTCTACAAAAAAATTCTTCCGGGCATGCTGTTACTTGTGGTTTTTTTTCTAGGACCTTCTCTCCGGCGGAGAGGAACTACTCCATCGGGGATCGAGAGCTACTAGCCATTAAATTAGCACTTGAGGAATGGAGGCATCTGCTGGAGGGATCAAGATTTCCAGTTATTATTTACACCGATCACAAAAATCTCTCCTATCTCCAGTCTGCCCAACGGCTGAATCCTCGCCAGGCCAGGTGGTCTCTGTTCTTTGCCCGATTTAATTTTGAAATTCACTTTCGGCCTGCTGATAAGAACATCAGGGCCGATGCTCTCTCTCGTTCCTCGGATGCCTCGGAAGTAGAGCTCTCTCCGCAACACATCATTCCTCCTGACTGCCTGATCTCCACTTCTCCAGCCTCCATCAGGCAAACTCCTCCAGGGAAGACCTTCGTCACTCCACGCCAACGCCTCGGAATCCTCAAATGGGGTCACTCCTCCCATCTCGCAGGCCATGCGGGCATCAAGAAATCCGTGCAACTCATCTCTCGTTTCTATTGGTGGCCGACTCTGGAGACGGATGTTGTTGATTTTGTGCGGGCCTGCACTGTCTGTGCCCGGGATAAGACTCCTCGCCAGAAGCCCGCTGGTCTTCTTCATCCTCTGCCTGTTCCCGAACAGCCTTGGTCTCTGATTGGTATGGACTTTATTACAGACTTACCCTCATCCCGTGGCAACACTGTTGTTTGGGTGGTCGTTGATCGATTCTCCAAGATGGCACATTTCATCCCTCTTCCTGGTCTTCCTTCTGCGCCTCAGTTGGCAAAACAATTTTTTGTACACATTTTTCGTCTTCACGGGTTGCCCACGCAGATCGTCTCGGATAGAGGCGTCCAATTCGTGTCAAAATTCTGGAGGGCTCTCTGTAAACAACTCAAGATTAAATTAAACTTTTCTTCTGCTTATCATCCTCAATCCAATGGGCAAGTAGAAAGAATTAACCAGGTCCTGGGTGATTATTTACGGCATTTTGTTTCCTCCCGCCAGGATGACTGGGCAGATCTTCTACCATGGGCCGAATTCTCATATAACTTCAGAGTTTCTGAATCTTCTTCCAAATCCCCATTTTTCGTGGTGTACGGCCGTCACCCTCTTCCCCCCCTCCCTACTCCCTTGCCCTCTGGTTTGCCCGCTGTGGATGAAATAACTCGTGATCTTTCCACCATATGGAAAGAGACCCAAAATTCTCTCTTACAGGCTTCATCACGCATGAAGAAGTTTGCTGATAAGAAAAGAAGAGCTCCCCCCATATTTTCTCCCGGAGACAAGGTATGGCTCTCCGCTAAATATGTCCGCTTCCGTGTTCCCAGCTACAAATTGGGACCACGCTATCTTGGTCCTTTCAAAATTTTGTGCCAGATTAATCCTGTCTCTTATAAACTTCTTCTCCCTCCTTCTCTTCGTATTCCTAATGCCTTTCACGTTTCTCTTCTTAAACCACTCATCATCAACCGTTTCTCTCCTAAACTTATCTCTCCCACTCCTGTCTCCGGTTCTTCAGACATCTTTCCTGTAAAGGAGATACTGGCCTCCAAAAAGGTCAGAGGAAAAACCTTCTTTTTGGTTGACTGGGAGGGCTGTGGCCCTGAAGAGAGATCCTGGGAACCTGAGGACAATATCCTAGATAAAAGTCTGGTCCTCAGGTTCTCAGGCTCCAAGAAGAGGGGGAGACCCAAGGGGGGGGGGTACTGTTACGCCGAGCGCTCCGGGTCCCCGCTCCTCCCCGGAGCGCTCGCTACACTCTCGCTCCCGCAGCGCCCCGGTCAGATCCACTGACCGGGTGCGCTGCGATACCGCCTCCAGCCGGGATGCGATTCGCGATGCGGGTGGCGCCCGCTCGCGATGCGCACCCCGGCTCCCGTACCTGACTCGCTCTCCGTCGGTCCTGTCCCGGCGCGCGCGGCCCCGCTCCCTAGGGCGCGCGCGCGCCGGGTCTCTGCGATTTAAAGGGCCACTGCGCCGCTGATTGGCGCAGTGGTTCTAATCAGTGTGTTCACCTGTGCACTCCCTATGTATACCTCACTTCCCCTGCACTCCCTCGCCGGATCTTGTTGCCATTGTGCCAGTGAAAGCGTTCCCTTGTGTGTTCCTAGCCTGTGTTCCAGACCTCCTGCCGTTGCCCCTGACTACGATCCTTGCTGCCTGCCCCGACCTTCTGCTACGTCCGACCTTGCTTCTGTCTACTCCCTTGTACCGCGCCTATCTTCAGCAGTCAGAGAGGTTGAGCCGTAGCTAGTGGATACGACCTGGTCACTACCGCCGCAGCAAGACCATCCCGCTTTGCGGCGGGCTCTGGTGAATACCAGTAGTGACTTAGAACCGGTCCACTAGCACGGTCCACGCCAATCCCTCTCTGGCACAGAGGATCCACCTCCTGCCAGCCGGCATCGTGACACAAACCTATATAAGTAGGGTATCATTTTGATCGTATGGACCAACAGAATAAAGAGAATGTGTAATTTTTACCGAAAAATTTACTGCGTAGAAACAGAAGCCCCCAAAAGTTACAAAATGGCATTTTTAAAAAAAAATGTTGTCTCACAATGATTTAATTTTCCGTTTCGCTGTAGTTTTTTGGGAAAAATGACTGACATCATCACAAAGTAGAATTGGTGGCGCAAAAAATAAGCCATAATACATAATAATTTTTCTACCTAAAAATCCATATTATGGCTTATTTTTTGCGTCACCAACTCTACTTTGCAGGGACATTAGTTATTTTACCCAAAAATCCATGGCGAAACGGAAAAATAATCATTGTGCGATACAATCGAACAAAAAACGCCATTTTGTAACTTTTGGGGGCTTCTGTTTCTACGCAGTGCATATTTTGGTAAAAATGACACCTCATCATTATTCCGTAGGTCCATATGGTTAAAATGGTACCCTACCTATATTGGTTTGATTTTGTCGTACTTCTGGAAAAAATAATAACTAAATGCAGGAAAATTTATGCGTTTAAAAATGTCCTCTTCTGACCCCTATAACTTTTTTATTTTTCCACGCACAGGGAGGGCTCATTTTTTGGGTTGTGATCTGAAGTTTTTATCGGTACCATTTTTGCTTTGATCGGACTTTTTGATCACTTTTTATTCATTTTCTAATGATATAAAAAGTGACCAAAAATACGCTTTTTTTAACTTTTGAATTTTTTTTACGTGCACGCCATTGACAGTGCGGTTTAATTAACAATATATTTTTATAGTTCGGACATTTACGCATGTGTCGATACCACATATGTTTATTTTTATTTACACTGTTTTATTTTTTTTATGGGAAAAGGGGGGTGATTCAAACTTTTATTAGGGAAGGGGTTAAATGATCTTTATTAACACTTTTTTTGCAGTGTTATAGCTCCTATAGGGAGTACAAGTACAAGGAACACTGAAGGGAGGGGTTACTCTACATATACCTATGGGGAAAGGGAGGGGTTACTCTACATATACCTATGGGGAAGGGGAGGGGTTACTCTACATATACCTATGGGGAGGGAGGGTTACTTTACATATACCTATGGGGGAGGGGTTACTCTACATATACCTATGGGGAAGGGGAGGGGTTACTTTACATATACCTATGGGGAAGAGGGGGGGTGTAACTGAATATACACCTATGGGAAAGGGGGGGTGTAACTGCATATACCTATGGGAAAGGGGGGGGGTTTAACTGCATATACCTATGGGAAAGAGGGGGGGTGTAACTGCATATACCTATGGGAAAGGGGGGGCGGAGGATGTAACTGCATATACCTATGGGAAAGAGGGGGGGTGCAACTGCATATACCTATGGGAAAGAGGGGAGGGGAAGGTAACTCTGCCTATACCAATGGGGAAGAGGGGGGGGGAAATCTGCCTATACCTATGGGAAAAAAGGGGTTTAACTCTGCCTATACCTATGGGAAATGGGGGGAGGTTTTTTTTTTTTTTACTCTGCCTATACCTACGGGGAAAGGGGGGTTAACTTTGTTCCTATACTTATTGGGAAGGGGTTTTAACTCTGCTGCCTATACCTACAGGGAAGTGGGGCCTACCTAACTTTATGCCTGGATGCCTAACTACTTACCTACATACCCAGCTACCTAACTATGTACATACCTGGCCTTCATACATGGCTGCCTAACTACCTAGCTAGCCCCCTACCTACCTAACTTGTCACCTACCTACATATCTGGCTTCCTGATCTACCTACCTAGTTACCTATTTACCTGGCTACCTACCTACCTGCCCGTTTACTGTTTAGGACACCAAGGAGGGCATTATTACAGTTTGTGGGCCTATAGATGGAAAGATTGTGTAGAGGAGGGGGGGGGGGGTTACTGGAAAAATGCAGAGTCTGACATGTTTTTCCTGCAGATGTTAAGAGATCCACATGGCGGTCTTATCCGGACGGAGAAGAAAAGGAAAGAGGATGCCGCTAATCAGAAAAGACGTAATTGTGAGTCTCAAAATGTAACTGTAATCACTTATATGGTATACACATCCTGTGTACAGCTGATATCTACCGCCATATGGTCCTGTATATAATCACTTATACAGATTCTTTATAGTATACTGGTCTGTGTATAGAGGTTTTATTCAGTACAGTATGGCGGTATTATCCAGTTATTGTGTGGTGGTATATATTTACTCCTTGTATACCAGTATTATTAGTCATGGAAATTTACCTATGTTAAAGTGTTTCTTATATATATAAATTTTAGTTTATTGTGTGTGGGATTTAGGTGGAATAGGGGCGTGGCAGAAGATTGACGAGCTGCAGAGCCTAGTAGGGGCCCTTGCTTTTTTTTTTGTCCCTGGGCCCCGAGTGTTGTCAATCCACTCCTGGGATGGGGTGTAATTAAGGGGGGTGGGAGGAGGGGGGAAAATAAAAGGGGGGAAGGGAGGGGGGTGTAATTAAGGGGGGGAAGGGTGTGGGGGGGGGGGGGGTGCCAAACAAAGGGTCCGTCCCGGGTAAAAAAAATGCTCTAGGTACGCCCCTGGGGCAGGGGAAGGCACTATAGATTGAATTCTCACCAATCAAATTGTCTATTGATAGAATAGCCCTCACAATAGATGTATATTTGTTAACCATATTGTTGGCGATTACCAGAAGAGATTGATCATTTTGCTTTGATGGCATTTAAAGTGAATTTTCTTTGTGCCCCATTTGATGTGCATATCTACACCCCACCTCATTTGATAGCAGACATTAGTTACATTAATGAGCTCTCTTACATATTCGGTGATAAGCACGGTGGTGAGAAATGCCAGGCCAGCTCCATACTTTATCATAAAACAGTCTCATTATAAAACAATTGACAACGCTATTACAGTAAGTTTCAACATATCAGGGACTATTCCCACTGGGGTGCCTAAAACGTGACCAAAAGTTAACGTACGTCTACATTACATCACTATATTCCATATATAATAGATACACACCATAAACAGTATAATAACTTTGTTGCTGATGTGTGTAACTGGAATAGGTAAGTATACGCTGTTGAGTAGGCATGTGACAGACACAGAACAGAACTTTTATAGAAACATAAAATAGACTTATAGGGGGAGATTTATCAAAACCTGTCCGGAGGAAAAGTTACTGAGTTGCCCATAGCAACCAATCAGATCGCTTCTTTCATTTCTGAGAAATGAAAGAAGTGATCTGATTGGTTGCTATGGGCAACTCAGAAACTTTTCCTCTGGACAGGTTTTGATTACTCTCCCCCTATATATTGTCATCAACTAACATTGCCCATGAGGTGGTACAGTGATTTATAACCTGTACCCCATTGTATGTACCTCACTGATCTAGTAATGTACAGTGAGATCAACACATGGCTTCAAGGGAAAGTCCAGCGAGGTAAAAAGTTTGTATCTTTATTCTATTCATGGACGGACAGGAACATGATTAAGACTGTTAGTGGTCAAAATGTATAGGCGTTGTTCACACTGTGGTGTTACCTCTTGTCTTGATGGTTTTTGGACGGTTATAAAAGCTACGTTATTGTAAATATTCCTCAATTAATACATTGAGACAACACACTGCCAGCTTGGCAAAGTAAATAAGATTAGGAACCATCACCAGATGTGTATGATTCTGTGACATATTAATCTTTACCACCAGTATTTTTAACTTTGCAAGATCACCCCTCTCCTGTTGACATCATAGGAATTCACGAAAGATGAATCAAAAACAAAGTTTATTCCAAAATGATGTCTGTAGGGCACGGTTAAGTGCAGCCCAGCACCCAATGGCAACGTTAAAGACTGTCCAGTGCAGAGTAGAATGCTCTTTAAAGGGGAACCCCAGCCAAAATGAACTTATCCCCTCCCACAGAAATAAAGAGTGCGTGTACCACACTCGCTGCTCAGAGAGAGCTGGGTCCTGTACCAGAGATTGCGGTCGGACCCCCCGGTCGGTCGACGCCACACTGTCGGAGTTCTCCTTTAAGAAATCTCCATATTTATAATCATGCAGGATATATACAACAGGACAATAGGGGAAATCAGTAACGCCTTTCAAGCATTTCTGAATTTCCCTGTCGTTCGGTTTTATGCATCCTGCATGATTATAAATATGGAGATTTCTTAAAGAGCCCTCCTCTGCGCTGGACAATCTTTTCTTTAAAGGGATATTCCAGGCAAAACCTTTTTATATATATATATATATATATATATATATATATATATATATATGTCAACTGGCTCCGGAAAGTTAAACAGATTTGTAAATTACTTCTATTAAAAAATCTTAATCCTTCCAATAGTTATTAGCTTCTGAAGTTTTCTGTCTAACTGCTCAATGATGATGTCACGTCCCGGGAGCTGTGCATGATGGGAGAATATCCCCATAGGAACTGCACAGCTCCCGGGACGTGAGTCATCAGAGAGCAGTTAGACAGAAAACAACAACTCAACTTCAGAAGCTAATAACTATTGGAAGGATTAAGATTTTTTAATAGAAGTAATTTACAAATCTGTTTAACTTTCCGGAGCCAGTTGATATATAAAAAAAGTTTTGGCCTGGAATACCCCTTTAAAGGGGTACTCTAGTGGAAAACAATTTTTTTTTCATATCAACTGGCTCCAGAAAGTTAAACAGATTTGTAAATTACTTCTATTAAAAAATCTTAATCCCTGCAGTACTTATCAGCTGCTGAATTTGTGTAGTTCTTTCCAGTCTGACTAGAGTGCTCTCTGCTGCCACCTCTGTCTGTCTCAGGAACTGTCTGGAGCAGGAGAGGTTTGCTATGAGGATTTGCTCCTGCTCTGGATAGTTCCTGAGACAGACAAAGGTGTCAGCAGAGAGCACTGTGGTCAGACAGAAAAGAACAACTCAAATTCAGCAGCTGATGAGTACTGGAAGGATTAAGATTTTTTATTAGAAGTAATTTACAAATCTGTTTAACTTTCTGGAGCCAGTTTAAAATAAAATATGTTGTTCACTGGAGTACCCCTTTAAAGTTGGACGAGAGGTGAAGGAACATTTCGTCACTGCAGGTAAGTGTCTTAAAGGAGTATTCCAGGAAAAAAAACTTTTTTGTAATATATATCAACTAGCTCCAGAAAGTTAAACAGATTTGTAAATTACTTCTATTAAAAAATCTTAATCCTTCTAATAATTATCAGCTGCTGAAGTTGCGTTGTTCTTTTCTGTCTGACAACAGTGCCCTTTGCTGACATCTCTGCTTGTCTCGGGAACTACACAGAGTAGAAGAGGTTTGCTATTGGGATTTGCTTCTACTCTGGACAGTTCCCGAGACACGAGTTATCAGAGAGAACTTAGTCAGAAAAGAACAACTCAACTTCAGCAGCTGATAATTATTGGAAGGATTAGGATTTTTTAATAGAAGTAATTTACAAATCTGTTTAACTTTCTGGAGCCAGTTGATATATAAAAAAAAACGTTTTTTCCTGGAATACCCCTTTAAGCACGGCTTTGGTTACGGTTAAGGGTTTTTCCGCAGTGGTTACAAAGTCTCACATTACACACAATCTCTTTGTAATTATCTCAGCAATGTTTTGCTTTGTGTTTCATGTTTGTCAATAAACTGACTGTTGTCTTCAGATCATTGGGGCATATTGGGGGAGATTTATCAAAACCTGTGCAGAGGAAGAGTGGTGCAGTTGCCCATAGCAACCAATCAGATTGCTTCTTTCATTTTCCACAGGCCTCTAAAGAGGCCTGTGGAAAATGAAAGAAGCAATCTGATTGGTTGCTATGGGCAACTGCACCACTCTTCCTCTGCACAGGTTTTGATAAATCTCCCCCATTGAGTCTGGCCAACTACCGTCCTCACTTCTTTGAAAAAGCCAGGGTACGCTGGCGAAACGTTAGCAGGAGGGGCTATAATGTTTTTATAAAACGACATCCTAGTGACACAAAAGCAATACTTTAATTGGGTGGGAATTTTTCTAGTCAGCGGTGGCAACACTGTCTGTGAGAGCTAGATTTTCCCACTGTGACACTGATCACAAGGCATTTTGGTAATATTGACCTATTTGTAGTCACACAGTGGATGACTGGACTTTTTAACATTTTTTCACTATGGTACCAAAAGCACAATTTATAATTAAGTGGTTGTAACAAAAGTTAAATTTTAATAATTTAGTTAAGAGGTCTCTAGTTTAGGGCAGTCCTTGGGGACTTGTCCCTAAAATTGTAATTTTCAACTACTGGCGTGAACTTTAGAGTCACATGTGGACAGATGGTGGTTGTGATATATGTTTATGATGGTGATAATCAGTAGAAAGTGAATATACAATCACCCTTTGGTTATAGTAAATACCAGGCAAGCATTGCAGTGTTTGGTGTCTCCAGTAAATCATACATGTACAGCTCGGTATCTTCCCTCACAATGACATCCTTTTACAGTTGCACTTAGCATTATGATGTAGAATCACCACAAGGATGGTGCTTATGCCTCCGGCCAGGACACATTAGGGATGTCCCTGCATACCACCAGCCTTGGCAGATAAGTGATCCCAGGGCTGTGTACACATCACAGTACATACAGTCACTGCTGAAGTCTATCATTCCTGGGCATAGACATCCTTGTGTTTGAGTAACAGACCGATCAAATGGACTCCAGTGTCAGGTCATGTGTTTATGACAGCTTGTGCCCTTCATATGGGCATTATCTCTGCCTGGTGTGCATGGCGCAGCATCTGTCTCCCTTGCATTTACTAATCATTTGTTTTGGAGGAACCGGACTCCCATTTTTCGCATTGTAAAGCGGAGGTCTCCAACCTGTGGCTCTACAGCGGGGAGTTGTAGTTTTGCAACAGGTTGAAGATCACTGTTGTAGAGCGGTGTTTCCCAACCGGTGTGCCTCCAGCTGTTACAAAACTACAAATACCAGGTTGAAGATCACTGTTGTAGAGCAGTGTTTCCCAACAGGTGTACCTCCAGCTGTTACAAAACTACAAATACCAGGTTGAAGATCACTGTTGTAGAGCAGTGTTTCCCAACCGGCGTACCTACAGTTGATGCAAAACTACAACTACCAGGTTAACAATCACTGTTTTAGAGCAGTGTTTCCCAACCGGCATGCTTCCAGCTGTTGCAAAACTACAACTATCAGGTTGAAGATCACTGTTAGAGAGCGGTGTTTTCCAACCGGCGTGCCTCCAGCTGTTGCAAAACCACAAATACCAGGTTGAAGATAGACTGCAGCAGGTTGAAGATCACTGTTGTAGAGCAGTGTTTCCCAACCGGCATGCCTCCAGCTGTTGCGAAACTACATCTACCAGGTTAAAGATCTCTGTTGTAGAGCAGTGTTTCCCAACCGGCATGCCTCCAGCTGTTGCAAAACCACAACTACCAGGTGGAAGATCACGGCAACAGGTTGAAGATCACTGTTGTAGAGCAGTGTTTCCCAACCGGCATGCCTCCAGCTGTTGCAAAACTACAACTACCAGCATTCCCGGACAGCTGAAGGCTGTCCGGGAATGCTGGTAGTTGTAGTTTTGCAACAGCTGGAGGCACACCTGTTGGGAAGCAGTGTAGACTTGTATTTGTGTGAAAGCAGACTTTAGAGAAATACTTACTCTGTCCTTCAAACTTCCTGATGATGGTGTCCAGGTAGGTATTCTGGGGGGCCACATGCCCCCTCCTCACCGGCATCTTGGAATAGGGTGTCGCCTCTCACTAAGCGCAGAAGAAAGTTCCCAATCTCCCTAGGCGACCCCGACGTTTGGATCTTTTTCCGAATGAAATCTCCGTATGGGTATCCGGATCTTCCAGCTTCATGGCAATAACATCTTGCGGCTCAGTTTAACCCTTTCCTGAAAGCGTAAACCAGTTATTCCAAAACGTATCCTAGAGCGATGACAGAAAGGATTAGGGATTTGCAGGGATGGGAAGAGCAGCACATAGAGCCTGTACTCTCTCTCCCCCTCCCCACCTCCAAACTACACATGTGCCGGGAGAAAGGAGTTGTCAACAGCCACAACTGTTAGTTAGGATGACAACTTCAATCCGGCCCCACCTCCATGTCGTCTTAAAATAAAACACTGACCCAAGTCCCTAAGGAGGTCACAGATCACAGGTGCCTCCCCGGCAAGAGCCAGCGACCGGATCAATGGCAAGATAGTGAGAGCTGTCCTCTCTGTGTGGTGCTGAACGTGCTGCTAGTAATCCGCGGCTGGGGGTGGAGTGGGGCCGCTCTCTATTAAATCCAGACTCACGTTGCATGTACAGACAAGTCTTATTCTCCGTGTCTAGAAGACAGTTTGCAAGGAAATCCCTTCCGTTCACTCTTTAGTTGCCGGGCAGATCTCCCTTTCGTTGCGTCCATAGAAGCCGGAGGAGGTCATCAGCTGGAAGCATCAACACATTCATATGTAGGAGATAAAGCGGGATCGGTAGAACCGAAAGGCAAACCGACTACATTACACGCAAGCCTTCTCTCCTGCTCTTTACGTTGTACGGCATCATACCTTTCCATCACACACAGAGCATTGCGGCTGGAATCAGGCAGAGCAGGGCAGATATACTGGACCTTACAATAGGATCACAATGGTTCCCCGGCAAAATATTGTTACTATGTTGCTTTCTGGTGGGTTTTTGGGATTTATAGTAGTAGAAGAAGGTTTGGGATTTGTTTCTTTCATTACAATGTGGGATGTAATCTGTAGTAAGACGAGCTGAAGTTCATAAGCGAAAGATATGAGATAGATACTGTAGATAGATAGATAGATAAATGTATATGAGATGGAAAGATAGATGGATAGATAGATATGAGATAGATATTAGATAGATAGATAGATGTATATGAGATAGATGATAGATAGATGTATGTGAGATACATAGATATTTGTATATGAGAGATAGATTGAGATATGAAATAGATAGATGTATAGGAGATTGATAGATAGACAAGTATACAAGATGGATAAATAGATAGATAGATACTGTAGATAGATGTATATGAGATACATAAATAGATGTATATGAGGGATAGATAGAGACTGTAGATAGATAGATAGATAGATAGATAGATGTATATGAGATACATACTGTAAATAGATGTGAGATATATATATAGATAGCTAGATAAATAGATGAGATAGATAGGAGATAGATAGATTTATACAAGATAGATAGATCGATAGATAGATGTATATGAGATACACAAATAGATGTATATGAGATAGATAGATAAATGTATATGAAATAGATAGATGTATATGAGATAGATAAAATATTGTTACTATGTTGCTTTCTGGTGGGTTTTTGGGATTTATAGTAGTAGAAGAAGGTTTGGGATTTGTTTCTTTCATTAAAATGTGGGATGTAATCTGTAGTAAGACGAGCTGAAGTTTATAAGCAAAAGAGTGAAAGATATGAGATTGATATATCTGAGATAGATAGATATGAGATAGATAGATAGATATGAGATGGATAGATATGAGATAGATAGATAGATAGATAGATAGATATGAGATGGATAGATATGAGATGGATAGATATTAGATAGATAGATATGAGATAGATAGATAGATATGAGATAGATAGATAGATAGATATGAGATAGATAGATACTGTAGATAGATAGATAGATAGATAGATAAATGTATATGAGATATATAGATAGAGTTATATGAGATAGATAGATATGAGAGATAGATAGATAGATAAATATTAGATAGATAGATAGATAGATATGACATAGATAGATAGAAAGATATGAGATAGATAGATAGATGTATACAAGATAGATAGATAGATATGAGATAGATAGATATATATGAGATAGATAGATAGATAGATAGAAAGATATGAGATAGATAGATATGAGATAGATAGATAGATAGATATGAGATAGATATATATGAGATAGATAGATAGATGTATACAAGATAGATAGATAGATAGATAGATAGATAGATAGATAGATATGAGATAGATAGATAGATAGATAGATAGATAGATAGATAGATATGAGATAGATAGATAGAAAGATATGAGATAGATAGATATATGTATACAAGATAGATAGATAGATAGATAGATAGATATGAGATAGATTAGATAGACAGATAGATAGATAGATAGATATGAGATAGACAGACATGAGATAGATAGATATGAGATAGATTAGATAGATATTAGATAGATAGATAGATAGATAGATATTAGATAGATAGATAGATAGATAGATATTAGATAGATAGATAGATGTTTATGAGATACATAAATATATGTAAATTAGATAGATAGATAGATAAATGTATATGAAAGAGATGTATATGAGAAAGATAGAAATATAGATAGATTTACCAAAAGGGGACTGGAGTGTAGTTTTCTTTGTGGGTTTCCAAGGTTTCCCTACATTTTGCTTTGTTTTTACACATGTTCTGATCTGTCGGGTTTTTCTCAGCTCAAGTCCACCCCATTTTCTGTGGAAACCTTAGTAAATGTTGTGATTTTTAGACAACCACACCCCTTTCCCTGATGACCACGCCCCTTTTTCTCAGTAAAATTGTGAGTTAGTCTTTTTTATTTATTTATTTTATTTTTTTTAATTCTGGCGCAAATTCTGGTGCAAACAGAATTTCTGACGCACAACCGGACAATACAGGTTTGGATTACAATAGTCAATCAGGGGCAATATGGCAGAAGAATACGGCAAAAAGCATGAAAAAGCATTGGCAGTTTTTTGTGCTTTTTTTCAGGCAAAAAAGTACTGGTCTCCTCATACCTAATGGGCCCCCTCAGGCTCTGGGCCGCACCCTCTGTGTCCCCCCCCCCCCCCCCCCCATTTTGTAGTGTTATTTTACATATTGTATGTTAGGATTCGGCAGGCTGGAGGTGGATCCTCTGTGTCAGCGAGGGATTGGCGTGGACCGTGTCGGTGGACCGGTTCTAGAGATGCTACTGGTTTTCACCACAGCCCGCCGCAAAGCGGGATGGTCTTGCTGCGTTGGTAGCAACCAGGTCGTATCCACCGGCAACGGCTCAACCTCGCTGACTGCTGAGAAGGCGTGGGACAGAAGGACTAGACAGAGGCGAGGTCAGACGTAGCATAAGGTCGGGGCAGGCGGCAAGGTTCGTAGTCAATGGCGATAGCAAGAGGTCAGGAACACTGGTAAGGCAAACACTATAACGCTTTCTCTGGCACAAGGCAACAAGATCCGGCAAGGAAGTGAAGGGGAAGTGAGGTTATATGAGCAGGGAGCAGGTGGAAGCTAATTAGACTGATTGGGCCAGGCACCAATCATTGGTGCACTGGCCTTTTAAATCTTAGAGAGCTGGCGCGCGCGCCCTAAGGAATCGCATCCCCGCCGGCAGTGTCAGTGCAGCGCTCCCGGTCAGCGGGTCTGACCGGGGCACTGCAGAGAGAGGAACGCCGCAAGCACTCCGGGGAGGAGCAGGGACCCGGAGCGCTCGGCGTAACACTGTATTTGCTGTAAAAAATATCCCTTTAAGAACACAGGCTATGCTAAGACTTGCTCAGCGGATGGAACAGCAACAACTTTATTTTTATTGTACCTACATTTGCTATATATAGAGTTTGTAAACGTTTGGAAATGCCTGAAATAATAGTATTACTTTATCAGTCTTTATAGAAAAAAAAAGTTTGTATCTACTTTATTAAAGCAGTAGATCTCAATCTGAAGCTCAGTATCTGCTGTGAAGCACTACACACGCATTAGTTTATCAGAGACTGTCGGGCTTATGTCGGGTTATGTGTCTCAAGGCTCTGTAGTAATTGTGTGACCTATGGCTCCTATTACAGCATGAAACAATGTGTATTTTCCCTGAAAATAGTACCTACCCCGAAAATAGGCCCTAGCCGGATTATCGGGGTGGGCTGCAATATAAGCCCTACCCCGATAATAAGACGTTATAAAATGTTTGCAACATCTGGAGGTCCGCAGGTTGAAGACCACTGACCTAGACAATGCCCGGGCTGCAAATATTAAAAAGCACTCTTTAATTTACCTTCGTCCTCCGTTCCCCCGTTGCTAAGGAACTGGCCTCGCTGTCCTCCGCTGTTCTCGCTCGCCGGCCTTACATGACAGTCGGCTCAGCCTATCATCGGCCGAGGCGGGACATCGCTGCGGCCGGTGATAGGCTGAAGGCTCTGTGACGTCCTAACACCAGGAAGCAGCAAGAACAGCGGAGGGACCATGAGGCCGGTGCCTTAGCAACGGGGGAACAGAGGACGAAGGTAAGTTAAAGATTGCTTTTTAATATTTGCAGCCCGGGCACAGGAATAGATACAGCGCAGCGGCTGATAATTATTTGGCAGGGGGGAGAGAAGCTGCGCTCGCGGGTGACAAATGATCAGTACCCCGATGTGGGGATTGTGGGGTGCAGCGCTGGGCTGATAAACCGGTGGGGGTGGGGTTAGGGACGTTGGGGGGCATTTACACCCCCCCCCCCATTATCATCATGTGATATGCGCAGCTCGCGCATATCACATGATGAAAATTGGGGGGGGTGGGGTTAAATACAGTGGAACCGCCATGTTGTTCCATGTGCATATAAGCCCTACCCTGAAAATTAGCCCTAGTGTGTTTTTTGGGGCTAAAATTTATATTAGACCCTGTCCTATTTTCGGAGAAACTCGGTACTTGGTAGCCTTTAATTGTTTTCAGTAAACCAAAATGCTCCGTAATTATTAATAAGGCAGATTTAGACGTGTTTGGGAAAACCTGAACCTACATGAACATTAGTGTATCAGTGACTCTGTCCGGCTGCTAAAGGTTATGTGTCTCAAGGCTCCGTAGAAAATGGGTAACCTGTGGCTCCTATTACAGCGTGAAACAACAGTAGAAATAAATGTTTATGCTTTGTACCCTCACTAATTTTAAGTAAACCAAAATGCTCCGCACTTATTAATAAAGTCGATTTAGACGTGTTTGGGGAAAAAAACAGCGTCTGAATGAACTGCACGTTTTCCTGTAGCCTTGAGGTTTCTGAAAGTGTCCTGTGTGTATGTTTATATGAGGATGTCCCTTCTCCCTCTCTATTTGTACCATTACCCCATCTACTCTTCTGGGAGGCCTTTCCATGATACTGAAACAAGACAGTGTTTATTTCTGTCTATTTAATGTGGTGTCCCGGTACCGTATTGCATCCAGTACCTAGTGTAGAGGTCCCCAAAGTCAGAGTAACTACGTTCAGGTAGGGTTCCTAAGGTGGGACAGCCCCTTGTCGCCTCTCCTTAAGTCTAACTTTAATGTTCATAAATGTATATATTATTAATTATATCTCTATTGCATAGAAATGTATAGAAATGTTTAGTACTTACCTTGTTCAGCGTCGCAGGACCTTCGGTCATGTGACCATGCTAGTAACCTCTATGGTATGTTGCAGGACCTTAGGAGGTCCTTGGGTCACGTGTTACCCACAAATCTCTGTAAAGGTGATTGACATCCAGGGCCGGCCTTAGGTGTTCAGGCGCCCTGTGCGAGCTAACCTTGTGGCGCCCCCCCAATTACCCCATAAACATACACAAAGAGGAAAAAAATCTTTGTAACAAATATTTTTTTTAAATATTTAATCAGCCCCCTACCCCCTTAATCAGTCCCATGTCCCCCTTGACCAGTCCCCTGCCCCCCTTAATCAGATGCAGTATAGTTCCCCCACATTAGGTGCAGTATAGTTCCCCCACATTAGGTGCAGTATAGCTCCCCACATTAGGTGGAGTATAGCTCCCCACATTAGGTGCAGTATAGTTCCCCCACATTAGGTGCAGTACTGACGTCCTGTGTGGGACTGCGGAGGTACGTCACATGTGCGACGTCCCTCTTCAGACTCGGACCGCCAACCAACCGGAGACGCGGAGGAGGGCGGGGTAAGTGAAGCCTTCCGGAGTAATAAAGAAAACTGTGCCCTGTAGCGGAATGTGACCCTCCGCACAGGGACACAGTTGAGGGAGGATAGTGGGAATGTAATGAGAGGGAGCGGCCTGCAAAGCAGAAAACTGTGTCCCTGTGTGGAGGGTCACATTCCGCTACAGGGCACAGTATTCTTCATTACACCAGCATTTAGCGCTGCTTGCCCGAAGCAGGGCTAAATCCCGGGCGTCGGGCAATACAAATTATATATACTTGGTGCGAGCTGTGTCGGCTGCCCGGCGCCCCTGTTCCTATGGCGCCCTGTGCGGCCGCACAGCTCGCACACCCCTAAGGCCGGCCCTGTTGACATCAGTTTGACCAATTAGCGTTAGTCCAGCCCCTGCCCATATAAGGGAGCTGCGTCCAATTATCGCTCTCTTGGGATGCTGCTCTCATGGATGCCGGACTATCAGGACGGTGTGCTACGCAACTTTCAAAGACACGCTAGGCCTCAAAACCTACGGCCTCAGCAGAACCAAAAATTGTGAGTTTTACTCTAATCCCTGCTAAAGCTAGCATGACTACTGGACCGCAACTAATTCCCCTAAATCCAGTGGAACAGCGCAATAGACTAAAGACTTTTAAAGCTAAAGTCCCAACCATTGTCAATCTCCAAAAGGAAGCTGTTGTATTGATAAGAGACTATGTTAATGAAGTGTACAGAAAATCTTCAGTAAAGTTAACGCTGTTTACAGAAGCTTTCCGGTTGTGGACAATCCATTATTACTATCTACCTCAAACCTATTATTATATACCTCCCTTTCGTTCCTGGGAATGGCGGCAGTAGGAAAAGCTTTATTTAGGAGCCCTCACCCTGGCGCCACGAATAGCAAGGGTTAACAAGCACCCTTTAATACCCGCACAGCTACATCCCCATACCCTACATCCCCCAAGCTACTACATTAACAACAAGGGAATTGATAAGGGCAAGTACAGGTACTGGCCTGGTTCTAAGCTGGTGTTCCAGTTCATTTAGAGGTATTCAGCTGAGCCGAGATCAGGGCTGCAGATTGGTCAAGCGACTACATACTGTACCAAAAACATGAAGACAAAAAATGTAGGCTCAACCTTATTATAAAAAAAGAGGAGAAGAGGGGTGGCACCCAGAGTACCAAAAACTGAGCATATAATACCAGAAAGAAAAGTAGCACATCAATAAGGTGCACACCACAATCTTTATTATACATTACAAATGCATATAGCTAGACTGACATATAAAAACACTTAAAGGGGTACTCCGGTGGAAAACATTTTTTTTTTTTAAATCAACTGGTGCCAGAAAGTTAAACAGATTTGTAAATTAGACGTGTAGAAGAGTGTGAAATGAGCGGCACTCACCACATCCAGGTAGCGACAAAGTAGACTGGTCACAGCCGTATCGTGCTTCCGCACTTCGTCAAGCACGATACGGCTGTGACCAGTCTACCGGATTATCCGGCGTTCCTGTCTCCCTGCACCTTTATGTCTCAACTGCACTTTAAGAAATAAAGAAGTTTGTCGCTACCTGGATGTGGTGAGTGCTGCTCATTTCACACTCTTCCACACGTCTGATTTATGACTCTGTCTAGGCTGAGCACCCCTCCGGAGGTGGCGCTTGTACACACCTGTTTCTGCTAGGAGCATTTTTTGGCTGTACGGCTGGCTGTGCCGAACGCTGTCTCTTGTTGCAAGCATAGATTTGTAAATTACTTCTATTAAAAAATATTTACCCTTCCAGTACTTTTTAGCAGCTGTATGCTACAGAGGAAATTCTTTTCTTTTTCAAATTTCTTTTTTGTCTTGTCCACAGTGCTCTCTGGACAGTTCCTGATACGGGCATCAGGTGTCGGCAGAGCAGAAGAAAATCCCCATTGCAAACCTATACTGCTCTGGACAATTCCTGACACGGACAGAGGTGTCAGGCAAAAAGTAATTCAAAAAGAAAATATTTTTCTCTGTAGCATACAGCTGCTAAAAAGTACTGGAAATGTAAAGATTTTTTAATAGAAGTAATTTTCAAATCTGTTTAACTTTCTGGCACCAGTTGATGTAAAAAAAAAAAATATGTTTTCCACCGGAGTACCCCCCCCCCCCCCCCCCCCCCGAAAAATAACCAGAGTAAGACGTCTAGTGATCTTCAGCCATCAGCTGGAATCTGTTGTAAAACCAGGCAGACCATGCCTAATTTTTCTCCGTAGAGAATTACTGAATTTCCACTGTTCATGTCATACATAGATTAGTTGGGTCTTCCAGAATAGGAGAGCCCTTTACTCTGGTTAATAGCTTAAGGTACTTAATAGAGGACCACACTATTAAAGAGGTTATCTGAAGGAAGGGATCTCCTGTGCTCTCCACTTTTAGGTGCTGGGGCCCAAATTGTCAATTGCCGCTTAGCCAATCACTAGCCAAACCAGGTTCCCACATCAGCCAGTGATTTGACATATTTGGCCCAGCCCTAGCCACACTCCTCTTCCTGGTGCTGGGCCCAATACATCAGTTTGCAGCGGTGTTCCACCTCAGCCAGTGATTCTCTGAATGGCAAGTGACATATGAAGCCCAGCCCTGGTCTCTGCCACACTCATCTTCCTGCTGCTGGGGCTTAAAGGTTAAAGTTAAAAACTCTGCTCCTAGACATCTTATCCCCTATGCAAACAATGTCTGATCGCGTGGGGGGGGTTCAACGCTGGAGACCCCCATTATCTAGGCTGCGGCACCCCAGACATCTGGTGCATGGAGCGAACTTCGCTCCGTGACGGATGTCTGGTGATGCGGGGTGGAGGCTCGTGATGTCACGGTCACACCCCACTCGTGACATCACGGCCATGCCCCCTCAATGCAAGTCTATGGAAGGGGGCGTGAAGACCTCCCATAAACTTGCATTGAGGGGGCGTGGCCGTGATGTCACGATCCTACGGTGCTGCACCCAACGCTCTAAACGAATGCCGGGTGCAGCAGGGAGGTCGACTGGGTCCCCAGCGGCGGGATCCCCACAATCAGACATCTTATCCCCTAATGCTTTGGATAGGGGTTAAGATCTAGGTGTGGAGTACCCCTTTAATACGTCACAATGCTGCCCAGGTGGGAGCCCATTGTGGCCAGCAATTGGCTGAGCAGCAATTGAAGTACTGGGCCCCAGTACCTGAAAGAGGCGAACTCTGGAGACCAAGAGCATCATTATAAGAAGCAGCAGGGGAGTGTGGAAGATATATATAAAGCATTTTTCTTAAATAAATAAAAAAAAACACACCTTAAAAAACAGACCATTGTTTCTCCAACAGATTTTACAGTGGAAAACGTGCCACATTTCTGCAGCAATAATTCTGCTCTAAACTGACGCTGCAGATTTGTGGTAGAAGGGATATGTAAAGCAGCTCTAACGCCACTTTTTCATGTAGATTTTCCTTAAAGGTAAGTGTTTTTAACTGCAACTCTGAGTCTTGGCATACATTCCCAGTCAGATTCTAAGCTAGAGATCCCTCCAGAAGAAAATACCCATCTACAGAGTTGTTTGGTGTAGGGTCACACGTAACAGATCCGCAGCATATTTTACGCTGCACATCCCCGATGACCAATCCTGGAGTGAGCCCCCTGCCTCTGCCCATGTGTCTGCTCATAGCAGTAATCCGTTTCTATGAGCACACACACAGGGATCTGCGCGACTGTAGTAAACTGCTCACGCACGTGTAGTTTACTCTCAGACATCGCGGCCGCTCTCCGTCTAGCTCAGGGAGAAGAGGACACATGAGAACAGGCAGGGGGCTCACTCTAGGGTCGGTCATCAGCAGATCTGAAGCGTAAAATATGCTTCGGATCTGTTACGTGTGTGTGGTGTCCCGGCACCGGATTGTATCCGCTGCCTTGCGGTGAGGTCCCTAAAGTCAGAGTCCCTAGGTTTTGGTGGGGTCCTCATCCTTATCTAGCCCCTTGTCACCCCATTTGAAATTAAAATGATTTAAATTTAATGTGTATATAATTATATAGTAAGTGTACTTACTTGGTTGGCGTCGCGGGACCTGCGGGTCACGTGGTGCGTTCCAAAGACTCTATGGTTTGTAGTTCAAGGACCTTTGGAGGAAGTCAGGTGTTTACCCATTAGGCTATGTAACGCTGAGTGACTGCTGACCAGTCCAAAAAGGCCCTGCCCCTGCCCATATAAGGGAGCGGCGGCCATTGCTCACTCTCTTTCCTCGTGGGCTGTTGACAGGGAAGGATCTGCGTTGCTGTCATCAGTGAGTTAGGCACGAGCCTTGCAGCGACGGCTGATCTCTTCTAAACTGTGAGTGTAATCAATCCCTAAGCACTCTGCAAGATCACCGGACCGTATCTAACCCCTAAATCCGGACGGATCTTCACAAATAACCCTAAATTCTGAGACTTATATCAAAAGTCAAGGTCTGCAACAACTGTCAGTCACTGAAGTTTATGGAGACTGTATTAATGAGACTGTTACTGTTCATTGGATGTACCGCAAGCCTTTAAGTAAAGTTTATTCAAGTTCAAGTTCAACTACCTTGTGGACCTTCAGTCATTTTATGCATGCACCTATCGTCACTGGGAAGGGCAGCGATAGGCCGGAGAATTACCTCAGCATACTAGCCCTCAGCCTGGCGTCACGAACAATAGGGTTAACCTTAATCCCTGATATACTATAGCAATACCCTGACTACACTACCCGTACCCCAGAGGCCTACCACATGTGACCCTACCCTTAGGGGTTATTGCCCCTTGTTAGTACAGAGCAGGGTGGAGGATGGTGAGAGGACCATAGTCGTGGGTCTTCATCACCCTCTCCTTTGGTCTCTCCTCTTTCCAGAAAACTGTTCCAGTTTTCAGATTTTTAATGGAAACCTGTCATTACGTTCATTCTCCCACAAGTGATCGGGTTGCTCTACAGTAGCTTCTTTCCTCATCACTGGCCTTGATTCATAGATCTTCCTATAGAGAGAGGTCTATCAATCAAAGCTGAAAGGGCAAGCAGAGGCCGCCAGTGACCGCCATGATGACCTGTGCTACGGGCAGCATGAAAATGATACAAAAAATTGCCTTCAAGTGTACTGAATAATTATTCTTTTTGCTCGAAATTTACATAACAGTAAAATGAGAAGGAAGTCTATCTAATTTATTATGTTAAAGTGTACCAGTCATTTGCAAAAATGTAATATAATGTACATAATACCATTATAAGTATATTTGTAATATAGATTGGTTAAAAAAAATTGCATATATTTGGGTAAAAAAATGCTGTCCCCGCAGGTATTGGTTGAGGAGACCAAATAGAGGAAGGGAGCGTGGGACAAGCAGGGATCGGTGCAGGCTCCTAGTTTGTCAATCATCCTGCTGTGTGAGGCAGGAGCATGTCACAGAGCCTTACTGCACAGAACCCAGTTTGTCCTTTGTGCACAGAGCCCCAGCTTGTCCTCTGTGCACAGGGCCCCGCCTCATTGAACAGAGCCTCGCTTGTCTTCCGTGTACAGGGCCCCGCTAGTCCTCCGTGTACAGGGCCCCACTTGTCCTCCGTGTACAGGGCCCCGCTTGTCCTCCGTGTACAGGGCCCCGCTTGTCCTCCGTGTTCAGAGCCCCGCTCGTCCTCACTGCTCACAGCCGCGCTCGTCCTCAGTGCACAGAGCCCCGCTCGTCCTCAGTGCACAGAGCCCCGCTCATCCTCAGTGTACAGAGCCCTGCTTGTCCTCAGTGTACAGAACCCTGCTTGTCCTCAGTGCACAGAACCCTGCTTGTCCTCAGTGCACAGAGCCCCGCTCATCCTCAGTGTACAGAGCCCTGCTTGTCCTCCAACATTTCCTGTATTTGGTCTCTTTACAGAGAAACAGCTGCAGGGAAAAGACAGGAACCAGGCCACATACCTCTAAACAAACAACTGTAGATGGTGAAGAGTGATGAGATGATCACTGTACAATGCAATCACACAACTAACATCAGCATTTACTTCGATCCTTAAATCATTCTGAAAGCAATTTCATGGCTGAAAAAGTTTGAAAAATGAACATTAAAAACTTGATAGGATTGTTGTTTTTTTATTACGGTAATTTTAATTCACATCATGGCCTATATTGTGGTGTTTCAACACCGCTGCACTAAGGAAAGCTTAATTTTTATTAAGAGCATATCCATGTTAGCTAGTACTACTGACCATCTAATGTGGATGGGGGTGCCCTGACTATCCATTAGGAGCAGATGTGAGAGGAAACCAGGGTCAAGCTGTTGGATTTCAATATTTCCAATCTTTTTGTTCTCAAGGCGTTGCCACCAGAGTTGGCACAGATCAATATTGCATTTTAATTTTGGTCTCCCATCCTCATACCTGTGTATTGTGCACTGCTCCAAAATTTGTCCGCACATTAAGCCTCCGTTATCTGCTGACAGAAACACAGCTTTTGTGAGCTCACATGTCATCTGTGCCTTAGGACAAATCTCCCATGGGCACAATTTAGCATCCATTTTACTGCTGCAGTGCCCAGTCCACTGGTGGCTCTACTGAGATAAGCTTAGATCATTGTAGCAACTGTACAAGGACCACAGCAGCAGAGTCCCATTGATTTCATTGGGATTCCGCTGCACTGTGCAAGTGGCAAATTTCCAATAACAAACATCTGATGTGGAAATCCTGATTCCGGCGTCCGAAAAAACATTGTTCTGTGGAGTCCGCACAGAAATGCATTGCCGTCCATGAGAGTACATTTCCGAGCGGTTCTGCTGGTGCACTGCTGTCTGTGGAATGTCTGCACAGAGATTTTCCATGTGAACATAGAAAATGATCAGTGAAATTCTGTTCATACATATTTCCAATATATTAGTGTAGGTTCACCTAAGGTTAAATGGGGATTGTAAGAGTATTTCATAGAACTATTATTTGGGCATTTGTATGTAAAATGATGTTGCATTTGGCTCCTCATTCCAGCAATCATTTAGGATAACTTCAGTCCTAACCCTGCTGCTGAAACCTCTTTCCCATTCAGAGCTGTAACAACTCACAAAATATTGGCTGCGAGGGTATGACAATAATTATTATTTTTTTAATGACATTGAGCAGTCCTTTTTGAGGAATGCCACTACTATTATTTCCAAACCTAATATGCCAAATAAAGTCAGGCCCAGCTGACCTCACTCTTGAAAATGAGATACAGACAGAGGTAACAATAATCCAAAACCTAAGTGGGCCTCTGTTTGGGTTCAGATTACTTCAACTGATAGGAGCAAACAGTCAAGATTTCTAAAGGCTATATTCACACGGCAAAATGTCCGTGCGGAATTCTACACAAACATTCAACAGCAGTAGATTCCCATTGATTTCAATAGGATTTTGCTGCTCTGTTCACACGGCAGACACATGCTGTGGAAATCCAGATTCCGTTGTCCACAAAAACATTGAACCTGTTTAATGTTTTTGCAGATTCAGCTTGGAAATGCATAGCTGTCTATGAGATGAAGCATTTCCTTGTGGTCCCCGCTGTCTGTGGAATATCTGCACGGAAAATTTCTGCGCAGACAATTCACCTTGTGAACATAGCCTAAGATGTCCTTAAACTATTAGGCCATGGTCACATGTCTGGAATTTCCATGTGGAATTCCGCATTGGAATTCAGCCCGGAGATTCAGGAGCAGCAGAGTAACATTGTATTAAATGGGATTTTGCTGCTCTGTGCACACTGCGGAATTTCCACGCCAGATATTTCGGGCATGAAAATTCCGTTTTCAGTGTCCGCAGAAAGAATTAACCTGTCCATTCTTTCAGCCGATTCCACATGGAATACAAAGTTGTCTATGAGATCTTCGGAGTCTCTGGAACGTCCGCACAGAGATTTTCCATGTGGACATTCTGGACGTGTGAACATAACCTTATCCTCTCAGACAAGTAAAGATGTGATGCTGGTCTTACTCTTGCAAGCTGCAACAGTAGAATGTCCCTGAGGCAGGGGCATCGCCGGGGGGAGGGGAGCTATAGCCCGGGTGTAACACCAATAGCCCCGGGTCTTGACGCCACTGCTGCTCACTGATCTAAAGCTAGTGTGGCGCAATAGTGCAGCCACTTTAAGACACTAAGCCTGCCGGCCAACCCGGGTCTCACAACGCTTGTCAGGCCGCCGGCGGAGAAAAGAAGCGCTGTGCAGGCCAGGTGAGTGTGTGTCTGTCTGTGTCGGGGGGAGACTATGCTACTTAATGTGGGGGAAATATACTGCCTACCTAATGTGGGGGAACTATGCTGCCTATCTAATGTGGGGAAACTATGCCTGGACCTGGAAGGGCCAGCTCAGCAATAAGGTGTTTGACCCACTTGGTGAAGAGGTGGGGTAGAGGTGTTGGCCACACCACAACCCCACTGCCATCTTATGTTACTCTGTCGATGTAGGAAAACTACAACTCTCGGCATGCCCAGACTGGGCTTGCTGGAAGTTGTAGTTTTGCAACATCTAGAGGTATCTTGGTTGTAAAAAAAAAAAAAAAAACACTGCATTGAAAGCCTTCCAAGACAGTGTTCCACAACCAGGGCGCCTCCAGGTTTTGCAAAATTACAACTCCCAGAATGCCCAGACAGTCAAAGGCTGTTTCAGCAAACAGAGTTGTAGTTTTGCAACAGCTTGAGGTACATTAGTTGGGGAACGCTGCCTTAGAAGTCTTCCAAGGCAGTGTATCACAACAAGGATGCCTCCAGGTGTTGCAAAACTACAACTCACAGCATGTCTAGACAACCAATGCTGTTTGAGCATGCTAAGAGTTATAATTTTGCAACAGCGGAAGGCAACACTCACCTACTGTCATACCGGGCTGCCTAAATTATCTACTTACATGCCTACCTAACTAACTAACTGCCTAGCTACACACCTATCTAGCTACTTGGCTACCTAACGACCTGGCTAGTTACATACCTACCTACATACCTGACTACTTGGCTACCTACGTGCCCATTTTTATTGAGCAGGACACCAAGCGGGCATTTTTTATAGTGTGGAGGCCTATAGATGGGGAGATTATGCAGAGGAGGGGCACTGGCACTGGAAAAATGCAAAGTCTAGCATGTTTGTCCTGCAGATGCCGAAGAGATGAAGTTTTGGCTGGAAGAAGCTGTCATATTGGTCGGATCCGAATGGAGAAGAAAAGGAAAGAGGAAGCTGCTGATCAGAAAAGACGCTATCTGTGAGTCCCTAGATGCAGTTCCCACGTGCGTATTTTCTGCTGCAGATTAGCTTTAGAAGATTTTGCTGCCCACTACCTCTATATTGTCCTGTATATAATCACTTATATGGTATACAGAGCCTGTGTACAGCTGGTATCTACCTCTGTATGGTGAATGTATTTGGGAATATGGTCTTTTGTATAGCTTATTTTATTCATTAACAAATATATTGTTAATAGTCAGTGGTAATGGTGGTGGTGGTCATTGTGTGGCGGTATTATTTGTTCCCAATGATAACACACAAAACTAGCAGTGTGCACCTGTGCATGTGTTTAATTTGTTTGGAGATGCTGAGAATTTTAGTTTTTGTACTTGTATTATTGGTAATATTGGTGTTAGTTTTGGTTAGATATGGTCACTAACAGTATGGCAGTAACATGTATGATGATATTTTTCCTTGTATACTGGTATACTGTACGCGATTGGGTGTGAATAAGGGCATGGTTAGGGGGCGTGACTGGGGTATGGTTAGGGGCATGGCTTGGGCTATGGGCTCCAGGCCCGGTCTTTTGCAGATCTAGCAATGCCCCTGCCCTCAGGTCAGGGGAAAGCTGGTGTCCCAATGTAGGCTTTGACAACTAACTCCTTAGTAGTGTTGAGCACGAATATTCAAATTGCTAATTTTAACTGTGAATATCTGCACTTCACGATTTCGCAAATATTTAGAATATAGCAATATATATTTGTTATGACAAATATTCAGGGTTTTTTTTCCCCAGTACACATCACAATGATAATCCCTTCCTGCTTCCAGCTTGTGGTCCAAAAGAAGGCTCCAATATTATTTACTGTGTGAGTCGGTGTGGAGTGCGAATATTCTATATATGCGAAAATCGGCACTTCCAAAGGACACTTATCCCTCCCTTCTTTTAGCTTGTGGGCCAATGAGAAGGATGCAAATACAGTTGTCAGAAGTTAGCAACAATAGGAAAGTAGTTGAAAGATATAGTCACGCATGCGCATTTTGCGAATTTCATTACAAATTTTGCATGGAACAAAAGGTGAACTAATATGCAAAATTAGCGAACATAGGACGAATATTCGTCCATATATTCGCGAAATATCCCGAATTCGAATATGGCCTATGCTGCTCATCACTACTCCTTGGTGCTCGTTTTCTGTCTATTGAATGGAGTATGGAGCGGTTTGAAGCAGGATAAGAGATTCTGAATACAGTACTAACTAACTCACTGGGTATTGCTAGTTAGAAAGAAAGTATATCTGTGTGAAGAAAATGGGAAAGACATACAAAATTTTAAACATAGGTTACATGTGTTTATATAAAGAAAAAATGCACAAACAATGGGTTTCTGGTCTAGACAAGACACTTTGTCAGATAAAATATGCACTTACAATTTACCTGATGATGAAGCGTCTTTTCCAGACCAGAAACTCATTTGTACATATGGGGGGAGATTTATCAAAACCTGTCCAGAAGAAAAGATGCTCAGTTGCCCATCAGCTCGTGTCTTTCATTTTTAACAAGGCCTCTGCAAAATGAAAGAAGCGATCTGATTGGTTGCTATGGGCAACTGGGTAACTTTTCCTCTGAACAGGTTTTGATAAATCTCCCCCATGGTGTTTACCAAGATATCTATTATCGATATTTAATGCCACTAGAAGATCTCAGTTCGTCTTCATGCCGCCTTCATTTTCTTAAGCCAGTCAGTTTTACTGAAACCAGTTCAGATCATGAGGCTTTAAAGGGGTACTCCAGCCCTAAGACATCTTATCCCCTATCCAAAGGATAGGGGATAAGATGCCTGATCGCGGGAGTCCCGCCGCTGGGGACCCCCGGGATCATGCATGCGGCACCCCGTTTGTAATCAGTCCCCGGAGCGTGTTCGCTCCGGGTCTGATTACGGACGACCACAAGGCCGGCGGTGTGTGACGTCACGCTCCGCCCCTCAATGCAAGCCCACGGGAGGGGGCGTGACAGCTATCACGCCCCCTCCCGTAGGCTTGCATTGAGGGGCAGAGCGTGACATCACGGGTGTCCTGCTGCTGGGGACCCCCTGTAATCTAGCATGCAGCACTCACCTGTGAGCACTGCAGGCTCCAAGTCTTATGCCTCCCGACCACGGGGACGGAGTATTGTGACGTCACGACTCTGCCCACTGTGTGACATCACACCCCCTCCCATAGACTTGCATTGAGGGGGCGGGGTGTGATGTCACACGGGGCGGAGTCGTGACGTCACAATACTCCGTCCCCGTGGTCGGGAGGCATAAGACTTGGAGCCTCCAGCGCTTCCTGCAGTGCTTACAGGTGGGTGCTGCATGCTAGATTGCGGGGGTCACCAGCGGAGGGACCCCCGCGATCAGACATCTTATCCTTTGGATAGGGAATAAGATGTCTTAGGGCCTCCTTTGGTTGTGGGCTTTACTAGGGGCACCTGCTTCTTTTTCCTGTACAGTGTGTGAAGAAAGCTTGTTAACCACATGGCACAGCAGCACGAGAATACAGCAAAAAGCATATTCATACCAGTCAGTACAGGAAATGTTAATTACATGGCATGTAAAGTAACTTCACATTTAGTCAACAGGTGATATGGCCAGACTGACTACATAGTCACAAAACACCAAGAGTACTGGGATACTGCATGTACAACGAATGCCGGATCAACAAGTGATCTATGATCAATAAACGGACAAAAGAGTTACTTCCATCAATTATACCACATGTATTGTTCCCCATATGACACTGTACACAAATATAACAGCAGCTTCTTATGCATTATTATACATTTAGATTTCCACTCCAATTTTTATTTGGTTAAAAAAAAAGAAATATTGATAAATATAGATATATTATAACTATATAAAATCATACATAATATCTAAATGGTGTGAAAAGAAAATGGAATGTTAATACTGATTTTTTTTCGCTGTATATTAGTCCTCAAGATACTTCTCTGAAGCAGCTTTCAGCTCACAATAAGGCTATGTTCACAACGGAATGTCCGGAAAACCTCTGTGTGGACATTCCCCAGACGGTGGGTATAGTATGCTGGCAACTAGGACTGCATGGGAATGCGCTGTCTCATCGATGGCTATGCATTTCCTATGTAGCCGGCAGAAAAAAATGAACATGTTCATTCTATGGACATGGAAATCAGAATTTCCGTGCCAGAAACATCTGGCGTGGAAATTCTGCCATGTGTACAGCGCAGCAGAATCCTATTGAATACAATAAAATACAATTGAATAAAATGAGACTCTGCTGCAGCCTGACACAGCACAGGAAAAAAAAAAAACTGATGAACAAAAAACTGAATTGAATTGAGCACCGCTGTAGGGTTTTCACATAAAAGTTCTGATCCTTTTGCAGTTATCCCATGTAACCACTGAAAGGGAAGGGTTTGGGTTTCTCCCTACTATCCTCCTTAGGCTAGGTTTTTTTTTTTGGGGGGGGGGGGGGGGGGGGGGCTGGTAAACCACCGCTGCAGTTTTTGAGCCAAAAAGTGTATCCAGTAGGAAGGAGAAGTATAGATCCTTCCTTTATATTTCCCATTCCTTTTGAATACACTTCTGGTTCTGGCTGAAAAAAAAATAGACTTCAGTGGGTAGGAAAATACACAGCAGCAAATATGCACCAAATACGGCACGTGCGACCATACCTACTGGGTACGTACATACATGTGTATTTAGCTGCAGATTTTCTGCTGCTGATTTTCCTACCCAATAAAGTGAATTGGTAGGAAAATCCGCAGCAGAAAATCTGCAGCAAAAAATGCATGTGTTTAGCAGTTCTGTTGATCTGAGGTTTGTAAAAAAA
The DNA here is from genome assembly GCF_029499605.1 of Hyla sarda. Classification (NCBI taxonomy): domain Eukaryota; kingdom Metazoa; phylum Chordata; class Amphibia; order Anura; family Hylidae; genus Hyla; species Hyla sarda. The sequence goes on from NC_079200.1 coordinate 43,011,738, forward strand.
ATCCCATGCACATGCTGCCAAAACAACCCCATTCAGATGTGTTAAAGGGGTACTCCGCTGCAAAACATATTTTTTTTTATCAACTGGTGCCAGAAAGTTAAATAGATTTGTAAATTACTTATATTTAAACATCTTAATCCTTCCAGTACTTATAAACTGCTGTATACTACAGACGAAGTTCGATTCTTTTTAAATTTCCTTCCAGTCTGACCACAGTGCTCTCTGCTGACACCTCTCTCCATGTCAGGGACTACTGTCCAGAGCACGATAGGTTTGCTATGGGGATTTACTCCTGCTCTTGACAGTTCCTAAGACAGACAGAGGTGTCAGCAGAGAGCACTGTGGTCAGTCAGAAAGGAAATTCAAAAAGAAAAGAACTTCCTGTGGAGCATATAGCAGCTGATAAGTACTGGAAGGATTAAGATTTTTAAATAGAAGTAATTTACAAATCTGTTTAACTTTCCGGCACCAGTTGATAAAAAAAAAAAAATTCCAGCGGAGTACCCCTTTAACTGTTCAATGCTATGCTACAGCATAGCACTAAACTGTATAAGCAGTCTAATGATTGCTTAGAGTACCCTCAAGGAATAAATATGTTTTTAATAATGAAAAGTCTCCACCCCCCCCCCCCCCCCCCTTTTTTTTATTCTTCTTTAAGGAACATCTACTTCATGTCTAATAAAGGGAATCTATCAAAATTTCTGCAGCAAACGTGCTGAATATAAACACACCTTTATTTGTTTTTGGATACTTATAAAGAATAAAAGGCTCCTATAGGGTATAAACACCCATACATAGTGAAGTCTAGATAAAACTTCTAATCATAGCTTATGAGACATTGTGTGGTTATATAACCCATTCGTAATGCTGTATAAATAGACATAACAGTGAACCATATTATCAGGTCATTCTTCAGAACACTTCATTGTAACACTGAGATGGTGCCTAGAGTACTCAGCCCTGACTCCTGGAGCACTGTCCTGATCACAGGCACACAGCATGGTTCCTATATACAATGCAGGTAATGAAGCCCTTCACTGCTCTTCACTCTTACAGGTGTTCCTTTTCCCTGATGTGCACCTATACATGATTTGCGCTAAATGCTCAGTCTCCTAGGAGTTCAACCATAAATATGCTTATATATTTTAATATAGAAAACACTTAAAGGATTAGATATGGTAAAATATATATATATATATATATATATATATATATATATAAAAAAAATTTAATAGTATTTACTGCTCATAGTCTTGCCAAAAATTCTACTTTTTAGAGTAAAATAGACTTGTGCACAAGAATAATTTTCGTTTCATCTCGTTTTTTCGTTTTGGATAAAATTTTCGGTTCTGTAATATTTTCGGTTTTGATTTTTCGGATACATTCGGTATTCAGGTTTTTATTTTCTTTCAGATACATTTGGTATTCGGGTACATTCAGGTAAATCTTTTTTTAAGCAGGGGACCATTATCGGGAGCATGTGTGTGCAGGAAAAGAGGGCAGCCGCAGAGATCGGAACATTGGAATATAATTTTATGTGATTTATTATTAATACATAATGTAATGTTGAATGAATGAGTAAATGAATGAATGAATGCTGTATGAATGATTGATGTGTTTGATCGATGTGTTTGATTGTCGGGTGATTTATGTATAACATGTCATGTCACTTGCGCTAACACTGTTACTGTTACCAGGGTGCCTCCAGCTGTTGCAAAACTACAACACCCACCCAGCATGCCCTGACAGCCAAAGGCTGTCTGTGCATCCTGGGAGTTGCAATTTTGCAACAGCTGGAGGCACACTTTGGCAAACATGCGCAAAGCTTTTTAATTCATTTTCAAATTCCGCTCGCTTTTTTCAGAAATGGGTTAGTAGGTCAATGACATGCATAGTAATTGCCGTGGGAAAATTTTTTCATTCATAAAACTGCAGGCTTAATTGGATAATTGCCGTTTAGAATGTTGGGACCCCAAACGTTCTAAATGGCAATTATCCAATTAAGTCTGCGGTTTTATGAATGAAAAATGTTCCCACGGCAATTACTATGCATGTCATTGACCTACTAACCCATTTCTGAAAAAAGCAAGCAGAATTTGAAAATGAATTAAAAAGCTTTGCGCATGTTTGCCAAAGAGTGCCTCCAGCTGTTGCAAAACTGCAACTCCCAACATGCCCAGACAGCCTTTGGCTGTCAGGGCATGCTGGGAGGGTGTTGTAGTTTTGCAACAGCTGGAGGCACCCTGGTAACAGTAACAGAAACAGTGTTAGCGCAAGGACCAATAAAAAAATTAGAATGAATTCTTTACTTTTGTTTACGGATAACGAATGCATTCGTTATTGTGCTATTCGTATTATCGTGACTATTCGGGAATGTTCAAAATATGTTTTCGTGCATTCGGATCGGGCCAAATGCCCGAAAACGGTAACATTCGGTAAATTAGACATTCGTGCCGAAACAAATTGCACATGTCTAGAGTAAAATCTTAGGCCCGTGAGCCTCAAGTTCACCTGCTTTTCCTTTCAATCCCCATAGGGAACTGGTCTCCAAACTGTTGCAAAACTACAATCCCTAGCATGCCCAGACAGCCGTTGGCTGTCCGGGCTTGCCTGTGATTGTAGTTTTGCAATATCTGGAGGTTCCCAGTTTGGACACCACTGCTATCTTGTAATATTAAAGGCATGTTCTTAAAAGGCGTACTCAGGTACAGAATGTATTTTCCCCTATTCACAGGATAGGGGATAAGTGTCTGATCGCAGGGGGTCAGGGGATCCCGCTAGGACCCCCTGAGATCTCTTGCCCGGCATCCCGGCTCTCCTCATGCACAGAGCGAACTCAGCTCTGTGCATGGATTACTGTCAATAATGGCATGAAGCTGTGGCAGACACTTCCCTAATTGTATCTCTATGGGAGGGCGGGGATACAGCACTCATGTATCTCTGGCTCTCTTATACAGCACTCGTGTATCTCTGGCTCTCCTATACAGCACTCGTGTATCTCTGGCTCTCCTATACAACACTCGTGTATCTCTGGCTCTCCTATACAGCACTCGTGTATCTCTGGCTCTCCTATACAGCACTCGTGTATCTCTGGCTCTCCTATACAGCACTCGTGTATCTCTGGCTCTCTTATACAGCACTCGTGTATCTCTGGCTCTCCTATACAGCACTCCTGTATCTCTGGCTCTCCTATACAGCACTCCTGTATCTCTGGCTCTCCTATACAGCACTCATGTATCTCTGGCTCTCCTATACAACACTCATGTATCTCTGGCTCTCCCATAGATACACATGGAGGAGCGTGTCACCCACCTCTTTGTGCCATGGTCAACAGTAATCACTCCACTCTGTGCATGGGAAGAGGAGGGATTCCAGGCAGGAGATCGCGGGGGTCCTAGCGGTCTGACCCCCTGCGATCAGACACTTATGTGGATAGGGGATAAGATGTTCTATACCGGAGTACCCCTTTAACTACGTTTTAGCCCATGAAGGATAAAGCCATGTATGGCCCTCATCATGAAACAGTTATCTCTAAATTGGGGAGATGAAATTTTTTTTTTTTTAACATATTGTGGGCGTTATGTTAGTGTGTTTATACTTTTTAACCACACAGCCAGTTTTTTTTTCTTGTCTTCTAAGAGCCATAACTCTTATTTTTCCAGCTACATTGACAAATGAGGGCTTCTTTGTGCAGGATTCATTGTACTTTGTAACGCCACCTTTTATTACACATTTAAATGGGCACTGTCATTAAAACTAGTTTTTGCTAATGCACTCCTTATGGTAAATAAAAAAAATCTCTCTGATGTACAAAAAAATAATAATTATATTTTCTATGTTTAACTTGGGTTTAAAAAAGCTGCCACTAGGTGTATCCCTCCTTGTCCAGAGCACATTTTCTCCCCACAGACTTTGGACTCCTGCTTGCCTGGTAGAAATCCATAAGCTGGAAATGCTGAGGAGGGGGGGGGGGCAGCCTTAGCCAATCATAGTTCAACTCCCACTGAACTGCTCTGGGCTGTGTGTAGCAGAGTGGGGGAGGAAGTTCTCCCCTGTATGGCTTCAGATGATGTGTCAGCCTGCTGGGTAGTGCCCCTTACCAGCTTCCCAGTCTGTGAATCTGATTGATACTGAGCAGAAAATACAGAGCAATATCAAGGCAGAAAACTTAAAAATAATAAAAATAAAAGCAGGGGGTGGTTTATCATGATGGGGGCAGTGAACTGGGAGGATTATAAAATTTAACAAGATCATGAGAGGTACTCTTTAAATGAACTGTAAAAAAAAAAGCTACTTTTGAGAGGGAGGATATGGTTTTCTTTTTAGTCAGCCTACTGTGCAGTAAAACTGACATGTTAGCTGTATCCTGTAGTGCAATTAAAGTAATACCCAATTGGTACACAATACATTTGGAAAGCTTTCAGACTCTTTATTTTGATTTTTTTTTAAAGCACAAGGCCTCAACATAAAATGTGAAAAAGTTAAATATCCCCCTCCCATCATTCTACACTCCATAACCCATAATGAGAATGTGAAAATAGTTTCTCATTTTTTATGAATTTGCAAACATTTGTACAATTCTAAATGTTCACATGGACATATGTATTCAGACCCTTTGCTATGACACTTGAAATTACTGCATGTGACTTAAAGGGGTACTCCGCCCCTAGACATCTTATCCCCTATCCAAAGGACAGGGGATAAGATGTCTGATCGCGGGGGTCCCGCCGCTGGGGACCCCTGCATTCTACCATGCGGCACCCACCTGTAACCCCGTTACAGGTGGGTGCGGCATGGTAGAATGCGGGGGTCCCCAGCGGTGGGACCCCCGCGATCAGACATCTTATCCTCTATCCTTTGGATAGGGGATAAGATGTCTAGGGGCGGAGTACCCCTTTAAAACAAAATACACTTTATTTGATATGACAGGATTTTGAAAGACAAAGACCTGTATATATAAGGTTTCACAGCTGACAATGCATGTAAGAGCAAAAATTATAAGGGGTGAAAGAACTGCCTGTAGAGCTCAGACAGGATTGTGTGGAGGCACAGATCTGGAGAAGGGTACAAATGCATGTCTGCTTCACTCAGGGCCAGTGCAAAGATTTTTATCTACACAGGAAAAGGTGTATTTTGGTGCCACCTACCTTACTACCCCCCCCCCCCCCAACTCAAATACAATTGCCTGCAATACCCATGTTTCATGCTCTCTCTCCATCTGGTGATGTCTGTTGTGTCCCCATCTACTCATGCAGGGAGGCGGACCTAAATATCTGACTCCCCAGCTGGCAAGGGACCTTGTGCCACAAGGATGCGGAGTGGGGATGTTCAAATCCCCGCCTCCCCATGTAGTTGGCCCAAGATTCCCCGCCCCCCCCCACCCATTGCCTAAGCATAAAGTAAGCTTTCAGCCAACAGTTGTATTTTAGCATTAAAATTTGAATCCCCTGACCGTGAATGCAAGAAGATGGAAATGCATAAAAGTACATGCATTGCCACTCAGCAGGGATACACAGAGAATTTTCTTTCTCGAAGGTTGGAACTGAAACATAAAATAATACCTCCACACCAGGACCAGAGACTAATAATAACATCATACTATTATTAAATATATAAAATAAAAAAACACTACACAAAGACCAATATAATCCAAAAACACCAATATACAAGGCATAACTGCGCCACACCATTACCCCCACAGTTACTGGATAATATTACCATACCGGTACTGAATAAAACCACTTCAAAATAATTTTGTTTAACCCTTTCAGGACAGAACCATTTTTTTTTTTTAAGTTTAGTTTTTTCCTCCTCTCCTAATAATAGAAAAATTAGAGTTATGTCTATCTAAGGACCAGTATGAGGGCTTGTTTTTTGCATCACCAATTTTACTTTGTAATGACGTCACTTATTTTACCTCCAAATTATTTGTAAGGCAAAATTTTAAAAACACACCATTTTGCCACTTTTTGGAGGCCTCCGTTTTTTTTCCCTGTGCACCTTTCGGTAACCATGATACCTTATCTTTCCATACGATTAAAATGATACCCAATTTATATAGGTTTTTGTTTTATTTTGTTTCAACTTTTTTCCGCATACAGGGATGTATGAGGGCTCATTTTTTGCACCATGATCTATAGTTTTTATCATGACCATTGTTGTTTTGATGGCACCTTTTATCACGTTTATTTTTTTCTAGTATATGAAGTGAACAAAAACATGCATTTCTGGACTTCTGCGTCTGCGCCTTTGACCATGCGGTTTAATTAACATCATATTTTAATTGTTCGGACATTTACCCACATGGCAAAACCACATATGTTTAGTTTTTTTTTTTTTTTTTTAGATTGCATATACTGATCAGTATTGCTCAATAGAACAGCATTGATCAGTGTTATCGGTTCTCTATTGCTCCAGCCTGCCATGGCTGACCAGAGCTTTGGAGCACCTATCAAAGGGCAAGGAGGAAGGTAAGAGACCTCCCACCACCCTCTCATCTGATCAGGATGCTGCAGTTTCACCGGTGCAGTCGCAATCAGCCCGCTGAGCTAGCTGTGAACGGGATTTACCTCATTTAGATGCCACGTTCAACTTTGATTGCAGCGTCTAAAGGGTTAATGCCAGACATCAGCCTGATCAGCGATGTTCGGCCGTTGGTCCTAGTTACTATTAGCAAGTGGGACCCTCCTGGTATGACCCGCATGTAAATATATGTCCATATGCAGGAGGGAGTTAAACAGACTAATATCCCCCATACATTGGCCATATAGTGGTAGACATCAGCTTTATACAGGCTCTGCAGACCATATAAGTAATTACAGTGCAATTACATCCAATGACTCACAGGTAATGTCTTATTGAAGTCACTCTTCCTTTTTCTTCTCTAACTGGCTCAGACCACCATGACTTGACGAGTCAGGTTTGGAACACTTCTTCACACTACTTGTTTTTGCAGAATCTACCAGAAAAACATCTAAGGCTTCTCACTTTTCCAGAATGGTCCCAACCTTTTCCCAACCCATAGTGCCTAAATCATTTTTCCTGTGTACAGACTACCACATTACCTGCCTTATTTTGTTCAAACAAAGCCTCTCATTCCATGCTGGCACCTCTTTTCTCTATGCCCTATATAATGCCTCACATGGTGCCCTGCATAATATAGGGGGATAGGTTAGTGTGTTGGGGGGGGGGTGTTGGAGATGGGTATGTAACCACTAAATTAAGTAATTTAGGAGGAGGGCCTTGGTAAGAGAGGAGACCAAGAGCCCAATGGTCACTCTAAGCTCTAAAGATCATGTGTGCTGATGTGAGAAACTTCTAGATGGTCAACCATCACTGCAGCCCCCCCAATATGGGCGCATTATGGCAGAGTGGTCATAAAGAAGCCTTTCCTCTGTAAAAAAAAATAAAAAATAAAAAAAAACACATGAAAGCCAATCTGTTTGCAAAAAAAAAGTACCTAAAAAAGGACAGACTGTGAGAAGTAAAATCTTGTCTTAATCAGACCAGAGAACTTTGTTTTGAGAAAAGCAGCCATTGCTCGTTACCTGCCCAAAACCATCCTTATAGTAAAGCATGGTGGAGGCCGCATCATGCTGCGGGGGTGTTTTTCAGCAGCAGGGGCAGGAAAACTTAGAAAGGTTGAGGCAAAGCTGAATGGAACACAGTACAGAGATATTCTTAAATGGGCACTGTCAGAAATAAAAATCTTGATATGTTGTAAAGCATGCAAAACCAATAGGTTTTGCAATTGCTTTCATTAAAAAAAAATTTCAGTATTTCATACTGAAAAAGCCAGTCAAAAAACTGCCTCCCTGCCTCCTGGGATACATACCAGCCCTGCAGTGTCCACTCATCATCACCTACATCATGGACCCACTTCATGATTGACAGGTCTGCAGATCTAAAGCTGCTGTGATCGGCTCCCTCACTGTCTGTGTTTACTTGACAGTCTCCTCGTGTGAGGAGTAGCGGGGAGGGGACGGGAGTACACTGCTGCCTGTGAGCAGATGATGAAAGAAGCTGGTGACTGAAGATGGGGACTGCATGGAGGATTTTTTGTTAAAAAAGTAAGTGTCCCTGCATGTATATATGTGTGTGTGGATATATATGTATGTGTGTAAATCTGTGTTGTCTAGGTAATGTGCATGTGTATGAATAAATTAAGTCAGTCAATGTGTGTGTGTGTGTGTGTGTGTGTGTGTATCTAATACAGGGGGACTACAATCATATGCCTCCAGCTGTGGCAAATCTACAACTCCCAGCATGCTTGCACAGCAAAATCATGTGTGGGCATGCTGGGAGTTGTAGTTCTGCAACAGTAGGAAGAACACAGCCTGCAGCAACACTGCTGTAAATCTGAGTTTTACCAATCATATGCCTCCAGCTGTTGCAAAACTACAACTCAAAAGGATATGTGGGCAAGCTGGGAGCTGTAGTTTTGCAAAAGCTGTAAGCACACAGTGTGTGTGTGTGTGTGTGTGTGTGTGTGTGTCCTGAAGCGTTTTCACACTGCCGCTCAGCCTATTGCCGGCTGAGTCTGACTTCGCTGCGGCTGGTGATTGGCTGAGCGCAGTATGACTCATCCGACCACCGGCAACCAAGAAGTGGATCGCGGCGGAGACCGGAGCCGGTTACATCTTTATTTTTTTACTGCCGGCAGTACGGGCCACAATTTTTATATTCCGGAGTTCTCCTTTAACCCCTTAAGGACCAGGCCATTTTATACCTTAAGGACCGGAGCGTTTTTTGCAATTCTGACCACTGTCACTTTAAACATTAATAACTCTGGAATGCTTTTAGTTATCATTCTGATTCTGAGATAGTTTTTTCGTGACATATCCTACTTTAACTTAGTGGTAAAATTTTATGGTAACTTGCATCCTTTCTTGGTGAAAAATCCCAAAATTTGATGAAAAAAATGAAAATTTTGAATTTTTCTAACTTTGAAGCTCTCTGCTTGTAAGGAAAATGGATATTCAAAATAAAACATTTTTGGGTTCACATATACAATATGTCTACTTTATGTTTGCATCATAAAATTTATGAGTTTTTACCTTTGGAAGACACCAGAGGGCTTCAAAGTTCAGCAGCAATTTGGAAATTTTTCACAAAATTTTCAAACTCGCTATTTTTCATGGACCAGTTCAGGTTTGAAGTGGATTTGAAGGGTCTTCATATTAGAAATACCCCATAAATGACCCCATTATAAAAACTACACCCCCCAAAGTATTCAAAATGACATTCAATAAGTGTATTAACCCTTTAGGTGTTTCACAGGAATAGCAGAAAAGTGAAGGAGAAAATTCACAATCTTCATTTTTTACACTCGCATGTTATTGTAGACCCAATTTTTGAATTTTTGCAAGGGGTAAAAAGGAGAAAATTTTTACTTGTATTTGAAACCCAATTTCTCTCGAGTAAGCACATACCTCATATGTCTATGTTAATTGTTCGGCGGGCGCAGTAGAGGGCTCAGAAGGGAAGGAGCGTCAAATGGTTTTTGGGGGGCATGTCACCTTTAGGAAGCCCCTATGGTGCCAGGACAGCAAAAAAAAAACACATGGCATACCATTTTGGAAACTAGACCCCTCAGGGAACGTAACAAGGGGTAAAATGAACCTTAATACCCCACAGGTGATTCACGACTTTTGCATATGTAAAAAAAAAAAAAAAAATGTTTTACCTAAAATGCTTGGTTTCCCAAAAATGTTACATTTTTAAAAAGGATAATAGCAGAAAATACCCCCCAAAATTTGAAGCCCAATTTCTCCCGATTCAGAAAACACCCCATATGGGGGTGAAAAGTGCTCTGCTGGCGCACTACAGGTCTCAGAAGAGAAGGAGTCACATTTGGCTTTTTGAAAGCAAATTTTGCTCTGGGGGCATGCCGCATTTAGGAAGCCCCTATGGTGCCAGAACCGCAAAAAAAAAACACATGGCATACCATTTTGGAAACCAGACCCCTCGGGGAACGTAAAAAGGGGTAAAGTGAACCTTAATACCCTACAGGTGTTTCACGACTTTTGCATATGTTAAAAAAAAAAAAAATTTTACCTAAAATGCTTGGTTTCCCAAAATTTTTACATTTTTAAAAAGGGTAATAGCAGAAAATACCCCCCAAAATTTGAAGCCCAATTTCTCCCGATTCAGAAAACACCCCATATGGGGGTGAGAAGTGCTCTGCTGGCGCACTACAGGTCTCAGAAGAGAAGGAGTCACATTTGGCTTTTTGAAAGCAAATTTTGCTCTGGGGGCATGCCGCATTTAGGAAGCCCCTATGGTGCCAGAACCGCAAAAAAAAAACACATGGCATACCATTTTGGAAACCAGACCCCTCGTGGAACGTAAAAAGGGGTAAAGTGAACCTTAATACCCTACAAGTGTTTCACGACTTTTGCATATGTTAAAAAAAAAAAAAAATTTTACCTAAAATGCTTGGTTTCCCAAAATTTTTACATTTTTAAAAAGGGTAATAGCAGAAAATACCCCCCAAAATTTGAAGCCCAATTTCTCCCGATTCAGAAAACACCCCATATGGGGGTGAGAAGTGCTCTGCTGGCGCACTACAGGTCTCAGAAGAGAAGGAGTCACATTTGGCTTTTTGAAAGCAAATTTTGCTCTGGGGGCATGCCGCATTTAGGAAGCCCCTATGGTGCCAGGACAGCAAAAAAAAAACACATGGCATACCATTTTGGAAACTAGACCCCTCGGGGAACGTAACAAGGGGTAATGTGAACCTTAATACCCCACAGGTGATTCACAACTTTTGCATATGTAAAAAAAAAAAAAAAAATTTTACCTAAAATGTTGGTTTCCCAAAAATTTTTGATTTTTAAAAAGGGTAATAGCAGAAAATACCCCCCATAATTTGTAACACAATTTCTCCCGAGTACGGCGATACCCCATATGTGACCCTAAACTGTTGCCTTGAAATACGACAGGGCTCCAAAGTGAGAGCGCCATGCGCATTTGAGGCCTAAATTAGGGATTGCATAGGGGTGGACATAGGGGTATTCTACGCCAGTGATTTCCAAATAGGGTGCCTCCAGCTGTTGTAAAAGTCCCAGCATGCCTGGACAGTCAGTGGCTATCTGGTAATACTGGGAGTAGTTGTTTTGCAACAGCTGGAGGCTCCGTTTTGGAAACAGTGGCGTACCAGACGTTTTTCATTTTTATTGGGGAGGGGAGGGGGGCTGTGTAGGGGTATGTGTATATGTAGTGTTTTTTACTTTTTATTTTATTGTGTGTTAGTGTAGTGTAGTGTTTTTAGGGTACAGTCGCACGGGCGGGGGTTCACAGTAGTTTCTCGCTGGCAGTTTGAGCAGCGGCAGAAAATTTGCCTCAGCTCAAACTTGCAGCCGGATACTTACTGTAATCCTCCGCCCATGTGAGTGTACCCTGTACATTCACATTGGGGGGGGGACATCCAGCTGTTGCAAAACTACAACTCCCAGCATGTACGGTCTATCAGTGCATGCTGGGAGTTGTAGTTTTGCAACAGCTGGAGGCTCCGTTTTGGAAACGGTGGCGTACCAGACGTTTTTCATTTTTATTGTAGGGGTATGTGTATATGTAGTGTTTTTTTACTTTTTATTTTATTGTGTGTTAGTGTAGTGTAGTGTTTTTAGGGTACAGTCGCACGGGCGGGGGGTTCACAGTAATTTCTCGCTGGCAGCTTGAGCTGCAGCAGAAAATTTGCTGCAGCTCAAACTTGCAGCCGGATACTTACTGTAATCCTCCGCCCATGTGAGTGTACCCTGTACATTCACATTGGGGGGGGGGGGGGGACATCCAGCTGTTGCAAAACTACAACTCCCAGCATGTACGGTCTATTAGTGCATGCTGGGAGTTGTAGTTTTGCAACAGCTGGAGACACACAGGTTGTGAAACACCGAGTTTGACAACAAACTCAGTGTTTTGCAACCAGTGTGCCTTCAGCTGTTGCAAAAGCTACAACCCCCAGCATGTACGGACAGCGGAAGGGCATGCTGGGTGTTGTAGTTATGCAACAGCCGGAGGCATACTACTTTGGCTGGGGATGCTGGGGATTGTAGTTATGCAACAGCTGGAGACACACTGGTTTGCTACTTAACTCAGTGTGCCTTCAGCTGTTGCAAAACTACAACTCTCAGCAGTCACCGACAGCCAAAGGGCATGCTGGGAGTTGTAGTTATGCAACCAGCAGATGCACCACTACAACTCCCAGCATGCCCTTAAGCTGTTTGTGCAAGCTGGGAGTTGTAGTTACACAACAGCTGAAGGTACACTTTTCCATAGAAAGAATGTGCCTCCAGCTGTTGCAAAACCATAAGTCCCAGCATGCCCATAAGTGCATGCTGGGAGTTGTGGTGGTCTGCCTCCTCCTGTTGCATAACTACAGCTCCCAGCATGCCCTTTTTGCATGCTGGGAGCTGTTGCTAAGCAACAGCAGGAGGCTGTCACTCACCTCCTGCTGCTGCTTGATCGCCGCAGAGGTCAGTCCCGCCGCCGCCGCCGTCGTCGCTCCTGGGGCCCCGATCCCAACATTAACGCCGGGGATCGGGGTCCCCAGCACCAGGGGTGCACGTCCCGCACCCGCTCACGTCCTCCGGAAGAGGGGCGGAGCGGGTGCGGGAGTGACACCCGCAGCAGGCGCCCTGATTCGTCGGCCGGTAATCCGGCCGACGAATCAGGGCGATCGTGAGGTGGCACCAGTGCCACCTCACCCCTGCAGGCTCTGGCTGTGGCACTGGAGACCCGATTGACCCGGAATCGCCGCAGATCGCTGGACTGAATTGTCCAGCGATCTGCGGCCATCGCCGACATGCGGGGGGCATAATGACCCCCCTGGGCGATATGCCGCGATGCCTGCTGAACGATTTCAGCAGGCATTGGGCACCGGCTCCCCTCCGGCTAGCGGCAGGGGGCCGGGAAAGGACAGGACGTACTCCTACGTCCTCGGTCCTTAAGGACTCGGAAATGGGGGCGTAGGAGTACGTCCATTGTCCTTAAGGGGTTAAGGTAATTGAGAAATAAAGCTATTTCTGAGAGAAATATAGGTCACAGACACATAAAAATATAAATATATGTACATGATCAGGATGAGATACTGAGCAACATATAACAGTTTTGTTTTTTTAGGTGATCTGACAGGTATGCTTTAAGGAAAATCTGATCTAGTGCGTTCTGAACCTCAGAGTGGTCCGGAGGTTCTCCTTCCAACAAAACAATGACCCTAAGCACGCAGCCAAGACAACACAGGGACAACTCTGTGAACATCCTTAAGTGGTCCATCCAGACTTGAAACCAATGGGACATCTCTGAAGAGACCTGAAAATGGCTTTAGATGACTGTTCCCATCCAACCCGACAAAGCACGAAAGAATCTGCAGAAAAGAATGGCAGAGAAAAGCCTAATCCAGGTGTGTAAATCTTGTGTCATCATCCCCACTAAGAAGACTGGAGGCTGTAATCACTGCTATAAGGGGCTTCAACTAAGTACTGAGTAAAAGGGTCTGAATACTTTTGCTACCAATGCTATATCTTGGTTTTTCCTGTTTTCACGTTGTCATTGATATTAAGTGCAGAATGATGGAAGTAAATTCAAAATTTGTAAATTTTAGCACAAGGCCATAACATAGGTTGAAAAAAGTGAAAGGGTCTGAAGACTTTCCGAATGCATTGAAGCTTTTGTTTTATTTTACAAGCAGCAGCAAATTAGCATTGCTGAGACTGGGAAAGCAGTGATGCAGCTCAATGATAATGCATTCTGAGACTACTGCTAACACAGGGAAAGCTGGATTATAGATAAGCAATACGTTCTGAGATGCTTGGCTGCTATACAGACTGAAGAAGAAGAAACAAAAGCTAAAACCCAGCTTTCTCAAATTTTCCCACCACTGGTTATTGTCCCGGTCTATCTAGGCCAGCTTTATTTAGGCTATCCAGAAAACAATAGAGCTGTCATGGTGTCCTGTAAATCTTCTCCTCACTATAAAATGGAGGATAGCATTTCAGATGAGTTCTTCATGGTGCTGAATAAGACTGTTAAAAGGAGAAAAAAAAAATGTTGCCAAAAATGATAAAAATATAAAAAATCCCATAAATAGTGATCAGTGATACCCCTTCCTGATGGGCTTACACAGCATAAAATCTGCATGGTCTACCGTATGTGTGAACATACCCGAAGGTATTTTTCCATCAGGGTGTGGGAAGTGATGTAAGATTGCGATTCTTTATTACCGTTTTGTTATTGTTCCCATGTGGAATACCAGGCTTAGATTATAAGCTTCACTGATAACTTGGCTGGAAGCATAACATTATAGAGTTGTAGTATACACAACTGTATCTGTGTGAACTATATAAAAGAACCTCAGTAAATCAATCAGAACAGAGAAGCAAGCTTCAGCATTATCTGTTTTCCCTGGAGACTTGCGTGTTGTAGTAGAATCCTGGTTACTAAAGAGCAATGGAAAAACTCTATCCACAGGGGCCCTGTGATCACGAAGTGTCTCCCTGATGCTTTTCTTCTCCGCTAGAAGATTGTGAATCTGACTTCCTGGAGCAAATGTCGTGGTTGGGATGGGGACAGTGATCACACATGTTCTTGAAATGATCTGTAAGATGAAAATGGGATAAAACCTGTCAATTCTTGTCACAAGATTTGCATAATTTCTGAACAATTGACTTAAGGTATTAACATCAGCATGCGGTTTTATTATTCTGATTTATCATGTGGAACGTGAATCACTGAGAACAATTATACGCTGCTAAAAAAATAAAGGGAACACTAAGATAACACATGCTAGATCTAAATGAACTAATTGTATGAAATACTTTCGTCTTTACATAGTTGAATGTGTTAACAACAAAATCACACAAAAATTATCAATGGAAATCAAATTTATCAACCCATGGAGGTCTGGTCTCATAAGGGGTCTGAGGATCTCATCTTGGTACCTAATGGCAGTCAGGCACATGGAGGGCTGTGCCACCCCACACTATTACTGGCCCAACGCCAAACCGGTCATGCTGGAGGATGTTGCAGGCAGCAGAACATTCTCCATGGCGTCTCCAGACTCTGTCACGTCTGTCACATGTGCTCAGTGTGAACCTGATTTCATCTGTGAAGAGCACAGGGTGCCAGTGGCGAATTTGCCAATCTTTGTGTTCTCTGGCAAATGCCAAACATTCTGCACGGTGTTGGGCTGTAAGCACAACCCCCACCTGTGGACGTCGGGCCCTCCTACCACCCTCATGGAGTCTTTTTCTGAATGTTTGAGTGGACACATGCACATTTGTGGCCTGCTGGAGGTCATTTTGCAGGGCTCTGACAGTGCTCCTCCTTGCACAAAGGCTGTGGTAGCGGTCCTGCTGCTGGGTTGTCGCCCTCCTCCATGTATCCTGATGTACTGGCCTCCATGTTCTGGACACTACGCTGACAGACACAGCAAACCTTCTTGCCACAGCTCGTATTGATGTGCCATCCTGGATGAGCTGCACTACTTGAGCCACTTGTGTGGGTTGTAGACTCTTTCTCATGCTACCACTAGAGTGAAAGCACCGCCAGCATTCAAAAGTGACTAAAACATCAGCAAGGAAGCATAGAACTGAGAAGTGGTCTGTGGTCACCACTTTCAGAACCACTCCTTTATTGGGGGTGTCTTGCTAATTGCCTATAATTTCCACCTGTTGTCTGTTCCATTTACACAACAGCATGTGAAATTGATTGTCAATCAGTGTTCTTCCTGAGTGGACAGTGGGATTTCACAGATGTGTGATTGACTCGGAGTTACATTGTGGTGTTTAAGTGTTCCCTTTAATTTTTTTTTGAGCAGTGTAACTTCTCAACAGAGATTTCATACTTCGCCAGATCATCCGATAGTCAATGCAATATAAAGAATTAAATGTTTGGAGAGACTCGGGGAAAAAAAAAAAAGCTACTTACGTTGACGCGATAACCTAACAGCAGTCAGATCCGATCTGTAAACGCATCACGTGACCAGAGTATTACTATAATAAAGTGCACAGTCCAGACTGTATACAATCAGGCACCAGAGTAGCTGAGGTCAACCAATAAAAGGGGGCGCCTGAAAGCTATCCAGGATTAGAAAAACTGAGCAAGTTTACGCTAAAACAAAGCACAAACAAAAACAAACAGCACCCCACTTGTCCTCAGGTTGTGTGTGGTAATGCAGCTCAAGTCCACTAAACTGAAGGAAGACAAGTTGCAATATCAAACACAACCTAAGGACAGGTATGGGGCTGTTTGTTTTATTTTATTTTTATTTTTTTAAGAAGACTAAATTAACTTTTTCTACTCCTGGAGAACCCCGTAAGGTTAGGGCTAGAGATGAGCGAACTTACAGTAAATTCGATTCGTCATGAACTTCTCGGCTCGGCAGTTGATGACTTATCCTGCGTAAATTCGTTCAGCCTTCAGGTGCTCCGGTGAGCTGGAAAAGGTGGATACAGTCCTAGGAAAGAGTCTCCTAGGACTGTATCCACCTTTTCCAGCCCACCGGAGCACCTGAAAGCTGAACTAATTCATGCAGGAAAAGTCATCAACTGCCGAGCGGAGAAGTTCATGACGAATCAAATTTACTGTAAGTTCGCTCATTTCTAGTTAGGGCAGTAGTCTCTAAACTATGGCCCTCCCTATGTTGCACAACTACAACTTCCAGCATCTGGAGGGCCACAGTTCGACTCCAACCACTGGGATACAGTCATATTGACAATACAATACTGTAGGTTGGTGGGGAGTGCAGAGTTATGTAGCCATGACACGATGCCTCCATTGTTTGTTGGTATAGGGGATCTGTGCGGTACTCTGTACCAGTTATAGCAAACTATTCTCCTTTGAACAGTGGCTGGCAGAAGGGATAGTATAAAGCAGCCCATACAATGCACATTACGGGACCTACAAGATAAACAGGAATGGCAACTGGGTATAGCTCAGGGACCTCAGTTTACTGGAGCTCACATAATGAAGACACTATTTATTGGAACTGGATGGTTTTGAGGAAACCGGTGATTATACAGTGATCCCTCAAGTTACAATATGAATTGGTTCCGGGACGACCATTGTATGTGGAAACCATTGTATGTTGAGACCAGAACTCTATGGGAACCTGGTAATTGGTTCTGAAGCCAAAATGTCATCCAAAAATAGGAAAAAGTGAGGATTAAAGAAAAATAAGTAGATAACCAATATAGATAAAGCAAATCCTTACATATAAAAGTAAGAAAGATCTGCTGGGAGCTGTAATCACTGTCTAGGTCAGTGTTCCCCAAGCAGGGAGCCTCCAGCTGTTGCAAAACTACAACTCCCAGCATGCCCGGACAGCCTTTGGCTGTCCTGGCAAGCTGGGAGTTGTAGTTTTGCAACAGCTGGGGGGCACCATGCTTGGGAAACACTGGTCTATGTAGAGGACAGGAGCTTCTTCAGGGTCCTATACAGTACACACAATGTCCTAAAAAAGTAACATGGAGCCGCCCTCACCTGGTGTTCATAGGAGCAGCTAACCCTGGTACAGGTAAAGAGTACAGAACATGTAATACATCCCTGTACTGTAGGGGGAGCTACCAGACACCAGTCAGTGCATACACTTCAGTAATACAGGGGTTTTACCAGTGAATGTCCATTCGGTTTGGTCGGTTCTTCCGGTCATTGACACGTTTCACAGATCTGGACTGTCTGTACATTGTATGTTGAGTCTGGTTTCAAGGTACAATGGTCCAGAAAAGACCATTGTATGTTGAAACTATTGTAAGTTGAGGCCATTGTAAGTTGAGGGATCTCTGTACTTAGAGTGAGCATCTACTGCACTCACAAACAGCACTATTAGCAGAAGGTAAAACCTAGTCTATACATTGTACATTTAAAAGGTTATGTAGAACAGTAAATGTGAGTGGATAAAAAAAAAAAAAAAGAAAAGAAAAAAAAGGGGGTAATAAAAGTTACAACATAGTTATAAAAAAAATTCATGCACAGTAAAATGTATTTATTTTTTATTTTTAACTCAGCGTGTCAAATGTATGCTGTGGAAATGCTACTGCAGATTAGTTGTGTGTTTTTCTCTTTGACTTCAATGGAAAAGTCAAAATCTGTAATAAAAATGTATTGTTAATGAGTTTGCTATGGAAAAGCTCAAGATCATAAACTACAGATATTAAAAACAGACATTTTTCCCCCATTTACAAGACCACCACCAAATTTTGAAACGTCAAATCTACAAATAATCTACATGTTTGGTGAGGATTTACGAGTGGAAATGTAGAGTAACCACAGCGTTTCAGCCCCCTAGACCAGTGTTACACAGCAACAGATCTTTGGGTTGGACAGCTGCACCACTCTTTCTGTACACAGGATTGGGCTAGGTTTCCACACTTTTTTTTTCTGGCTTTTTTTTTGGAAAACGGACACTTAAAGAGTAGCTCCCACCATCCTATTTTTTTTCTGTCCCTGCCTATTGTCAATCTATCCCTAACCCCCTCCCTGCTTTTAATTTTTTTTTTTTACTATATTAAAAATGCCTTTTGTCTGCCTGGCAGTGTGCTCACTACCAGGCAGACTTCCCCAGCAGGCACCACGTCACTGATGCCTGCCGGGGGGGACGACTTCCGCCCTTAGTTCATCTACACAGGGTGCCTCCAGCTGTTTCATCACTGCAACTCCCAGCTTGCCCTGACATCTATTGGCTGTCAGGGCATGCTGGGGGTTGTAGTATTGAAACAGCTGGAGGCACCCTGTGTAGATAAACTATTAGTTAGTTACATGCGGCGCTAGCCCATCCCCTCAGTCTCCCTCCCCCCCCCCCGCGCCATACCCCGTTCCCTCCATCACAAACCCCCATTCCCTCCCCCCCCCATTACACTTACTGCAGAAGAGTCCGGCAGCGGGCGTGCAGGGACAGCGGCAGCGACGATGCGGAGGCGGCGATTTGTGGGAGGAGTGGCCTCCCAGCCAGTGGCCGGGGAGCCAATGCGCTCGCTCCCTGCCTGTCTGACAGGCAGGGAGCGAGCGCAGGCTGAATGAAAAAGGACCGATGCCTGGCCGCATCAGTCCTTTTTCAGGCATGACGTCACGCCAGGCTGCAGCCGGCCACTAGGAGGAAGACCCCTAGTGGCCGGTTTTCAAATGTAAATTAAACAATTTTAATAAAAAATAATAAAAGTATATTAGAGATATGTTGTAGTACATGAGTACTACAACATATCAAAAAATAAAGTTGGTGACAGTGCCCATTTAAGTTTTTGAGCCAAAGACAAAAGGAGATCCATGGAGATAGGAGAAGTACAATACATTTCTGGCTTTATCTCCAAAACTGCAGTCATAGTATTCCAAAAAGCACCGGTTAAAAAAAAATTCATGTGGAAACCTAGTCTCAGAGTTTTAAGATAATGATCTGTTGAAAGTGAATACATAAGTACAAGTATTAGTGCCGTTTGTATTTGTTTTAGTATTTGTTTGGTGCCGTTGAGTTTTTAGACACTTATCACTTAGAATGGTGGGCAGCGCCACCTGCTGAGTTCCCTGACTTATACGCAGAGCCCTAAAATGAACAGGGCACTAGAATAATATTGTGCGCCAAACTCCTGAACTACGTAGTTTTTTTTTTTTCCGCTTAACCTATTGACTTCTGAATAGTGAAGGGCAAAATACACTTGTTTAGTTTAATCACCACCACCCAGACACCATTCATTTCCAACATCTCAGATATTATGACTGTTAGTTTGAGGAGGCCAGACATTGACTGCTCATTTGACCTGAGGAAGTTCGTGAGCGCCAAAACGCATTGTCCATTTTTATATGTTCCAAATCCACTTTACAATGTTAGTATAGCACAATAGATATGGTGGCGGGTCAACCTCTCCCCGACATACTAGACCAGGGAGTGCCCCTTTCGTTTTGGAAAGAAAGCAGCTACAGTGTTTATTTTTTTTTATGTTAACTGGTTTGTTTAAAAGGGGTTATTAAAAAGGGGTACTCTGCCCCTAGACACCTTATCCCCTACGCAAAGGATAGGCTGTCTGATCACGGTGGTCCCACCCCTGGGGACCCCTGCGATCTCTGCTGCGGCACCCCAGACATCCGGTGCACGGAGCGAACTTCGCCTCGTGCCGGATGACTGGCGATACGAGGCGTAGGCTTGTGACGTCACGGCCAAGCACCCTCAATGCAAGTCAATGCCCCTTCTCATAGACTTGCATTGAGGGGGTGAGGCAGTGACATCACAAGCCTCTGGAGCTGCACCCAACGCTCTAAACGAACACCTGGTGTTGGAAGTAGATCATGGGTGTCCCGCCGCTAGATAGGGGGTAAGATATCTAGGGGCGGAGTACCCCTTTTGAATGGGCACTGTCAGATACAAAAACTTTTGATCTGTTGTAAAGCATGCAAACCAATAGGTTTTACAATTGCTTTCACTTGACTCTTTCAGTATGAAATACTGAAAATTTTCTAACAACTGCCCCCCTCCCCCCCGCCTGCTTGGACACATACTAGTCCTGCTGTGTCCATGCATCATCACCTATGTCATGGACACACTTCCTTGATTGACAGCTGTGAGCGCAGGGCTCAGAGCTGGAGGAAAAATCCTCCCACTGTCACCTTGTGTCCCGCTACTGTCAGTGAGGAGAAGCTGGGAGTTGTAGTTTTGCTAATGCTAGGGAAGATGTGAGCAGACAGCCTACTGAGGGTGGGGGCGGAGACCTGGACAGTGAGGCCACGCCCCTCCCTTTGAGAGGAATTCAGACTAGTGAGGTCAATTAAAAGTGTAATAAAAAAATAAATAAAGGTGCTAGACACAAAAATTACATGTACATGGTCAGGATTAGCTACTGAGTGATAAAACAAAAAAAACATTTTTTAATATGACGGGTACACTTTAAGGATTGGGGAAAAACACAAAAAAAACCTGTCCGATTATTCTCACCACTAAGATTTGTAGAAAAACAAAAAAACTGTGTACGTTTAATTACACTTGTTGGGTTTTGGAATAAAAAACAAAAAACTATGACATGCTCCCATTATTGGATAAAAATTAAATGTTTGACTTGTTTGGGTTTCATTTTGTAAAGGGTTGCAATTTTCTAGAACTTTGTGGTGCACGTGAAAATGCGTCCTAAAATTTGTATCAAACAGACACTGTCTGGTTGGGAATTGTAAATATGGAGCATTTGGTGGAATTAATTAAGGCTTGCATGACATTTTTGGGGGTTTGTAACTGATTACACCAGCTACCTTTAACCAATTCCTGCAAATGTTTGCTGCAAATTACACTTGAAGTAACACACTGAACAGCAAAATACATGGTTGGCAGGCAGACCTCTAAATTATGGCACAAATTTATAAAAAATAAAATAAACTGCGCCAAAAAACAGTAAATAGTGTCACAATATGCAAAGGAATATTATCACTGGGGTGGAATCTACTATTTACAACTACCATTATCTCTCTGCACTGCTCACTGTTTTGCAGCCTTACTGCCTGGACACATATTTCTTCAAAACCTACAATCTTCTTTATCAGCCTGGACACATATTTCTTCAGGCTTGTCCAGGCTTCCGGTGTCCATTTTAGGATATCCTCAGTCATCAGCTGTACCTCCCTCCTCCTTCAGCCAAAACGGCATCCCGCCTCATCCCTCCTCAGTCAGGAGTCAGGAGTCAGCCAAAACCTTTGTCATCCTAAACTCATGCATCAGATGAAAATGAAAGTGCTGAGTCAGCAGAGCTTCGGTGGAGCTTCTAGCACAGACACTGTGTGATTGGCTGCCAGCACAGACACTGATTGGTTGATGGGAGGCTGTGTGCAGTCCCACTCCACTGTTTCAACACACTTCTTTACAAACCTCAATCTCTCATGTACCCAGCTTTTCCAGATTCCTGCAAAACAAACCTACGCTCTCAACTGTAGGTTTTGCAGGAATCGGGAAAAGCTGAGAGCGTAGGTTTGTTTTGCAGGAATCGGGAAAAGCTATGTACTCAGCTTTTCCCGGTTCCTGGAAAAACCTAGTTATGTACTGCAACCCCCCCCCCCCCCATCAATCAGTGTCTCAGCTCTTTCATCAGCTGTTCGGGACACAGAATGCTTCAAGACACACATTTATTCACTACACCAGGGGTCCTCAAACTTTTTAAACGGGGGGCCAGTTCACGGTCCCTCAGACCGTTGGAGGGCCGGACTATAGATAACATGAATAAATTCCTATGAACACTTATATATCTTATTAATGGACTACCATTTTAAGTGCACAGCACAGTTCCCCCCACATTAGGTTGGCAGTATAGATCCCCATTAGGTTGTAGTTCCCCCACATTAGTGTTGGCAGCACAGTTCCCCCCACATTAGGTGCAGTACAATTCCGCCACATTAGGTTGGCATTATAGTTCCCCCACATTAGGTAGTAGTTCCCCTACATTAGGTTGTAGTTCCCCCCCCCCCCCACATTAGGTGCAGTATAGTTCACCCACATTAGGTTGTAGTTCCCCCACATTAGGTGCAATATAGTCCCCCACATTAGGCTTGCAGTATGTTCCCCACATTAGGTGCAATATAGTCCCCCACATTAGGCTGACAGTATAGTTCCCCCACATTACGTTGGCAGTATGTTCCCCCACATTATGTGCAATATAGTTCCACACATTAGGCTGGCAGTATAGTTCCCACACATTAGGCTGGCAGTATAGTTCCCACACATTAGGCTGGCAGTATAGTTCCCACACATTAGGCTGGCAGTATAGTTCCCCCACATTAGGCTGGCAGTATAGTTCCCCCACATTAGGCTGGCAGTATAGTTCCCCCACATTAGGCTGGCAGTATAGTTCCACACATTAGGCTGGCAGTATAGTTCCCCACATTAGGCTGGCAGTATAGTTCCCCCACATTAGGCTGGCAGTATAGTCCCCCCACATTAGGCTGGCAGTATAGTTCCCCACATTAGGTGCAATATAGTTCCCCCACATTAGGTGCAGTATAGTTCCCCCACATTAGGCTGGCAGTATGTTCCCCCACATTATGTGCAGTATGTTCCCTCACATTAGGCTGGCAGTATAGTTCCCCCACATTAGGTTTGCTGTATGTTCCCCCACATTAGGCTGGCAGTATAGTCCCCCTAATTACGTTGGCAGTATGTTCCCCCACAGGCATACAGCCTCCAGCCATAAAGTATGGCTGGAGGCTGTATGCCTGTGTACAGCCCCATTTCAGTGTTCCGACCACCGCTCCGGCCATAGCAGGACCGGAGGATCGGTGGTCAGAACACCGAAGGGACGCGCCGCTGGTAAACACTTACCTACTACCAGCGCGCACGTCCTTGCTTCTCTTCCGCTCCGCGCTCGGTTGCCATGGGCGCACGCATGCGACGTCAGTGACATCGCTGCGTGCGCCTGCTCCCGGCAGTCCCCGAGTTTTTAAAGTAAACGCGGGCCGCAGGGACTTCAGAGGCATCCTTGAACACAGGGATGTCCTAAGGCAAAAACACTCGGCGGGCCAGGTAAATGCGCTCCGCGGGCTGCATGTGGCCCGCGGGCCGTAGTTTGAGGACCCCTGCACTACACCATAACATACCTCATTCATTTCATTGGATTGAAAACAGAAGCAGACCACAGGTTTTACTTGGGTCAAAAGCTTAATACAGTAATTTAAAAAAAATAAAAAAAAATGGACTGGGAGTCGCTACCTGACTCCGCTCGGCTCATTGAAATTAATAGGGTACGGTACAGACCTGACTGTGATCCGATTGTATGCAGCTTTAAAATTATCCCCCCCCCAGATCAGGCTGCACAAATCAGGGTGTACATGCACCTTTACTCAATTTTGCAGCTCTCGAATATAATACCGGATGTAAAGAGAAGCATTTACATCTGAAATAACAGCAATTATATTCATAACAAAACATGTTAATATGGTGGGTATAATTTTTTGGAATGGGCTGCTAAAGTGTACCCGGGCAAAAAAAGGTATGGGACAACTGTCATAGAAAATTGAAGGATAGGGGACAGAAAAAGGTTTGCAGTAATCCACCGTTTGGAGTTTTGGCTACACAAGGTATAGCGCCAACACATTTGGCACATACGTTTTTGGTGAGGATGGATGGTTAAGAGTAGAGATGAGTGAAGTTACAGTGCTTCGATTCTACACCAACCTTGTGGCTCGGTGTTTGCTGACTTCATCCTGCATAAATTAGTTCAGCTTTCAGGTGCTCCGGTGGGCTGGAAAAGGTGGATACAGTCCGAGGAGAGTCTCCAGCCCAACAGAGCACCTGAAAGCTGCACTAATTTATGCAGGATAAAGTCAGCAACCACCAAGCCGCGAAGTTTGTGCATAATCGAAGTACTGTAACTTCAGTCATCTCTAGTTAAGAGCTGAATCCTCCACGTGATTACAAAAAATGTAAGGCCAAGCAAAATGCCTATTGGAAGTTTAATAGAGATCGAATGAAATGTCAGTAAGGACAAGAGGCCCATAAGTATAAATATGAAATTGTAAACTTAACACATTGCTTCATCTGTATTTTAGGAAAAAAAACCTCTGTAGTTATTAGTGGAGAGAGAATTTTTGAAAAATTAGATTTGGCTGATTCGTCGAATTTTCCCCCAAAATTAGTTTTGGTCCAAATTTATTCGTGGCTATTAAAAACGGCTATTTCTGGATTACAGAGAGCCTCAATAGGCGTGTAGAACACTGTCTTGTGTAACACGCATAGGGTGTGTGCTTGGTTAGTGAAATAATACTGTTATTCAGTATGACATGCAGATCAGAGGCGTCCCTATTAGAATTACTGTCACAGAGCAGCACAACGATAGAGCCTGGATGTGGCATCAGTATGATGAGAACGTATAGTGGCTGATTGACACAGAGGAGGTGACGGCAGCATGAGGAGAACATATAGTGGCTAAATAACACAGCCTGGAGTTGGCTGCAGCATATAGTGGCTGAATGACACAGCCTGGATTTTGTGGCAGCATGAGGAGAACATATGAGCAGAATGAGACAGCCTGGAGGTGGCAGAATCAGGAGTCCTGAAAGTGATCGGGTGACAAAGTGGTGCGGTGGGTGGCAAAACCAGTACCCAGTGAAGAAGGTGGGTGAAAAAAGGAGAACTTTGCATCAGATGTGTGGCATCAGGCGCGTCAGGATCAGAATAGTAGCTGAGGCAGGTAGGCAGAAGAAAAAACGGTCTGTTTTGTAAAAGTGTTAGTGTGCAAAAGTATTGAGGATATGTATTACGAAAAACAAAACACTTAATATGCTTAGGATAAAATATATGGACCCAAATTATTTTTTTTAAAGCAAACAAAAGGAAAGGTGTGCAAAAAACACCATGTGCCACCGGCAACACAAAGTATTGATGTGATGCAAAGACCTCTAAAAAGGTGGAAGGGAACAACATATGGTCCATTGTAACCGGTGGGGGTAAAAACTTCCCCTGTAAGGCCCTACTCTTGCATTATTAATTCCCTTCTTGGCAAGTGTTACACGCCCTATTTCCACCTAAAAACCCTGGGAAATGGCAGTGTTTGTAGGTGGAAATAGGGAGAGGTTCCTGTGTGGGGCCGCCCTTTTTTGGGGAGAGTAACACTTGCCAAGAAGGGAATTAATAATGCAAGAGTAGAGCCTTACAGGGGAAGTTTTTACAACCTATCGGTTACAATAGACAATACGTTGTTCCCTTCCACCTTTTAGAGGTCTTGCACCACATCAATACTTTGTGTTGTAGGTGGCACATTGTGTTTTTTGCACACCTTTCCTTTTGTCTGATTTAAAAAAAAAAAAAAAAAAAACTTGCGTACATAACTTTTAATATTCTTAGGATAAAATATTAATTTTACGTAATGCATATCCTCAATACTTGTAGTCTGATGCGGAGGAAGGTCTGTAACTGGGGAGCAGTGCCTTAAATATGTTTAGCACTATCGATATTTGTGAAGTGTTGGTGTGGCACCATGGTCAATCTACTCTGAGTCATCTGGCATTGGTGGCTGGAAATCCTGGCTGATCCATGCCCGATTCATCTTCACAAAAAGTCAGTCTCTCCACATTTTTCGTGGACAGACGCGTTCTCCTTGGGGGTTACTATGGCCCCCGCCGCACTAAACACCCGCTCTGATGGCACACTACTGGCCGGGCAGGACAGCTTTTCCAGGGCAAACTCTGCTAGTTGCAGCCACAAATCAAGTTTGGCTCCCCAGAAGTCCAGCGGATCTTCAAGGTGTGTTGGCAGAGTCATGTCAAGGTATGCCACCACCTACTGGTTCAGGTCCTGCTCCAGTTCTTCCTGCTGCTGATGAGTAGCTTTCTTCACCCGCATAGTGAAGCAACTCATCAGTGACTGTAGACTCCAGCTGCTGCTGATGGAGCTGGTACTGCTCCTGCCACCCGACCCCTCCCCAGCAGCCATGGCAGTGGAAGGTGAGCCCAGAGGGCCCCCTGAGTCAGACCTGCGAGAGGATGGACAATGGCGCAGATAGGCATCAGCCAACTGACTACATGGGATGTCTCTGTAGGTCAGTTTGTCCTCCCTCTAAGTGGGTGTAAAATGGGCCCCCATTTTGTGCCGATAGCAAGGGTCCAATAAGGTGAAGAGCCAGAAGTCATCCTGCTGCTGAATGGTGACAATTCGGCGGTCACTACGCAAGCGAGCATGCATCGTGCCATTTATGCAAGTGATTCAGGAGGGACTCCCTGCCTCCATCTCCACTGCATACTGCCATGGTGTGTGGGTCCTACGTCTCGCCTTCCTCATAACCCTCTAGCTGTTCCTGCTCCACCTCTCCTGTCAGATGACTAGAAAAATCACACATCTCGCAAAAACTAAACTGTGCCCCTCCCCCTCCTCCAGTTCAGCCCCCACAGGGCTCATGTGGCCGTCAGATGTAGGCGCCATGTCTCCAGTGCCCTGACCAACCATTGCTTCCAACGCGTGTTGTATTAGATTAAGCAGTGGGATGACATTTATCCCGTAATCCTGGCGACTGACTAATAAGGTGGCTTCCTCAAAGGGCCTGAGCAAACGACAGGTGTCACGTATGAGCTGCCACTGGTTGACACTGAAGTTACACAGGGGAGTCCCCCTATCGGCTTGGATCATCAAGAAATTGGCGATTGCTTTTCTCTGTTCGTATAGTCTGTCCAACACATGGAGGATAGAACATGTGGAAATCAGACTATGTTGGGGGATGCCGTTCTGACACTGCAGCTCAAGGAGGGTGTGCTTTGCAGTGTACGAGTGCATGCAAAGTTTCCTTCCCATTGTTAGGATGTCTTGCAGATGGGGGGTGGGGAAACACTTCATGAACTGCTTGACAACCAGATTGAACGTGTACCATGCAGGGCGCATGTCTCAGGCTTCCTTTTCACAGCGCAGACAAGCTGTTACTCCACAAAAACTGAAAATGGGAACCATGGTGATTGACAACAGGAAGAAGTCATTCATCAAGAAATCGAATCATGGCTTAGCAGTTCCTCCCGTGTGACTGTTCGCCAAGGTAAACCATGTGAAGGACAGCGTGATAACACAGTGTCCTGCACACATGGTATGCTGGAGGGGCACTGAGACTTGTCTGTGCAGTGGAGGCGGAGGACACTGTGGAAGATGAGGAGGCGGAGTCGCACACTGTTGTAGGACCAACAGCCTAATAGCATGGAGGCAGAAGTGGCATGATTGCTGTTGTGGCTGTGCAGGAACCACATTCCCCCAGTGGGCCGTAAAGGACATGTATTGTCCCTGACTGTAGTTACGGCTCCATACGTTGACGCTGCCGTGCACTTTAGTACACACCAACAGGCTCAAGGACTGGCCCACCTTCTGTTCCACAAAATTGTGCAGGGCTGGTACTGCCTTTGCAAAGAAATGATGGCTTGCGACTCTCCACCTCGGCTCGGCACAAGCCATCAGTTCTCTGAAAGGTGCAGAGTCCACCACTTGAAAAGGGAGAGACTGAATGTGCTCCTGTCAAAGTTGCTGGTGCTGCAGCTTCTGTGCCATTGGAGGAGTGGGCACATACTGTTGTCTCTTGGACATGGCTTCGCCAATTGATTGCTGGCGGAATGACTGATTCGAAGTAGGAGGAGCAGGAGCATCTGGAGCGACAGAAGAAGGGTATGAAAGATCGCTCCCTACAGCTGAGGTGGTGGAGCCTTGGCTGGCTGAAAAAGGGAGCAGCATGCCACTGGGTTATGCAGCAGACTGGACCACCACATCGGAGCCACGGTTCTCTCAGGCCACTTTATGGTGACCCTGCATATGTTGACACAGGGCCGTGGTGCCAACATTGGGACCCTGGCCATGCCTCACCTTCTGCCGACACATCTTGCATGTGGCCAAGTTAATCTCCTCCGGATGCTTGATGAAAAAAAATGCCACACTGCCGAGTCGCTGATTTTCCCACCAACAGTCCGCACTAATTGATTGCTACTGCCGCCGTCTCCAGGAACCCCTGTTCCACTACCTCCCGGGAAGGCAGGCTGCCACAAAGCAGGTGGTCTACCTTGGGCACGTTTGGCTCCAGACTTTCCACTTCTGCCACCATGCTGACTGCCAACCATGCTATCACCTTGCAGGCTCACCTGCTGCCTAACGGGCAACCTGCAACCCTTTCCTCCTGATGAAACCCCTTCTGCATCTAGCTCCCAAGTGCGATCGGCTTCATCATCGAGTTGTGTCTGCAAGTCACTGATGTCCTCTTCAGGTTCCTCAAAAGCGTCTGCTTCACCACCTCCCACGTCCCTCTCCTCATCACTACTTGCCCGCCTAACAGAGGAAGCGGTGGATGTCTCCTCCACTTCTTGGCTGGGCAGTAGCTGCTGACTGTCCTCTAGTAAATAGTCCTCACTGACTAGTGGAGCTGAACCCACAGCATACGATACTTCTGAGGGGAAGGGAACAGCATAGGACAGCAACAATGGGAGGACAGGGACTGCTCCTGGGCCATGCCAACTGAGGGTTGTGTATGAGGAACCCACCGACTGTTGACTGGGGGTGTCAGATGTCACTTGTGATGAAGTGGATGACCGTGTTAACCAATCAATGACGGCAGATGGGTTGCTGGTAGAGACACGACCGCTAGCTGATACCTGGAGCTCAGGACTCTCGCTGCGACTCCTGCTGCCACCTGCTCCTAGTCTGCTGCAACCTCTGACTGAGGAATTTAGGCCTCTGCCACTCCTCTGCACGTCCTGGCACTTCTCTGCCTGACATACTAGTGTTTATATGAGGGGAGTGCAATATGCTCCACTACGCTTAAAACAGTATTTATCTACAACACCAGCAGTTATGTACTTTTGGCTGGTCTTTCACAGTATCTAGGCCCTTAAGACTTTAAACAGGA
This sequence comes from Hyla sarda, assembly GCF_029499605.1. Lineage (NCBI taxonomy): Eukaryota > Metazoa > Chordata > Amphibia > Anura > Hylidae > Hyla > Hyla sarda. The sequence continues at coordinate 43,041,053 of NC_079200.1, forward strand.
ACAAAATGGTACACCACTTAGATGTACGTACAGGTTACACTTACTAAGACAATATGCTTTTAGTGCTCTGCTCACTCTGGCTACTATTGGCTGGCTACTATTAGTGTTGAGCGGCATAGGCCATATTCGAATTTGCAATATTTTGCAAATACATGGACGAATATTCGTCATATTCTTTAAATTCGCATATTCGTGTTTTATTTTCGCATATGCAAAAATTAGCATATGCGAAAATTAGCATGCCAGTCTCACACAGTAGTATTAGAGCCTTCTTTACACCACACAAGCTGGAAGCAGAGAGGGGTGATCACTGAAAAAAAAAAAAAAAATATATGAATATTCGTAATTACGAATATATAGTGCTATATTCGTGAATTCGCAAATATGCGATATTCACAAATAAAATTCGCATTGCGAATATTCGCGAGCAACACTAGCTACTATTAGCTTTTCAATTGTTGTACACACCATTGCTGTGGCACAGATGCTGTGTACTACACCAAAAATTGCACTCGCTCAATCTCACCCCCTTCCCTATCGGTGCTTCTAGGCTGGATTTGGGCTTGAGGTGAATTGCTGCTGTAAAAATGCTTTTCTGTGCAAAACACACACTGCTGTCTGTCCCTCTCTCTCTCTCTGTAATAGAACGCTGATGTGACTGGGAGGTGAATCGCTGCTGTAAAAATGCTTTTCTGTGCAACACACACTGCTCTGTACCCCGTCTGTCTGTCTCTCTCTGCAATAAAAGGCTGAAGTGATTGGCCGATAGATGGCTGCCGATTATATAAGGCTGTGACATCACAGGCGTGGCTGGCTCATGATTGGCTGCATGAGATTAAGGGTCATCCCGCCTACACTCCTTCCCAGGATTCCTTGCCCTATGTCCTCACATGTGGATGCCCCATTTTAGATTCCCTGGACCGAACTAAATTGAGTTTAATGAAGCGATTTGCGCAATAGAATTCGGATTCGTCAGATTCCATTCGCTCATCCCCATCAGTTATGCGTAAAAAAAAATGAATCCAATGTTACCAAGAGTAAACATTCTTAGGAGGTATTTGTCATACAAAACATAAAGAACAAAATGAAGAATAGAAGCAAATTTAAATACATATTTGGCAGGTTCTGTGAATAATTGATTTGCTCATTTAGCACAAGCATGTGTTTTATATGGTGGCCTGGGATTTGGTGGTAAAGCTAGCAGCTGTCTGCTCATCATTACAGATCACTTGGACTGTTGGCCACTTGCTCTTACTGCGTTCATAATAAGAGTTGGCACTGAACACACTACCACTGACCCAATTAAATGTCAGCGACACATTTCTAGTATTAAGATTAGAAAGCTCCTGTGAACCCTCTACAACAGGCAGTCCACTTCATCATTTGCAAAGTTCTCTCCATCACAGATGTCAGGACAGATGGGTTCATCTTTCCCTCAGGCTAGGCTTAAACTCAAAAAATGTATAAAAGGATATGAAATATGGTTATAAGAAGTAGAATGCATTACAATGTCACATAAGTAAATAAAAATACTGGAAGAATATTATCGCTACAGAGGAAGCCACCAATATAGTCTGTACCAAGCCACTTGGTTACTACAGTAAAATCTCCCTAAGTGGACACCTCCCAATAGGGGACATCTTCCAATAGGGGACAGTTTAATTCCCTGGCAGAGTCCCATAAGACTACATGTATTTGCACCCTCCGAATAGGGGACACTCCAATAGCGGACAGTTTTTTTATTCCCTGGTAGACCCAATAGGGGACAAATCCCTTCCAATAGGGGACAACCAGGCTTATCAGGGGGTACAGCCAATACACCAGTAAGGGGCCCAGGCCCCCGCTGCACCCACCTGCAGCCGCCCCATCATTTACTCCCCTCCTTCTCTGACCCCCCCCTCCCTGTGCCAAATCATCCCCCCTTTATTATCCCCTGTGCCGCATAATTTCCTCTTTATTACTTTCTGTACAAATTCATCACCCCCTCTTTACCATCCCCTGTGCCATTTCATTCCCCCTTTTTGAAGTGGCACAGGGGGATAGAGGGTGGTGATGAATTTACACAGAGGGTAATAAAGGGGGATCAAGGGAAAATTATGTGGCACAATTTGGCATAAGGGAATAATGTAGCATGAGGAAAGATCAAAAAGTCACTGGGAGATTCTAAGGTAATGT